>NC_050092.1:5048554-5374678 GCF_009764565.3 Dermochelys coriacea | reverse complement strand
TCTTCCTCAGATGAGTAAACAGAGAAGATTCCCCCCCACCCCTCCCAAAAGACCTGTGTTATAAAAGCAAGTTGGAGCATCAAAGCAGAGAGAGGGAGAGGAGGGAGCACGGGTACAAGAAACACTAAATGCCAGTTGCAGAGCTAGGACAGGGGACAGCAGGAGGCTTTAATGTCTGGCTTCACGCTCAATAGAACTGTAACCCTAGAAGCTTCCATTTGCAGTTAGCCTGTGTGCAGTAGCCTCAGCTTTGTGGGAGCTCAGCTGTGCAGGGTGAGGGTTTTAAAAGAATCAACAAACAACAAAGCTTTTACATTTCAGACACAGTTAGAGAAGGTCCCTCAGTCTAAAACATGCATTAGCTTCCTCTCATTTGACAGGACGTATCCTGTCAAGATGAAAATCCAGCGCAGCCACCACTGAGCCGCTTTATCAATAATCTCACACTAGTTGGTGTTTTGCTCCAGCACCTGGAGGCATAGTCAGAGAGTTTAAGATCATAAAGTACCACCAGATTGTCTAATCTGACCCTCTGTATATCCCAGGCCACCCCCCCACTGTCATCTGATCGAAAATCTTTTTTTTTTTTTTAAATGAAAGCGAAGTCATTTTCTAGCCTTCTTGGCTGCAGAGAAAAGCTTGAAAATGTGGCTCTCTAAAGGCCCAGAAACTATAAAAGACTAAAAAAAAAAAAAAAAAGCTTTTTTTTTTTTTAAATCGTGTAATTTTTTAGGCCTGACTCATGAATTTTTAACACTTGGGGTTGGCCATACCCTGAATCAGCTCGACACTTTTAAGAGTGATCAATAGCGTAAGTGACAAGTTAGTTTTTCAACATGGAAGAAAATCTAATTTACTTTTTGATGGTTGATTAAATTTTTGCAGGTTGCTCAACTTGAACCATCATTGATTATTATTAGGGCTGTTGATTAATCGCAGTTAACTCAAGCGATTAACTCAAAATATTATTTGTGATTGAAAAAATTAATCGTGCTTAATCGCACTGTTAAACAATGGAATACCAATTAAAAATTAAATATTTTTTCTACATTTTCAAATGTATTGATTTCTATTACAACACAGAATACAAAGTGTACAGTGCTCACTTTATATTATTTTTTATTACAAATATTTGCACTGTAAAATTATAAACAAAAGTAATAGTATTTTTCAATTCACCTCATACAAGTATTGTAGTGCAATCTCTTTATCGTGAAAGTGTAACTTACAAATGTATTTTTTTTGTTACATAACTGCACTCAAAACCAAAACAATGTAAAACTTTAGAGCCTAAAAGTCCACTCAGTCCTACTTCTTCTTCAGCCAATCGCTAAGACAAACAAGTTTGTTTCAATTAACGGGAGATAATGCTACCTGTTTCTTATTTACAATGTCACCTGAAAGTGAGAACAGGCATTCATATGGCACTTTTGTAGTCAGCGTTGCAAGGTATTTACATGCCAGATATGCTAAACATTCGTATACCCCTTCACACTTCGGCCACCATTCCAGAAGACATGCTTCCATGCTGATGATGCTCATTAAAAAAATAATGCACTAATTTAATTTGTGACTGAACTCCTTGGGGGAGAATTGTATGCCCTGTTCTGTTTTACCTGCATTCTGCCCTATATTTCAAGTTACGGCAGTCTCGGATGATGACCCAGCATATGTTCGTTTTAAGAACACTTTCAAAGCAGATTTGACAAAACACAAAGGTACCAATGTGAGATTCCTAAAAATAGCTATAACATGCAACCCAAGGTTTAAGAATCTGAAGTGTTGTCCAAAATCTGAGAGGGACGAGGTGTGGAGCATGCTTTCAGAATTCTTAAAAGAGCAACACTCCAATGCCAAAACTAAGAACCCAAACAACCAAAAGAGAAAATCAACCTTCTGCTGGTAATATCTGACTCAGATGATTAAATGAACATGTGTTGATTTGCACTGCTTTGGATTGTTATCGAGCAGAACCCGTCATCAGCATGGACGCATGACTTCTGGAATGGTGGTTGAAGCATGAAGAGACATATGAATCTTTAGTGCATCTGGCACGTAAATATTTTCCGACGCAAGCTACAACAATGTCATGCGAATGCCTGTTCTCACTTTTAGGTGACACTGTAAACAAGTAGAGGGCAGCATTATCTCCTTCAAATTGTAGCCAAACTTGTTTGAGCGATTAAGTGAAGTAGGAATGAGTGGACTTGTAGGCTCAAAAGTTTTACATTTTTTATGCTGTTTTTTTTTGTACATAATTCTACATTTGTAAGTTCAACTTTCATGATAAAGAGATTGCACTACAGTATTTGTATTAGGTGAATTGAAAAATACTGTTTCTTTTGTTTTTTACAGTGCAAATATTTGTAATAAAAATAAATATAAAGTGACAACTGTACACTTTGTATGCTGTGTTGTAACTGAATTCAATATATTTGAAAATGTAGAAAACATCCAAAAATATTTAAATAAATGGTATTCTAGTATTAACAGTGCGATTAATTGTGATTCATTTTTTTTTTACTCGCTTGACAGCCCTAATTATTATCTGTCTTGTGGTTGGGGCTAGAGATCCCAACAAGGCAGGGCCATCCAGAGGATTCAGGGGGCCTGGAGTCTTCGATGAAAGGGGTCCTTCCGCTCCGGGTCTTCGGGGCATTTCGAGGAAGACATGGCGTGGAAGGACCCCTGCTGCTGAAAACTCTCCTGGGGGTCCCTGTGGGGCCTGGGGCAAATTGCCCCACTTGCCCCCACCCTGGGCAGCCCTGCAACAAGGTGAGGACTCTACTGTGCTAGGCGCTATCCAGACATGTAGTAAGTGACAGTCGCAGCCCCAAAGAGCTTCCAGAACACAGCATGAATAACTGAGTGTACTAAGATCCAGCAGAAACTTTTTAGAGGTCCTCATGGCAATTCACTGCTCGTCAATTTTGTAGTTTGTTTCTAGTCAGTTTCAAGAACCGTTTCTCATGCACAAACCCGCTCTTATCTGGGTTTTCAACACTTCAGGCATCATTTAACCTC
Organism: Dermochelys coriacea; assembly: GCF_009764565.3. Classification (NCBI taxonomy): domain Eukaryota; kingdom Metazoa; phylum Chordata; order Testudines; family Dermochelyidae; genus Dermochelys; species Dermochelys coriacea. The sequence goes on along the minus strand of NC_050092.1, from coordinate 5,371,654 downwards.
CCACAACACTGCTGTCTCTGTCTATTTTACATTTAGTAGAGAAGATTTCTGTTCATATTTGGGTCAGCAAAACATTTGGCTTTTCAAAATCTAATTTTATGACCTAAGCCACTTGACATTGTCCCTGAAAGCTTGAATATTTATACTACTGCAATTTTGCATGTGTAGATTTCAAGGCAGCTTCCCCAGGTGGGTCAGCGCTCTGGGGGGCAGGGCTGCCCGGTCTGGCAGATCAGCGCGATGCGTGTCTGGCTCAGACATACTGCCCTGAGTGGCGCGTTAAGGGTGCCGGGCCAGGGCCGAGGGGTTTGATAAGGGGCAGAGGGTCTCGGGGGGCAGTCAGGGGACAGGGAGCAGGAGGGATTGGATGATTCAGACGTTCTGGGGGTGGGGTGGTCAGAGGACGGGGAACAGGGACGTTGGATAGGGCATGGGAGTCCAGGGGGGCCTGTCAGGGGGCAGGGGTGTGGGGTCCTGGGGGTGATTAGGGATGGGGGGGGTGTCTGGAGGGGTTAGTCAGGGGACAAGGAATGTGGGAGGTTGGATGGGTCGGGAGTTCTGAGGGGTCAGTCAGTGAGCAGGAAGTAGGTGGGAGTCGGATAGGGGGCAGGGCCAGGCTGTTTGGGGAGGTACAGCCTTCTGTACCTGGCAAGTTTGATATAACGCGGTTTCACCTATAACACGGTAAGATTTTTTGGCTCCCGAGGACCGTGTTATATCGGGATAGAGGTGTAGTATGAGACAGTTCCTTTCCCAAAGAACGAACAATATAAATTGGCAAAGCATGCAAAGGTCAGAGGGGAAACAGGCAGGAAGGGACTTGCCCAAGGTCAAACAGACGGTCAATGATGGAGTCGTGGGAAAGAAAATGTTGCCCCAATTAGATTATTATACACTCCACCACCCTGACTGTATTTGGCCCCATCACACGTGCTGAAGGTCAGGAAGGCCTGAAAAATATTAGAGCCATAACCTGTTAAGCAGATGCAAGACCCTCCTGGCAGTAAAAGGCGATAGTTCGCCCAGTCCTCAAGAAGCCAACACTCCACCCAGAGGATCTCTCCAATTACTGTCTCGTCTCCAACTTCCTGCTCCCGAGCAAAATAACTGAGAAAATAGTAACCACCAAGCTCCAGCAACTTGACTTCAGCCAACATCCTGGACACCTCATGATCAGGTTTCAGACAAGAGCCAGCTCTAGTGCCAGTAAACATGACGTCCTCATGGCCGTGGACACCGTTAAGACCTCCATGCTCACACAGTTGGAGCTCTCTGCAGCCTTTGACAGTACACCGAAGGTACTGCTAAACATGACATAGCAAGAGCAGACAGCCCAGCACTGCAGACTCCATTTGTTCCTCTCCTGCATAACTGATGTGGTGACGGGTGACTGCTCCTCCTCTCCAAAGGGATCCTGCAGAGATCTAAACTATCCCCGTTTCTCTTTGATATCTGTATGAGATCACTGGCAGAAACAGTGAGACATGGGCCTAGCTGACAACAGGTTTCTGATGACACTCCACTGTCTCATTCTTACCTGATGCAACCACCGCCACTGGTAAAATCTTGGAAAGACTAGAGGAGATCAGGTCTTGGATGAAGAGCAGCTAGCTCAAGCTGAACCCAGGCAAAACCAAAGCAATGCCGGTTAGAAAGGGGGAACACTTCAATGAACTGGTGACAACGTTATCTCCACCTTCCATTGAAGGTGCAGAGCCCCCATTTGTCAAAGTGGGGTGAAGTCTCAGGGTCCTGTAGGACTCATTGCTAAGCTTGGATGACCAGGCAGCATCAAATACCTTCTTTCAAGTCCAGCATGTTAGGAAACCTCATCCCTTTCTCCCAGCTGAGGGCCTGCCCACGCTGATCCATGCATTCATTACCTCCAGGCTCCAGCAGGTACAGAATGTGACTGCCTGCCTTCTCCATGACTCCAGCTGCCACGAGCACATCAGACCTCTGCTCTGATCCCTCCATTGGCTCTCAGTCAGTTTCTGATGCCAGTTTAAGGCCTTGGTCCTAATCTTCAAAGCAATTAATGGATCAAGCCCCAGCTACCTCAGAGACAGAATTTAGTTCTATTAACCACTGTGACAGCTGCGCTCTTCCAGGACAATGCGGATCTCAAAGCCCAGAGGACGCATGTGAGAGTTGGGGACCTGGACTCCAGAGTCTGATTAGCTTTAGGAACCAAGGGTATCCTCTGAGAGAGTCTTTCCACCATCAGTGACGCTCACAATTTGGACACCCCTTTTATTCCTAAAACCCTCCCAACTCTTCCCTGGGAAAAAAAACACCCTATCCCAAGCAGAGTTTGATCTTGAAAAGTTGCCAGGGCCTACGACTCCATGAAGTCTGCTTGAGACTTCTCTATTGCTATTGATATTACATGGAGGTGCTCAGCCACTATGGGGACGGGTGGCAGTAGAAAACCCTAAAATGAATAGACAGAAACAGAACCCAAGTCTCCTAAATCCCAGGCCACTGCTCTATCCACTAGGCTACCCTACCTCGGGATCATACACTGTGTCAGTGGCAGAGCTGGGAAATAGAAGGCAGAACTCATGACTCCAGTCTTGTGTAAAGTCTAAATGATCACAAATAGTCCTGTTTTATTGTGTAATCAAGACATTGTGCCTGTTTTATTATGTAACTCACACACTCTGACTCTCTCTTATACACCCATCAATCAGTTTCAGAGTTTACTCTTGATGGAGGTCATCAACTATTATGCAAAATATCCAGTTTATGGAAGGAATACTTTAGGGACATAAACATGGCTACTAAGAAATATCCTACTGAAGACTCACTCTAGGCCATGCCAAGCTGTTAGAAAATTCTGAATGTTCTGGGTGCTCCTGTAGCTCATTAACTGTTAACATGTTGCAAGTGGGATCAGTAATCTATTTGTGAAATTCCTACAGGGGGTGGAAGCCACACAGAGGACTGAGGTCAATCGTGTAATATATTTAGTGAATAATCATAATGTAAATGGAAAAAAAGAGAGGAGGAGAAAATCCATTCCCTGGCTAGGAAGTTGATAGATGCTTTAGAGCTAGGGAACAGACAGCAGAGTTGAGTGTGGGATTGAAAGGCGTTTTTATCGTTATTTTCCATTTGTTGCAGATACTATGCTCAGTGAATAAAAGTCTGTAGGGAACTCTGATGGTAGGTGTGAAGGACTGGGGCAGTAGGCAGACGAAAGAAGACAAAAGGATCTGGTCCATACATCACTGAAAAGCCAGATACAGCTTCCAGGCCATACAGTCATAGTGCTGTACCCTTGAACACTGATTTAAAAAAAAATGCTGATTCACAAGAGCAGGGATCAAAAACAACAATTAAAAGATGCCAATTCCTGAAAGTGAGGCTCCAGAATGCAAAAGGCTGATTCACGAGAGCGAGGGTATAAACAGCTGATCCATTACAATGGAGACTCCAGAACAAAAACCACAACAAATTGTTCAAAATTAGGTTCTGGAACAAATAACACTGATTCATTAAAGGAGGGTCCGGAATACAAAATGGTGAATCATTTGGAATTGCCTTTGGTTCACTTGGAAGACCAGAAGCCCCTAACGTCAGTTCTCCCCCTGCCCTTCCCTGCTGGGTATCTTGTCTCCTGTTTTGGCCTTTTCAGTCCTTGCACCTTGCTGCTGCCGCCCAGCAAATGGATTTGGAACGGAGACCTGGAGTGGACGAGAGCTTTAAGCACCAGGTTCAGAATACTCTAAATGCTGGCGGGACTGACTCAGAACGTCATCCGTCTCAGGGAAATTAGCTGAGTTCCAGGCAGTTTAAAGATCCAATGGCATTTTTTGCCCCAGAAGCCTTAGCTAAATTCACCCCTCCCACTCATGCTGGTTGTTTGGAGGAGTAGATGCAAAGTGATCTCTTTGTGCATACGGTTTGTAAGGCCCCACTGGAAGGAACTATGGGGTTAATCCAACTCCTGCTGAAGTCTAATGATCAGTTAGTGTATTACTGTAGAACCTAGGAACCCGGCCATGGACTTGGACCCTACTGTGTCAGGGGCTGTACAAACACAGAAAACAGGAGTCTTTCCACTCACTTCAGGGAAGCTAGTTCGGGCCCTGTGGTGCTATATATTAAATGGAATTTCCACATACATCATCATGGATTACTTTCAATGGGATGTATGTTCCTAAATTCTTTAGGTGCTTTTGAAAGTCCCCCCTGAAATACCCACTGTAAATGAGGTTGTGTCCTGGATAAGAGGTACATTTTGTACACAGCCCCACGGGTGCTGCAGTGGTGAGAGATGCCCAGATTAGGCAAGTTGGCATTTTTCCTGTTTGAAAGGCTTGCTCAGAAGGATGATATTTTTCATATCCTTTGTCTCTATAAATAATTCCATGTGCCCACCATTACAGCAAAATCCGCTTGCACTGCAATAAGGCACGGACGGGATATTTCCATTATTTCCTTGGCCTTGCAAGAGGTTTATCAGGAAGGAAGGAGAGGCTTGTGGATAATGCCCAGAACAGGTACTTAGATATAGTCTATCCCTGATGCTCCCGCAGACTGGCTGTGTGACTTGGCGAGTCTTTTCACCTCACTGACTCTCACATTCAGAGCAGGTCAGGAAATTATTTTTCCCATGAAAGAAACTGAAAAAGTTCTCTTAAGTTTTTGATTTAATCAGAAATGTTCACTGAAAAACCTAAATCCTGACAATGGAAATTTTACTTTCAGCAACTGGAATAAAGATGCTGAAATCCAGTATTTCCATTTGGCCACAAAAGGCTTTATTTTTTGTAACAAAGTTCCAAATGAAGCCTTTCAACCAGCTCTCCCCTGTTTTCCCATCTGCACAATGGGCCTGGCAGCACTCATCACTGGGAACTTCTGAGGCTTAACTCAGGTCTGCTAGAGATGAACACTATGGAAATGACAACACACAAAAAAATAATTCAGCCATAAAAACTCCCTCCTTATGCTAACTTCGTAAATGAGATCACAGACTAGAGGAATGTTTCCTGTTTATCAATGATGCAAGAATCACTGTAGGCCTGTCATTTTAAAGCTGTATTTTGTACATTAACAGATTTCCAACAGATTTCCAAGGCCAGAAGGGACCATTATGATCATCTAGTCTGATCAAGGACAGAATCATCAAGGAAAATTTTCCATCAGTCCCACATTTAAAATATAATAACCGGATTCACTTGCTTTGATTTAAAAAAACAGAACCAGCTTCTCCCCCAAATGGATCTTTCCAAATGGCACTCTACTCATTATTGATTAATTTTAATAAATTAAATCTCCCCACGGTAGGACTGTTCTTCAAAGGAAAATTGGGTTTTCCATTAACTGAGTTTTTTCATGAAAAGTGTCTGCTTTTGAAAGAAAATTTCCATTTTTTGTTAAAAAATTAAAATATTCAGGTTTGGCTATTCTGCTGCAGTGCCTCATGGGATTTGTAGTTCAGCCACTTCATGTTCCCATTCTCCTCTATGGTTCCGGATCCCCAGTCGTACTCTCTCTCTCATGAGACACCATGACCAGGAACTCCCAGGATGCAATGGTATCCCTCCCCATGAGGGCAGATAGTGGTGCATCATGGAAGGTGTAGTCTGACTAGTCAGATGTACTCAGGCTCACATGAGGCACCATAGCCACATTCTCAAACAGAAATACTTTGGAGGTTTTTTTTGCCAGAAAGTTGCAATTTTTCATGGGGGAATAAAACCCCATTTTTCAACAAGCTCATTTTTTAAAAGGTCTAGCACACATATTAAGCACTTACTTTTCCAAAGATTCTTTTTGTAATTACAGTAATCAACTCACATAAAGGGTCTTTTATCCAATGATCTCAAACCATTTTACAAAGGGGGGTAGATATCTGCATTGTCCAGTTGGCGGAACCGAGATCTAGGGGAAGGGACTTGCATGAGGACCTCAGCAGGTCAGCGGCAGGGCTAGAAATAGAACCCAGAGGTCCTGTGCCCCCCAGTGATATGCCTGCTGGGTCATGCCTCCTTTACTAAAAATTTGCCCAAATACGTAGTCTCAAAATGGAGCTTTAAGACTCCCAATGACAGTTACAAGTATATTACCTTCTTAAACTGATGGAACTGGCCAACAGCTCTGGCACAGCACTTCCCTTGCCGCTTGCAATAGTGCTTGTTTCTCTGCTCCCTGGACTTGTCTTGAGCAGAATTTGCCACAAGCCTTAAATCACCTCAGTCCTGGTTATGGTTTCCAGCTGGGACAACTGTCTAGCTGTGACCAGGCTGAGAGGCCAAACTCATTCCTGTGTTTCTTGACACTGCAAGCCTACAGTCCTCAGACAGCAAACACTCCCACTGACATGACTCTTGCCCATGCCCATGTAAGGTATGTCTACACCTGCCCCTGGCCTGTGTCAGTTGACTGGGGACTTGGGCTACAGGGCTGTTTTAACTGCAGCAAAGACCCATGGGGACCCAGAGCCTGGCTCCAGCCTGAGCCTGAATGGTCTACACCTCAGTTAAACAGCCCGAGCTTGTCAGCTGATACAGCCCAGCTGTGGGGTTTTAACTGCCGTGTAGACACACCCCCTAATCATCACCTGCTCCAGAGATCAACAGGGAAAGGCCAGCCTGAGACACTGTGTGAACTCCTCTCTCCCCCAGATTGGGGAGGCCCATTGGAGTTGCCTGGTGGGTGGGAGCATCTACCTGATTTTTAGCTGAACCCAGACAGCAGTTTGGAGCTGACTGCAGGACCTAATTCCCTGGCTCAGGTCTCCACCAAGCCAGCCTTCCCCAGCCTTCCTCACTTTTAGCAGGTGCCCATCCCTGGGTCTTCACCCACAGGCTTCAGCTGACGGATTCCTTCCCCTGCTTCCACCAGAGCACCTGCTAGATAAGGCCACCACTCTCTCATGCTGTGGACTCTCTTGAGTGTGAGTGGTAGCCTGAACCACTCCACCACACGTGATACAAGGGTGGCCAGTCCCAGTTGTTTGCCTAGGGTGCACCAGTTTTTTCATAGAGGAAGGGCACATTGCTGACTCTGCTCCCTTCCCTGGCTCCAGGTCTTGGGAGGAGGGTGATAGGTCTATTCTCATACCAAATCTCCTCTGCTCTTCAACAGCATCTCTCCAAAGTGGGACAGATGCTGCTCCTTCTCTTCTCCTCCCCAGTTCTTGAAAGCAAATGCAACATATGACTGGGGTCAGGGAGTGTCTAAGCAGAATCCAGCGAGTTATGTCTGCAGTGGACACTGCACTCCCATGTCTCTGCCTGGCCTGCTGAACAGGGACTCCTGTTTCCCATGGAGCTTTGTTCATTCTGCCCCAGGAGATGGTTTCTGCAGCCATTGCTGTAGCCAAGCAAGCTCAGTCCCTGTTTAATTTATTATTATAGATATGCATGCTGAGTAATCAAATCTCATCCCCCAGGGCATAAGAAGATTGGTGCATGGGGTGGAAAGGATGTCCCTCTGTCCCTGTACAGTACTGCACAACTAGCCCTCTCCCTGTTCCTTTGAGTATCATGACACCCCAGAATACTACTGCAAGCACCTCCCATCCAGCCAAATGTCCACCGTCTTCAGCAGGTGTTCCTGCAGGCTCCTCATGTGCACCAGGCCCCCACCCAGGGCACTGGAGGAGATGGACTAGTGCTCTGAGCTGATACCACAAAACATCCACTACGTTCAGACACTTGGCTCGAGAGCTTAGACTGTTCACTGGAGTTGAAGACAGGAAAAGCAACACAGTTTGACTTTTATTCAACTAGAATGCTCCAGCATGCTGTAATTCAGTATCAAATACAGTAGCGTGAAAGGGCAGCACACAGACACATAGTGTAGAGATCAATACAATTCATGCTCTATATCCAGCGTAGCATTAGTAAGCTAGTTATAAAAGCTACTGTATTACTGTTGAAAAACATACATCTGCTAACCCTCTACTCATCCCGGGGTGGGGAGAACGAAGTAGGGCTAGTTCATAAGCAGAGAATACAAAATCCACCAATTTAAAAGCAGAGGGAAAAAGCAAACTGCTCAGCCAAGTTTAATCTTTCTGTTACAAAGCATTCATGTTCTGGGCTCAAGGAAGATGCACACAGGCATTGAGAACATGGCAGCAGTGAGGCAAACAAGCAGGTACACATTTTCACATGAGCCAGGCCCACACAGAGAGGCTTGATCTTCCCCAGCTGTAGGGCATGAGTGTAATGTAACCACCGCTGAGAGGGAGAGTTAGTTGGGAACCCCGATCCCACAGGCAAGCTCCTTGGGGCAGGGACTTTTAGTTCTCTGTTTGTACACACCTAGCACAATGGGGTCCTGGTCCATGCCTAGAGCTCCTAGGCACAACTGCAACACAAATAACAGGAGCATGACTGGGTGGGTACCAAGTCACACCTGCCCCAGCTGGAGGGAGACCTGAAGGGGGAGCATCTGAGTTCATCAGTAGCACAATGAAGGCCATGGTCATGCCTGCCTCTCAAGACACTGCCATCTTCTGCCCACACACGACCCTCTGCTCTTGTGTACTAGGGAGTGAGTGCACAGTGGTGCCTGCTGCAATACCACTCATTGCAAGGGACTATGACAATCTATGCTTGGCTTGGGGAGCGGCCTCCTTGTGACACTTGTGTTCCACGCAAGGATTCGCAAGATCGATGCCCGAGAGGAGAGTTTATCCCTGTACACTGAACCAAGACCTGTGAATGAAAGTCCACCTCACAGCAGCAAGCCACCATATGAAGCAGCTGCCATTTACTACCATTAACAAATTGCTAACAGTGCAAAGAATGCACTAGGAGCAATATTCCCTACACCCCCATGCAGGTAGTTCACACAAGGCCCCACATGCTATTTACACCCCACTTAAATGGTGCCTATGGCCTTGTGCGAGTCCCCCAGACCACAGTGAATTTCACCCTGGGGCCAAATCCTGCTTCCACTAAGTCAACTAGAATTGCAAAGCTGTCACTGACCTCCTGAGGCCAGAATGTAGGCCTAGTGACACACCAAATGGGTCTGCACTGTTGACAGAAGACATCCACTTTCATCTGCTCTGCTAAGTGCTTTTCTGGCTCTGAGTGAAACGGCTAAAAGTTAAGCAACCTTGAGGAGGAGCCATTCATTTCAGGATAATATTAAGAGGTGTGTGTAGGGAAACTTGACTGAATTCAGCATAAGCCTGTTTAACCCAAGGCTTATCAATACCCCTCCGCCCCCAGCCGTAACTCATACCAGGTGAAATTCATCTACGTGCAGAGGACCAGCTTGAATCCTAAGTGCTACATAGGAAAGGCAGTGCTATCCAGTGGAGAGAGCTCTGGACTGGGACTCAGAAGATCTTGGTTCTTTTCCCAGCCATGCTACTGGGCTTCTGGGTGATCCAGGCACAGAGAGAAGTGTCTTGTCCAGTTTCCCCATTTGCACAATGGGGATAACAATACCTCCTTTGTAAAGAACTTTGCAAAGATCTAGATTTGAAAAGCGCTAAAAGAGGATAAATTAATAGTGAATATGCCTTGCACTAGCTTCCAGCAAAGGGGTGAATTTCACCCACAATGCATTGTTCCTTTACTTGTCCAAACCCCCATTTCCCAGAAGCTTTGGAGTTTTCTAAGAGAGGAAAATACTGAACAGGATAATTAAATCTCGCTATTTTCTTCCAACCATTATGACTACATACACACCTCCAAGGTAGCCAGGCTCTTCTCATTGAGCATAGAATGAGGATTTATTTGACCCCTGCAAGGAAACAACAAAGAACTCCACAGATGACACAAAGCATCCCACATAACATGATGCAGACAAAAATTAAAGTTGGCTAAGTCCAGGTTAACAATTCTCCAAAACATTGATAGTTCCTTAGAAATCTAATGTAAACATTACATTTATAAAATATAGCTATGATTCCAAAAATAAGCCACAACATTCTGGCAGCACATTGATAGAGTCAACTTTCTGGAATTACGACTCACCCGCAGTCACCCCATATTGAAAAGAATGGCCAAGAGGAGCAGAAGATATTCCACACTTTCAAGGATGAGGTTAGGCAGGCATGCTATGTTTAGGCTTCCCAGCGTGGCAAATTACAGGCAGGACTCCAGTTTTCGTTAACAGGATCCAAGCACTGGGAATTTTGACCCATCCCCTGGGCAGCATGTTCATATTTCCAGGGAGTTAAATGACAGGCAGATCTCTTTCACCACCCTTTCGATGGCAAGAATGCAAAGAAATCCACACAACACATTGCACAAGATGAAGGCAACTAAAAGTTTGGTAACATGATTGGACTGTATTCTGTTAGCAAAGCTCCAAGCATCTGTCCTTGTATTTATGAGCAAATCTCTCACACACACACCCCCCCCCCCCCCGTGTTAGGAATGTGATAGAAAGATATTTTGAGAGGCCCAGTAAAGGGCTGGCTTTGCAGCAATGGGAAATGTTGCTTTTAAACTGAAGTTCAAGGAGGCTTTGGTCTCCAGTGTTAATTAGTTGCTTTGGTTCACCTGATAAAGATGTCACACAAATCCCATGGTACATTTCACTTACTTAATATTTACAATATATGCATATAGGGAAAAATTAAGACTAAACAAAATGGGGCACTGGGGAAGAAGAACTCTCCCCCAGGAGCTAATATATTATTGAATAGGCACTTGTATATTGAGACCATTTTCAAAAGATCATTTGCAAATGGATTCCATCCAGCTTGGAGACCTTTTTTAAGCCTTTCAGGAGCAGATTCCGTTTCCAGTTACTCAGTGTAAATTTGGCATAACTCCACTGTTAGCTATGGAGTTACTCTGGATTCACATCAACACAACAGAGCAGAATCCAGCACTAGTCTGCAGATCTGAACAAATACCAAACCTCCCTCATGTCTCTTTCCAAAATTGAAGGCTTTTAGCACCTCACAGGATCTTTAGCAGAGACTTTCAAAGCTGCTGAAGGGTTTTGGAGGTTCAATTCCCATAAAATTAATGGAAATCGGGCATCCAAATCTCACAGCTGATTGGAAAAAAATCTCAACATTGAGTAGCAGATTTTTAAGGAGAAACGAGAAACTGTAGCTTGTACTGCGTGGGTTTATAGTAAAAATGGAAAGGAATTAGACTGTTCTGCCTACAGATTCCAGTACTTGTGACATGAAAATCAATCAAAAGGATGTGAAGTCAGCACTATGACACATACTATGGCCAGTCTACACTACAAAGTTTTGCCAGCACAGCTAAGCTGATGAAGATGTGAAACAAAACAATTCAACATCCCCCCTAGCCAACATAGCTAAGTCAGCACCGCCCCCCCCCCCCCAAGTACAGACACAGCTCATCAGCTTAAGAGTGCTTCTGTCGATATAGCCGATGTCATTCAGCGAGGTGGTGTTACTGGCCACAGAAAACTTCTGTCACCATATGCTACGTCTACACTTGGGTGCTCTGGTTGTTACAGCTATACCAGAAAGCATTTGTAGTGTAGACAAAGCCTAGTTCTCAGCAGGAAAAGACCCTCTCAACAGAACCCCTCTCTTCCCCTCAACCAACTTCTTAGGGAAAGACAATATCACCTCTCTCTGCCTGCATGCTGCAGTAGAGAGAAGAGCTGTACAGCTGGCTATATACCAGGGGAGTGGTCCTGCATGACTAAATAAAGGATCGTTTACAAGACTATTAAGCATTTTGTATAACAGGTGACATATTGGAGGAGAACAATTCACAAGCATATAAGAAACTTTATCGATTCGATCTAATTTATGCCAGAATAATCAGGGATTAATCCATCCATTTTAACGGAGTTACTCCCATCATTCTTAGTATTCAGATTTAGAGTTATCTACCACCTAGCTACAGAACTGTAGCCGGAAGATTATTTACATTTTTAGGGTTTGTCAGTGGGGTGAGATTCATCAGGAGGAGGTGATACGTGGGGCCAGCACAAAATCTAGACATTGCATAAGCGGGACTTAAATGGTGCCTACGTCCTGTGTTGCTGTCTACATAAGAGTGACTATAACTGATGCAGTCTGAGCCAAAGCCCACTGAAGTCAGTGATTCCACTGGGCTTTCAATCAGCCACAAGCAAGCAAGGGTTATAGACAAGTGAGATGAAGTGTTACTTTCAAAGCATGTAGATTCTATCATAGAAAAAACCTTTGGGGGTGGGGAAAATGAATTGTAACAGTATAATACCTCACCAGCTGAATAGAGGTTCTGCTCATCGATGCAACGTCCAGCAATTACTCACTGTGAGCAAGTTATCTAAAGCATTTTCTCACTACAGAGATTCAGAGAAGGTTTAGACCTTCAAGGGCTTTATGAACAAAAAGGGAGCCCTGGCTGCCAATTTCAATCTTATGGAGGCACAAAATAAAATAGATGGAGACATTTCCCTTCGAGAACAGAAATTCCAGAAAACTCATCAGGAGATACCAGTTGATGCCCATTTCCATTGCGTCCCCTGCTTAGTAACAGGAAGATGGTGGTGGTGTACTGTACATCTGATAAGAATGAAGAGGGCAGGGAAGAGCATCTTAAAGTGTTCTTCGCAGAGGGCAAATCAGCCTTTTCCACGTACTGATCATTGAGGATTCCCCCAAGCAAGGCAGCGAATAGTTCCTCGGTATGCAGCAAGGCAAATACTGGCAACTGTGCACAAAATAAAATGTTCCAACGAGACGGGCAAATCCCTGAGGCAGTACATGCTGAGTGCACAGATTTTCTGCAGTCATGGGAGAAGGGAATTAAAAAACCCCAAAAATGACGGGGGAAAAAAAAAACCAAAAAAACCAAATTATAGTAAACAATTTATTTCAAATAATAAAACTAATATGATGAAGCAAAAAAAAAAAAAAAGATAATCCGGCAGTTTGACAGCTGTTGCTGCTTAAGGCCATTGATTTCCTGTGGGATAGTTGGGCACCGTGGGATACTGTGGCAGACTGTTTCCAGAAAAGTTATTGTACTGAGCTTCCCTGCTCGGGGGGTCCCTCCATGCCGCTGTTCCATTCATCCTGGGCTTTCTGAAAGCTTCCGCCAGCCCCTCGGTAAATTTTATGTACCTAATAGGTAATCAAGAGAGCACGGAAGAATCAGCAGCAAGTATCTAGTTCCCTTTCCAACAGGAGCTACCGTCACTTTGTTAATGCCCAATATACTAGACACTTCCTAGTGCCGTCCCATGTATCTGGTAACATCTCTGTTAAAGTGTCCACATTCCAAAGGAACAAGGGCACTATAACAGAAGTGCAGCAGATGGCAACAGAGACAGCTAGATAAGATCTACATAGATCTTTTAACCTACTGCAGCATTATGACTAACTCAGGTTGGGGAATTGCATAGTAATGATGTTAGAAGCAATTCATCCAAATTAGGTCATTTACCTATAATTCAGTATTACTGAAATTGCTGCATCCCAGACTGGCAAAGCTTGGGTACGCAATAGGAGAATTATATAGCTGGGCATATAGATGCAGGAGGAGCGACTTTCTTCAGCCACCCTACCACACAGATGCCACCAACGTGTGATCTCAAAGAAAGCAGTATGGTCCCATGTTCCAGAGGTAACCGTCCTGATGGCAGCTGCTTTGTGGGTAGAGAACTTTGCTGGACTGGTCAGCTTTGGCATCTTCTTATGTGACATATGCAACAGAATACTGTGGTGAAGTCTCTCCTGTTTATTCCCTAGGACAGTGGCTCTCCACTTTTTCTTTCTGCACCTCACTTTAAGGAAAAGATCCTCCCATGAATCTCCCTCCCCTACCCAAATTTGTAATTGTGGGTCTCAAAGATTTAATTCTCAAATCATGGTTGTCCTGGATTCATGCTGGGAGGACACGGTTGCATTGCATGGAGAGAACTCCATTGTGCATTCAACCTTTCATCTAGATTTGTCTTGGTCATCTTGGCAGGGGGATAACCCCCCCTCACAGTTTATACTCTCAACTTTATAGGATGCGAGTGGTTACAGTGATCACTGAGCGGATGATTCACTTTGCTTTGATGCACAGAACTGACAGATACTCCATGTCAGAAACGCAATTGAATCACTTACCCTTAGGAGTAGAAGGACATCGCAACCGCTGACATCGTAAACATTATGGCTGGAAACAGCATGAACACAGCACGCAACATTGGTAGTGAAAAAGTAGTGGCTGCCAACCATCCACTGGAAGAAAGCGAAACACACACGTCACTGTTTGTTTTTTACCGCCACCTGAAACATTTGCAAGATTGTAAAGTTCCGGATATGCACGGAAACTAGGGCAAGAACCAGCTGCAGCACAGTAGGTACTGCCCCCTGCACATCTCTGTTAAGGCACATCAAGTCTTGACCTGCAACATCCCCTGCTATTTGAATTCCAGCACTAGAGAAAGCCAGTTGAATGGTGAGGTTTTAGGAGGTAACAAATGTCCATAAGGGAACCAATTATTTTCACTTGTGCAGTAGGTCGGCTAGTGTAATAAATCTGGGGTTTAAGAACCAGGAATCAGAGTCCCCTTGACCTAGCTCTGAGTCTCCATTCTCCCACAGGTCTTCATACTGTACCTCACTGGTTACCCTGAGGAGCAGTGTTTAAACAAAGCACTCTGTGTAGCACTTTTTCCCCCCGTATTCTAGCTTCAGGAGGATTTGCATACCAGGGCTCCTAAAGATGGCGAGTTAAATCATCAAACTTTCTGTGACCCTAAACAGGGAAGGTCAATAACATACCCTCCAATTATTATATTAAGGATGAATGTTGGGACTCTAGCTTTGTAGACTGAGATGAAGTGAAACTTATGTGCACGGGAAAGATGGGTAAGAAAGAATAAGATGTCTTGATCTCCTCACTCACACCCCCACGAAGCTAGGTTGGAACGTCGCTGCAAACTCACGGGTGGCTTCTCCACTGCAAGGTGCGGTCATATGGAGGGAGAAATGGTTATTTATTGATAGGGTCCTACCAAATTCATGGTCCATTTGGTCAAATTTCACAGTCATATGATTTAAAAATAATAAATTAACAATTTCAGTTATTTAAATCTGAATTTCATGGTAGTGTAATTGTTGGGGGTCCTGACCCAAAACAGGAGTTTGTGGGGGGTCACAAGGTTATTGGGGGGGCCCTGCGGTTCTGCTACCCTTACTTCTGTGCTGCTGCTGGCGGTGGCAACTTCCTTCAGAACTGGGTAGCTGAAGAACAGCAGCTGCTGGCTGTGAGCCCAGCACTGAAGGGCAGTTTGCTGCCAGCAGCAGCTTAGAAATAAGGGTGGTCTGGTCATGGTCTTTGCCATCCTTACTTCTGCACTGCTTGCTGGCAGGGTTCTGCCTTGAGACCTGGGTGCCCAGCCAACAGCTGCCGTTCTGCAGCCACCCCGGCTCTGAAGGCAGTGCAGAAGTAAGGATGTCATATTGTGACCCCTCCCCCCATTCCAAATAACCTTGAGACTCCCATGCAACTCCCTTTTGAGTCAGGACCCTCAATTTGAGAAACGCTCATCTCCCCCGTGAAATCTGTATAGTGTAGGGATTCAATAAGCACTACAAAAGACCAGATTTCACAGTCCATGGTTGTGAAACTGGTAGGGCCCTATTTATTAGGGTGGGGAAAACATGTAGCCCTGAGGAACAGAAGGATGAAAATCCTATGCTGGCTCAAATCATGTAACATATTCAGTCATTACACTTAGCAAGGGTGAGAGGAGTGGAGACCATGCCCTCACTCCAACCAGGAACCTTTCTTCGCCAACCCCTTCCCCTATCATCTCCCCCAACCTCTCCACATTTTCACTCATTAAATGTGGATGTTTGGGGGTGGGGAACATAGGCTGAATCTATGGGACAAAAAAATCTCTGCAGGCTAGACAGAGAAGACACGGACTGAGTGCTCCATTCAAAGACAATGGGAGCATACTGCTTACCATGCACCCCAGCTGGAGATACCGATCGCTTGTATGACAGTCAGAATAAACTGGGCACCAAAGATGAAGAAAAAAGCCATGAAATTAAAAGAGCTGTCAGACCTGTGAAATAAGAGGGATTTAGGGAGAATGCATGGGGTTTATCACCTTGTACTGTACCATGTTACTGTGTCCTCACTCCCTCCATACACACTTTATCATGAAACAATGGATCCCCACTCAGTTTTGTACCTTGAAGACTAATATTCCCCGCCCCCCTTTCTCAAGGGCTGGAAACTCACAGGTCTCTGCATCATCAGGACTTATCTCCCTCAATAAACCTAGATCCTGAAATTGATCTAAAACTAATACATGTATGACTATCTTCAGAGATGCATGTTTCCACCATACCTCAGCAGCCTCTTGCAGAAGAAAAAGCACTTGCTGCGTTATCCTGACTGCATGTCTAAACTCAAAGCAGTTTGGACACCTGTGCTTTCATAATGCAAACCCATCTGTTTGTGAGCAGGCACAAGACCATGGGAACACATAGGTACAAGTGCTGGCAGCCAGACAATCCTGTTTTGTGCATTACATGCATTATTGAGAACAAGAATCCTAGCTGTGAATATCCCAGTGGCTGTTTGGTCAGCAATTACACACCTGTGGTTAAGTGAGCGAGCCACTGATACCCAGCTCGGGATGGATTAGGAAGAAAAACAGCTCTGACCAGCCATGTACAGAGTGCATTTGAGCCTCATGAGCTGGGTGGAATGCTGCCTGGGGAAAGAAAGTGTGTTCAGAGGCAACACTGCTTTTTGTAACTCCACAGCACCTCTGCCTTTTGGCTGGCTAGTCGAGGCAAGGTGCAAACTACTGAACAAGGTCAGTAGAGTTATGTTCATGGTCCAGGTATGCATGGTGGCTACCAAAACTAGGTATGGTCAATGGCCTCTCCATCACAAGTATGTACTGGGGGTCAGCATAGCTCTAGCCATACCATGCAGCAATAGTAGCACAGATGGGTAACACATCAGATGCAGTGTCTTCATCTACCACCCCCCATATTAGTCAGCCATTCTTTGGCAAGGAATACTGGTATTTTAAACGGAAGTTTAGCTCTGGACCCACTCATACCTGATGACATTAATAGTGCAAATTATTGACATCAAATCCATTGAATCACAAACAGGGAGGTGGTGTGTTCAGGGCCAGATGTACAAAGGTATTTAGGCACCTAGAGATGCACAGAGGAGCTTTTTAAAATCCCCAAGGTGCCTAAGCAGGATAGGTACATAACTCGCATTGAAAGTCAACTAAATGAGTTAGATTCTTAACTCCCCTTGAGTATGTAATTCCTCTTAGGTGCCTATCTGCACATTTAAGCACCTAAATACTGCTGTAAATCTGGTACTTAATGACGAGAGCAAATGAACGGGACTGACCTTGGGCAGTTGGAAACCCTCAGGGACTTGATTCTCTCTTGCTCTTGCACCTTCTGCAGTCATTTACACCAGTGCAAAATGGGTGTAAAGTTGCATGAATACCGACACAAAGGGCAGGTCAATGGAAGATGTGGCCTCTGTCTCCAATAGTATCGTTACCTCACAGGGGTTGTGGTGAAGAGACTGGACATCCTGGGTTGAACAATGCTACAGAATAGCAAAATGCTACCATCATGGCATTGTCCTTTGAATACTGGATCTGAGTATAGCACATTTACTGTGATAGAATTACCTTAACCATGGACTATTTGTCCAGTACTGAAACCAATCACAGTGAAAGAACAACGTTCCAGGCAGGACCTTTAAATGGACTCTCATGACAATGACCTGGCATAGTGAAGAAATCTCAATTTGAAGGGGTGTATGGGAATCAGCTAGAGTGGTTTCAGCCTGTGGTCTGTGGACCCTGGGGATCTGCAGGACTATACCATTCTAAAGGGTCCAAACCTCCATTTGAAATTGTTTAGGGATCTGCAAATGAAAAAAGGTTGAATACCACTCAGCTAGAACATGTGGAAAAGGTGAATTCTGATCCACCTTTCCGCTGGAAGTTTGCCACAACTCCGCTCTCATGCCAAGTCTCTGCACCTAATTTAACTTTGGACGTGGACATATGGTGAATGTTTCACAAAAACATCCATGGAGTATGCTATCCCAATATCTACCATGGCTGTAACATCTGGGAATAAGCATAGCAAGTGGGTCTAACCTGACTCTCTAGAAGTCAGACTGACTGTAATGAATCTGGCTACAGTATTCCTTTCCCATAAAAAGATTTCCCCAATTACACCGCTATTTTCTTTAAAGTCTCCTCCAAACTAATTGCTCTGTGGCTGGCTGGCCTGTCCCTCAGGTATTTATTTTATAGAGAAGTATTTACACAGGGTAATCTCAAGGGCCTTTCAGCATTCTGTTGCACAAACATATACAAACAGCATTAAAGAAATAATTAGAATCTTAGTCCACAAAGCCCAGAGGAAAGCATTGTGGAGGAGTAATTTTCCCCAGACTTTGAAATAGAAAGTGCTCTTTGAACAGAGTTCTGCTTGTGACTTGGAAACCCCTGGGACTTCTGAATTAGGAAAGGGGAAAAAAACCCACAGCCCAACAGAGTAACACTTCTCAGATTTCATTTTTCACTTCCTTTAAGAATTTCAGATGATTCAATTGCTTTGCTTTTCATATCCTTTTAGAAGTTCTCCTTTGAATTCTATAACCGTAATTAATTTAGATGCCTATGGTTTTAATCATCTCCACTACATTAGCACACATTTTGTTAGTATTTGAGGTGAGCATTTAGATGCAGATTCAGGAAAGCACTTGAGCACATGCTTAGAGTTAAGCACTTGCGTAAGTCCCATGGCACACGCTTAAAATTTAGCATATACTTGAGTGCTTTCTAGAATCAGGGCCTTAGTCTGTCTGCTTCTATTCCTGTCAGCTGCTTCTGCTTTTTTCTAAATTAACTTCTTACCACAGAATTTGATGATTAACCAATTAAAAAAATACACTGGTTGTGAAAGAAGGGAGAGAGGGTTTCTAGGAAACTGGAATGAAAGAGTCCTGTCAGCTCTGCTAGTGACTTGCTGCATGACCTCGGGAAAATAACTTCTCTTCTCTACGCCTCAGTTTCCCTATGCAAAATGGAGATTAAACACAAGTCCCTCAAAGAGATGCGAGTCTCAATGCACTAATGTTTGCAAAGTGCTTTGCAACTCCCAGCAGGCACTAGAGACAGGCAAATGATTACTACTTAAAAAAAAAAAGTAGGATTTTAAATATATTTGTGCAGTTTGAGAAGAGACCTGGTCTTTGCGGGCTGCTTTTATTTAAATACTCCCTCCCCGTCCCCATATGCGTAACTAGATGCTATGCCTAGAGACAAAAAACAGAACAGTTCTTAGCAAGCTCTTTCTGTACAGTTTTCCCATAAAGAACCGAGAAACCAAAAAATCACAACAAGCTTTTTGAAGAATGTCTCCCATACCATTAGTGATGTGAAGCTTAGGTAAATCCCAGGGATATTTAATAATCAGCAATACATTAACAATTTTAAATTTTTAAAATATGGATTTCATGCTTGTGAAAGTGCCAAACCAATCAGTGCTGCAATGACCACAGAACAGGTCAAAAAACCGCATGGTCATCAGCAATGCAATATCTTGTTGCAAGCCCCCCTTCACCAATGTGAATCAGCCTGGTTCTGAAGGAACCCTTTATGCGGACAAAGAGAGACTAAGTTTCTGTGCCTTTTCAGGCCTGGACCTCTCTGCAACAGGGGCCAGTTTGTGTCAAGGGTGGTGTTTTGTGGGCATGGATCTTCTCACTAGTCATTGTATTCTTCACTGAGCTCATATGTACTTGTAGACTGTATCCTTCCCCACTACCTCCATCCTTTGTCTATCTTGTCTATTTCAACTGTAAGCTCTTCAGGGCAGAGACTAGTTTTTAGTCCATATCTGTATAGCACTAGAACAATCGGATCCCTTTAACCACTATCATAATGCAAACAACAAGAAGCAGACCAAACAGATGAGCAGCAACTTTGAGTCACTCTCTACCTGGGCTGGATTCAAACCAGCCACCCAGAGATGGGAAGCCCTATAGCTTCATCTATAAGCGCCTGAGCTTGCCAAACTTTCTTAATCAAATATTGTTGTACTGATATTCCATTTACTTTCTCCTTAATCTTTGCCCTGACAGATAACAGCTTGCGGGCATTGTCTTCTGATCACGTTACTGAACGAACCTCTCAGAGGAAACCCTTTGATCAAAGGAAGAAGGTAAGCGTCTACTTACCGAAAACCTTGTTATGCAGGCCGGAACCAGCATATGTAACTGCAGGGGCTGAAGAGAAAAAGCCAAAGGATGCCAAGCCAAAATTAACGCCATAACCACCACCAATCCACCAGGCCAGCAGCCAATTAGATTCACCACTAGTGTGATGCAGTAAACTATAAAGAGAGAACAGGAGAGGGCATAAGTAGTGCTGTTTGCTGCCTTCAGAAAAAGAAGCAAACTGTTTGTATTACAATACAAGGGAGACCTGTTATGGGAGGAATTATTAGCACAACGAAGTGATTGGGGTGGACGTTATCAACACGCTGACCACGAGGCATGGCTTCTGCTGTAACTTGGAAGAACGCTGCTAGGGATCGTCAGTTTTGGAAATGGGGCAGATATCAGTAGAGGAATCAAGGGACTCATCTGTGAGCATACGTTAGTGGAAGGAAAACTGGGTGGATAATTCTGCAAGTGAAGGGATCAGTTGGAAGATCAGGATTTGGACCTCTATTGTTACAAAGAGAAATTGAGTTGCCAGATTTTTATTACATCAAGGTCCCTTTATGCCCCAAGAATGGTACAGAAGGGTCTTTAAAGAAGTGGAATCATCCCATTGAAAAAAAAAAACACCCCCTGCACAAGTAGTCTTCCCTGGCTAGCACATGGAGTCCAAGTAAGGGCTCTAGGGTGGGTTTCCCCCACACCATTGTCCCCCATCATGCCAGGGGTCTGGGCACCCTATTATCCTATACCAGGATCTCCCAATTGCCCTCCATGGCAGGACTCTGTGTGCCCCTCTTTCCCCCAACTCCTGTAACAGGATTCCACATCCCTCAATGCAGGGTCTGCACAGGTCATCTCCCACCTGCCTCAAACATTATTTTACTTCTTCCTGCCTAGGAGATGCATCATTCAAGGTTTCAACATGTTTAACTCTATTGGGAGGATGAGCAGAGATGAGATAAGGTATTAAGCTGGAAAGTTTTAATAGCTTCCATCAAGTGGCTCTTCAATCTAAAGACAATTACAGAGGGGCTTGAAGCTGTGGCTATGCTAAACTGATGCCAGGAACTCAGTGTGATGCCATTTCCACCTTCCTGTTTTCCGATTCCCCCCCACAATATCATTGAGTTCTGCACATTGATACCTGGGGAAAATTCCCAGAAATTTTAGAATGGATAGGATGGAGCATTAAAAAGTTATGTAGAATCATAGGACTGGGTAGGGACCTAGAGAGGTCATCAAGTCCAGTCCCCTGCACTCATGGCAGGGCTAAGTATATCTAGACCTCCCTGGGCAATTCATGTCCAATGCTTAACCATCCAAAAAGAGATACCTTATACCATCAAGTTGAGTGTCTCTCAAGCTCAGCCAATTATATGCCACCTTCCTAACCCACTTTGGGGACACTGAGTAATTAATAAAATGATTGTGTACTAACATCATACTGGAAGATAAACAGCTGAATCTTTATACGAGAGATTTCTGATTATTCAGGGCATTTAAGTTAATGGGGGTTAACATCAAAAAACAGTTTTAATTAAAAAAATCCATCAGTTATATCATGGAAGTGAAACCTGCATAAGTTAACTGTAAAAGGTTAACAAAAGACTTGCTTTAAATGCCCTGGTTTGCAGATGCCTTAAGATTTAGCAAAGGGAAAACTCACTTTTAAAGTTAAATCCTATTTAAAGTGAATAACTGGAGAGTCTAGAATTTTTAGTTTGATAACTCGTGGGCTTTTAAATCAATGGTGCCTATAAAGCTGTAATGCAAAAGAGGTTTGTCATGTGATTTACACAGGCATTTGTTCTCCAGTAGTGGGAGCTCTGGTACAGGATTCCCCAAATCTCAATACACCTTTTGTTATTAAATGTTCAAATCCAATTAAAATAATGACCCCTCAGCCTTCTAGTATGTATTTATTTTAAATGTTGTCATCTTCTCTTTGGATCCGTTTCTCTCACCTTTATCCCCCACCCACCCAAAAACCAGAATGACCCAAACAGAAAACGTGCAGCAGATGGAAATCTAAAATGCCCAGTGGAAAGCCCAGGACTGCTCAGACACACATGTGGCCCAGTTGCCTAAATGGCTGGCACCTTTCCATTTTTCTACTAAATTGAATGAGGGACGCTTTGTTTAAAAAAAAAAAAAAAAACAAAAACACACACCCCCAAAAAACCCACGCACAAACAAAAGCAGCTTTACAGCATGCAACATTTAACTAGTCAGTCTGGAGGAAACAAGCAGTTTCTTCAGGAAAGAAAATTAGAGCTTTTTTCAGCATCTCTGAATAACGAAACAATGAAGTGACAGATCATCCTATTGTTTACACACACAAATCTCACACTCGCAATACATTTGGAATAAAACCTACAGCATCAAGTGTGTATTGTGTCCCTCAGTGAGAAGTTATTCCCATAACTGGAAGGGAAGCTGGGATGACAGGTATTTTGGGAGGAAAGGGTTGGTAGGGCAAAGGGATTTTCTTCATCTTCAGGAGCAGGGTTTCTCAAACCGGGGGTCCTGACAAGGGGGAGGGTGTTGCAAGGCTATTGTAAGGGGGGGGGGGGTTGTGAAAGTGGTAGCTGCTGACCGGGCACCCAGCTCTGAAGGCAGCGTGGCCACCAGCAGCAGCAATGGTGGTTGAAGCATGAAGGGACATATGAATCTTTAGCGCATCTGGCATGTAAATATCCTGCGACACCAGCTACAACATTGCCATGAGAAAGCCTGTTCTCACATTCAAGTGACATTGTAAACAAGTAGTGGGCAGCATTATGTCCTGCAAATGTAAACAAACTTGTATGTCTGAGCGATTGGCTGAACAAGAAATAGGACTGAGTGGACTTGCAGGCTCTAAAATTTTACATTGTTTTATTTTTGAATGCAGTTTTTTTTTTTTAACATAGTTCTACACTTGTAAGTTCAACTTTCATGATAAAGAGATTGCACTACAGTACTTGTAATAGGGGAAAAATACTATTTCTTGCTTTTTTACAGTGCAAATACTTGTCATCAAAAATATAAAGTGAGCACTATACACTTTGTATTCTGTGTTGTAACTGAAATCAGTATATTTGAAAATGTAGAAAACATCAAAATATTTAAATAAATTATATTCTATTATTAACAGTGCAACTAATCGCTTGACTGCCCTAGTTACTTTTGAAGTAAGCTTTATGGGACAACAGATTAAAATTCAGGCACAAACTACATCACAGCATCCTAGAAGGAGGTTTTTGTTCTTGATAAGTGAACAGAAGTGAAACTCTAAAATGTGTAATACATGGGGATCTCCTCTTTATAGGTTGTTGAGTCCAATATGTAAAATTTCTCAAAAAATTTCACTTACAGATCCATAAATGGTAAATTCTCTTCACCAGACTCTGATAGTCTATGGGAATTTCATCGGCAAAGTTCTGGTAGAAGCACGGTTTCAGAGGAATAAACTTGGGGAGCGGAGGGAAGTTATTCACTTTCTCTACAAAAACAAAAACATACACAGTTTAGCTAACTCAGACGTATTCTCTTAAATTAATGAATCATCATCATGACATGCCCCCTCACCCGCACTTTCCCAGCATGGAAATACTCAGAGGAAGCACAGAGAAGAGTGTGGAAGCCTGGAACTATCCTGAAAAACATGCCCACCATTAGGACAGAAGAGGATCCCTAGTTCATGGTATCCAGTTTATTTACTCAAATGGGCCAATATCAGCACTTATTTTCACCCTAGATATTTAGGGCTCATTCTCTGTTGCTTTGTAGCCTGTGTAGTCATTTACCCCAGTGCAAGCCAGGGGAAAAGCACCACCATTCTGATTCAGTTGTGTTTCACTAGCATAAAAGACCACAAAAGGTACAGCGAAACAGACTCCAGACTCAGCTCACATAGATAGTAGCTTAGATAGGGTAAGAGAGGCCAGCTAAGCAGGTCACTAGCGGCATCTAGTGGTGGCAGCCCTTGCAGGAGGATTTTATCTAATCCATTAGGGCACAAAAGCAGTGGTGGATATTGGTTTCCCAGACCAATCAAATCAGATGAAAAGCAGGGATTCTCCTCTCCCACAGGGCAGAGAGACAGATGGAGGTTTGCTTGCAGAAGAGCCTACATTCTCAGTGGAGTTCTTTCTGGGTACAGCGATCAGGCCTTGTGGCCTGCAGCTGATATGGTCTCATGACAATGAAAGCGGTGACTTTAGGAGAACAGTCCTCTAGAAATATGTTATACTAAAAGGATGCCATCCAGTCAAAGGGGAAAATGAGTCCATGAAGAGTTAGTGTGACTATCTGCCCTGCAGATATCAGGGAAGTTTTTACTGTTATGAATTTCATAAGTCATGGCCTTCTTGCCTTCCAAATCCAACATTACTATTTTCATTCAGCCCTGCCCCTAGCAAACCAAGCCATAAATTCAGACACCGTTATACAGACAGTAGGGACAGCCACATGACAAGGAGCAGAGAGATACCTACCTTCTTATATGCATTTTATTTTTTAAACCTCTGATTTTTAAAATTTTTTAAATAAGTAATAGGACTCTTTAAATTGTGTAATCCAAACTGCTGTTAGCTGCTGGGAAGATACGCACATGTGAATATCTAATATAACCATGTGTGCATTTTTACATATTTGGGAATATTTGTTCTTGCCTTTGAGTGCTGATTAAAGTTTGATTCCAGGGCACTGTGACTAATTGTTTCAAGTCTTCAGCTTCAGTAAAACAGAATTAAAAACAATCAGAGGAAGAGAAGAAAAATGTCCTGCGAAAACTTCCAAATGACACAGAAGATAAGGCAAGTGTCTTAACATGATCTTTCAGGCCCAGAGAGTTCCCCCTCTCTTGCCATCATCTCTGTGTGAGAAGATAAAAAGCTGCTCTGGCAAAATTAACTGCCCTCTATAGAAACACCAGCAGTAAGAGCAGCCACGCTGTGATGCTAAACGAACAGTCTGGCCACAGCCTCTTTATCAGGGTGCTGCTAGCCCCTTCTTTGTCCCCCCTCCAAAAATGTAGTTGCAGCCACTTTATGTTACTGCAGATCCCTCTCTCCTTCCCTCCCCTCAAGGGGGTCTCATTCACCAGTATTTCCGTGACTGCAAGCCACCAGTTCATCTGGCCTATAGATTTCCTAGAAGCACAGGTTCAAAACCTGGCACATTCAGATAAGCCCTCCAGCTCTCTAAGGTAGATACATTTAGTACCATAATGTTTGCTTTGAATTTTGCACTGCCTGGAAATTAATGATCCCATGGTAACTGGCGAAAGGCATTTGTCAGTGGCCAAAATTTTCTCTTCTATTGTTGTGTACCAAGCTGTGTGCCAGTTGGCTGCTAACCGCCCACCCCAGAGTTGGCTGCATTTTAGGATTGCTGTGCATATACAATTTTAAACTGTTTGTGGTTTCTTTGGCGGAAAGACAATAGAAATGTAAGAAAATATTCTCTCTTAGATCTGATCACGTGCCCCAGAGATTTCTACAATACTCACTTTTGCTCTAGGACAAGACTGTTAGACTACAGCAAGCACAATGTTTGCTAAAAAACACTGTCAATTTTAGAGGATGTATAAACTGAGGACTCGTTCCAGCTCGCAGTGAAGTCAATGGGAGTTTTGCTATTGTTTTCAATGGGAGCAGAATTAAACCCTTGATTAAAGTTCATAATGCAGGTAGGAGTGCTGTGGAAGCAGACGTTTAATTTCTGTAGGAAGGGACTGCAGTGACCAATTTCCTCCACACAAGCATCTAAGTCACATCCAGCCTTCTATGACCAGGATGGGGACCTAAGTTAATGACCTTGAGGACAAACAGTGTAAAATAGGAGTATCTGGAAGGGAGGAAAAGGGAAGCAGCCAGAAGGCTCTACAAGGGATGCAAAGGGCCGATGGAGAGAAGAAGAAAAGCTTGTCATGCCTAATCCACTATGCTGATCACTGTACATTGTTGAAACATTATCTGCCATCATTTTTGTTTCTCCATATTTAGTACTGCTCTTTACCTGCCATTTCTGCTAGAAATGTTCCTTGGAGAAATTTTGAAATCAGACAGCAATGAATCTATTAAAGAAAGAAAGAAAAAGAAATCAGATCAATAGCATACAATTATAACCCATATTCACAGAAACTACAATTTTAAAGGCATTTTTACAATATTCAACAAAGTCCACATTTTTTCAAAAATTCATTATACTAGCTCTGGACTGTCAGCGTAGCCTTTCCAGTGCAAACTGTTTCTAACTGTACAGAGTAGGCAGGCTCAAACAGTATCATTAAGAGAAATATGAATTTGTATTAATGGGATGCTACATTTGAAGGCTTAATTACAACCTCACGGTCAACAACTTTAGCAGCTTTACTACTAAATGTACCTGGCACAGTCAGAGGTTGCACAGGAAACTGCTGCCAGAACACACGCACATTCCAGCTGAAAGCAGACAACAAGTTGAAACAAATGAGCCTGGTTTGGACTCAGGTCCAAGCAAAAAAAAACCCCTCAGAGGGGAAGAAACTGGTGCCAGACCAGCAGACAATGATTTGACTGTTCCCCAGCTGACCATGGCTCTTTCAAAACTGAGTATGCTTAAAACGCTACAGCAGCACTTCACCACCGCAGTGCTTTGATGTAGACACCACCTACGCCGATGGGAGAGGTTCTCCCATTGGAATAGGTAGTCCACCTCCCCAAGAAGTGGTAGCTAGGTTGATGGAAGAATTCTTCTATTGATCTAGTAATGTCTACACCAGGGGGTTAGGTCAGTATACCTACCTCTCTTGGAGGCGTGAAAATTTTTTCACACACAGAGAGGTAGTAATTATACGGATACAATTTCCCACTAGTAGGCCTTAATTATTAACCCATTGTTTGCTAGGAAAAACATTCTCCCCCCCCAAAATAAAAGTCACAGATGCAACACAAACTGACAACATAGTTTATCTTCACAGAGAATTATTTTACATAACAGTTTGGCAGGGAACCAGACTGCAATACAGAACTCCCATGGAATTCACATATCCATCATTAATTTTTTTTTTTAAAAAATCATGCAAAAATATTCAGAGACTTTACAAATAAAGATTTAATAGAGAGAGAGGGTGGAGAACCATTCTTATTATTGCAATTCTTGGAGGACTCAATCATGCAATCCTTATTCTGCTCAGCAATTCCACTGACTTCAGTGGAATTAACCATGTGAGTACAAGCTGCAGGTTTGAATCCTGAACCACAGATAGCTGATTCTATCTCCTTGATATTTAAAGACAGAAAATGTGTGCCAATGCTTTCAGTAAATCCCAAACTGAAAACAAAGAATCCTTTAAAAAAAAAAAAAAAAAACACCGTTGTTTTGGCCACAGTTCTAAACCAGAATTTTAAGTACCAACAAAAATAACTAGTAAAATGAAAGAAAAAAAAAAGTCAGCCCTTACTTTAATCTGACAAAAAGACACGTACGAAGTTCCACCTCACACTGCAGCATGATCTCGAGACTAGGAAACTGAACTTGTGAGTAAGAACCACCACTAAATTGTTGTGGCTTGAGGCAATTCACTTTACATCTCTGACCCTCTGTTACTTCTCCCACCCTTTGTCTTGTCTACCACTTGGTCTGCACACATTTTGCACCAAAAACAACGAGAAGTCCTTGTGGCACCTTAGAGACTAAGAAATTTATTTGGGCATAAGCTTTTGTGGGCTAAAACCCACTTCATCAGATACATGGAGTGGAAAATATAGTAGCAAGTATATATACATAGTACATGAAAAGATGGGAGCTGCATTACAAAGTGGCGGGGCGGGGGAAGGGGGGGGTCAGTCTAACGAGACAATTCAATTAACAGACTACCAAGGGAGGAAAAAATCACTTTTGTAGTGGTAATGAGGATGGCCCATTTCAAACAATTGACAAGAAAGTGTGAGTAATAGTAGGGGGAAATTCGGTTTTGTAATGTCCCGGTCATTAGAAAAACCTAATTTCCCCATATTAAGGTGCCACAAGGACTCCTCGTTGTTTTTGCTGATACAGACTATCATGGCTACCACTCTGAAACCTGTCATTTTGCACCAGTATATCAATTTTGCTTAATGATATGATTTTTTTTGGAGGGGGGAAAACTGATCTAGTTATACTGGTACAATCCTTAGGCTATGTCTACAGTAAACACCTTACAGTAACGATGCAGCTGCACTGCAGTAAGATCTCCCATATAGCCGCTCTATGCTAACGGGAGAGAGCTCTCCCATTGACATAATTAAACCATCCCACCCCCATCTCCTGCCAACAGAGCGCTGTCCACACCAACACTTCTGTCGGTGTAATTTATGTCGGTTGGGGTCACACCCCTGAGCAACATAAGTTTTAACGACGAAAGTTAAAGCTAGTGCTGACATAGCTTTAATGTGGACAGTTATACTGGTACAAAGATGACTCGTACTGGTATAGCTTATTCCTCTTCCCATCCAGGAAGAGAGCTATGGGGTATAAGGCACCTTTATACTGGTGTAACTGCATCCTCACTAGGGAGGTTGCATCACTAACTATACTGGTTAAGTTTAGCGTAGATGAGACCTATATAAATTGTAAGTCTTTCAAGACCTGACCTGTCTCTTACTATGTGTTTGCACAGTGCCTGGCACAATGGGACCCCAATCTCAGTTGGGGCCCTAAGGACTATCACAATACAAACAACCAGCCACTACTGCCTTTTCACACTCTGACAGGCATTTTAAACTTAAAATATGATTCATAAATTGAGGCTTATTTTTTTGCTTTGCCTTGTTCCTTTTGTACTGTTTAAACAGGAAATAAAGCATGAAGACAGAAGTTCAAATTAAATTTGGCCCTACCACACACAGCTGCTTTTGACAAAGAACATAACATTTTTTGGAAAGAACAAGTTACATAATTCAACCAATTACATTAAAATGTCAATAGAAAGAAAAATCTATTACCGAAAGAAAGATCAGTAAACAAAGGGGGTCATTTTTTCAGGCTAGAGGGATGCAGATAGTGTGCTCCCACTCTAATCAGTCCTTAAAAGTCCTAACGGGAGGGGGAACAGTATAGTGCTTAGAGCATGCAACCGAGGAGAATTCCTGGATTATATCCTTGGCATTGCAGAGAGCCATGTCACAACATCCCAGAGTTTCAGTTTCCCCATATATTGTTTTCACTAAAAAGTGTTATAATTAATTAAAAGTATCTAAGAGAAGACAACTCTTCATCCTCATTAACCTTCCTAAGGTATATCTGCACTATGGGGACTATACCAGCATAGCTATGTCATTATAGCTATGCCAGCGTAACCCCCTAGTGTACACATTGTACGCTGTTGGATGGGCTTTTACCATTAGCATAGAGTAGACCACCCCCTCCCTGAGCGAGGTCAATAGAAGCAGTCTTCTGTTAACACAGCAGCATCTACACTGGGCATTAGGTCGGCATAGCTATTACACTCAAGGGGCGGGAATTTTTCATACCCCTGATTGAGGTAGCTATGTCAATCTAAATTTTAAGTGTAGACCAGGCTCAAATTCTTACTAAATCTCGCATATGATTTTATACCACTGCACATGAATGAATACAGCGGCCTGCCCTGTTCTGCAACACTTACTTACTTGGTAATCTCACTGAAGTCAGTGTTTTCACTCCAAAAAGGGTGTTTTTTTGAAATAGTAATTTCAATATAAAAAAAAACAAAATAAAAAAAAACCACCACCTTTTTGCAAGGAGGACAAAGCCAATGAGCAAGTTAAGCGTTGCAGGATCAGGTTCCACAATTTATTTAGATTCCTCTCATTTGTTCGCTTTGCCATGGACTTCAGTAGAAGC
The DNA here is from genome assembly GCF_009764565.3 of Dermochelys coriacea. NCBI lineage: Eukaryota > Metazoa > Chordata > Testudines > Dermochelyidae > Dermochelys > Dermochelys coriacea. The sequence continues at coordinate 5,341,673 of NC_050092.1, read as the reverse complement.
AAGTTCAAACTCTTTGTATGAGGATATGCACTTACATTGTTGGCTTGGACCTTGAAGTATTTTTCTTTAGTGCTCTGAAATGGCTTGGTAATTGAGTCGTTATTACACACTCCCAACTTGTCATTTATTTTGCCAGGGACTCCTGCAAATACATGATTGCATGTTAGAGGAGAAGACACCTTAGATTTATGATAAAACATTAGAAAGATCCTGCTCCTGCAAGATGACGTTACTCAGTTCCCATTGACTTGAACATATTATATATATATATATATATATATATATATATAGCCCATAAATGTTATATTTCTATTTGAAGAAGTCTTAGCCATCAGTGAACTCCAGCTGCAAGATACAAATGTAGTGAAACAGCTGCACTGCAAATATTGATAAGCAGTTAAGCAAGAAGAGATACGGATGAGCAGTTAAGTCAGTTACAATATCTATGTGCAGATGCAAGTCTTGTGATGCAGTTGTACGAAAGATACTAACAAACATAAGTTCTATTGTACATTCATGTAGAAACTTTAAGTCAACTGAAAAGAGCAGATTAAAAATGCATCACCCCACCACTCTCTGCAGCCAAGACTTTTTAATTAAAATCCATCTTGCTGGGGGGAAACTAAAGGAAACCTGGATGTAAAATGCACTTTCCTTTTCCACTATGCTCATAAGCAAACATGAATAACTCAGTTTACAGTCCAATTCACATGACTCACAAAACCAAGATGGGGTTCAATGAAAGCTGCTACTGTCTCCATTTCAAAAATACAAAATGCCCTTGTATCTTGTTGAGGGCAACATTTTCTGTTTTAAAAATGCAAGAAACAGGACACTTGTCTGCACTGGAAGCAGGCAACAAACTACATTAAAGGGATACATCACGTTTAAAATCATATGTCATAAATACATATGAACAGCATATGAAACACACAGGGGTGTTGAGTGGATAAATACATTAAAGATTGTGAGGCACTCAGATAATGGGGGCCATATGAGTACCTAGAAGAGAAACAGAAAAATGGACAATCAAAATAAATGAATTCAGGTTCACTTTTGATTATAGCCAGTTTCACTGTCAGGCTAGAGAGGGAGCATAGTCTTAACGGACAGGCTTTCACCTTTGCACTCTCCTAATCCTGAGTTGCTGGAAAGATGGGACAAAAACACCCTCTCTCTTCTGTCAATTAGCCTAGGGACTGCTCTATGTTAATTAGATTTCCAAGGATGTCTATAGCTAAAAATCGCATCCTTCCCAGCTTGATTGTACTGATAAATGTCAATTTCACCACACACGGCCAAACTGACAAAAAATATTTCCATCAAAAATAAGCAAAATTTACAGATCGGCAAAGAAAGAAAAATGGTGCTTGAGAACTTATTAGAATTTGATTGAAGAATATTTATTTTGATATGCGATATTGACAATTTGTGTTTTAACAGTTATAAAACTTCAACGTTTTGAATCTTGATGTTTACAGTCAATTATTGCCTGCCCCCCATAATTTCCTGCAACTGTAAAAATTTAAATTGATACAAAGATTTAAAATGCTTAAAATAGACATTAATATTATCTGTCAAAATTATAAAAAAAAAAAAATAAAAAACAAGTTTTGCCAAGCCTACTTACAACATATGCTACTGCTATGCTCCCTCTCAATGCCTATCTGGCACTTGCAGAAGGCAGTTTATGGAAGCCCAACACAATGCCTGTTCTGGGGGAATTTACAGCCCCATATCCTACCGGGAAAAGAAAAAGGAGTACTTGTAGCACCTTAGAGACTAACAAATTTATTTGAGCATAAGCTTTCATGAGCTACAGCTCACTTCATCAGATGCATTTTCCGCATCCGATAAACTATCACAGTAGTTCGAGTAAGATCCCGCACTACAAAAACATGATAGACAGACATTGGCTTCAGTGGGATTACTCCTGTGAATAAGCCTTACTCACAGGAGTAAGAGATTGCAGGAGAGGGCCCCAGAGGAAAGAAAGACTTGCTTTTCAACATGTGTGTTTCTTTGCTATCACGCTGCATTACAACTGCTACTCCCGGGGAAACTCTGTGCTAAAAAATTAAAAATTCTATTCACAATATTTTAACATTATGCACATTTTATTTGTCAAAACAACACAATATAATCATGTTGGTTTCAATTATTTAGGTAATTTATTTAAAGTACAATACAATGGATGGAGCATGGGAGAAAATCCCCAAACCTCCTTGCCTAACAGTAATGTGGCTAGGTTTGACTCTATTTCTAGTTAGTCAAATATATGTAGCCAAAAGCTCAGTGTTACATCACAGGCAACTGAAGAGCAAGTGAGGGCTGGGGAATCAAACTCACAATTTGTATTGGCTACTGACCATCTCCAGAAGAGTCAGTAGCAAACAGTTCACAGAGCACATTTTGATAAGAATTCTTTTCAGCCCAAAAATTTAGACCAGCTGTAATCAGTAAAGCACCATACGCATTTATAAGGCCATACTGTCCTTTACACCACTCTCACCATGTAAAGAAGCCTTACAACTTTTACACCCGTTTTATACTCCTGGGAGAATTCACAAAGACAACGGGAACAATTCACTAAGCGGGTAGGCTGCTATGTTCTGCTCTTTCTGAGGGGACAGTCTGCGCCACGCCTACCGCCTCAGACACACCCTGAAGCCTTGCTCCTCCATGCCAAGAGTGTCGCAATAGGGAGTGAGAAGGACAGTGTCTCTCTCTCACAACTGCCCACCCCATCACACACAGCTGGTGGTGATTTACGTCTCTATTGGCTGCTCCAGGCACTGAACAGACCTGCCTGTGCTGCCAGGGAGGTGTGCGTGACTGCTCTGATGGGGGAGCAAAGGGAAGCCACAAGAAGTCATTTTTCTGCAGGAAAGAAAAGAAATCTGCAGGGGGCGGGAACATAAATTCTGTGCACATGCAGTGAAGCGGAATTCCCCCAAGAGTAAACTACTCAGATTGGCATAGCTACAAATGGGACCTCTGCAGCAGACAACACTAACACCCCAAGTAAAATTAAAAACACACAAAAATAATCAATCATCAATTATTTACATGTCAAATGTCTACAGCACAGATAAATACCACAAAGGTCTAACCACTACAGCATGAGAGAAACCCTTTTTGCTAAATATATTCTGAAAGCGTATCGCAGTCAAGAACAAAAAGGGAGGGGGGGGAACCATTCCTCTTAGAACTACTAGTGCCCAAGATACGCTTTGGAAAAACTTCCATCCTTCTTGCAATCACCATATGTGCAAAACCCCTACGCATTACAGATGTAACTTTCCCTTACATTCACCGTACAGCCAGCCTCTCCTTGCACCTGCACCACATTCAAGACAGCACTCCCACCCTTCTTACTTGCTGTACATTCATAATACAGAATTACCTCAATTGCCACACATGCAAACTGATCATTTTCATCCAGAAACCAGGAAGTTACACACCCAACTCACCACAAATCACAATGCAACAAGGTGCAAAACTTGGCAGAGAAAATATGGGCAGGAACCTGCCACTGACAGCTTGTTGCTGAATAATCAGACTTGGGGGACAGAGCATGGGGGGGGGGCACAGAAACGTTTCCAATCCAATCAGTCCCCAGTGCCGGGGATGGGGGGGGGGGAGAAGAGGTCTGCCTGGTTACACCCCCATTAATTGCTCGCCTGGGCTGGCTACAGCCCCTCCCCCATTAATTGTTCATCTGGGCTGGGGGGGAGGGGCTGGCCTGGCTACAGCCCCTCCCCCATTAATTGCTCGCCTGGACTGAGGGGAGGAGGGGCTGGCCTGGCTACTTCCCCCTCCCCCATTCATTGTTCACCTGGGCTGGGGGGGAGGGGCTGGCCTGGCTACTTCCCCCTCCCCCATTCATTGTTCACCTGGGCTGGGGGGGAGGGGCTGGCCTGGCTACCTCCCCCTCCCCCATTAATTGCTCGGCAACGCGGGGGGCCCGGTTACCCTCCCCCCCCCGTTACTAACCGGGGCGAGGGGCCGCTCCTCGCAGGGGGTAGCGACCCGCTCGGCTGTTTATCGCCCTCACCTCCGCACCAGCCGCCGGTGCGCTCGGCTCCCTTACGGCCTTAGCAACAGCCGCGGGGCACGCCGGGAGTTGTAGTTCCAGGACGGCTTATCCCCGCCGCCGCCGGCCGCGAGGATGACTACCTCTCCCAACATGCCCCGCCGTCATGTGACCAAGGAGCGGGCTAAGGGGCGTGGCCTGAAGCCGGGGGGCGCGGCAGGCGGATATTGGCCTACGGCGGCCGGCGGGGGACAATTTTATAAGGGCGGGAAGGGGCGGGGGTGCGAACGGCGAAGCCAGGGCTGGCCTGAGCCTGCCAGGGGCAGCGTGGAGGCTGCTGGCCACCGCCTGGGGTCAGGGCTGGCCTTACCCTGAGGCGGCCGCCTTAGGTGCCAGTAGGGGGACCAGACAGCAAATGTGAAAAATCGGGACGGGGGGGGGGATAGGATCCTATGTAAGAAAAAGACCCCAAAATTGGGACTGTCCCCTATAAAATCGGGACATCTGGTCACCTTAGGTCCCCCCGAGTTTACAAGTTTTGGCCCAAGCGAGGGGACCTGGGGGCAGGGCGGCCTGGGGGGAGGGGTGGGCAAGTGGGGCAATTTGCCACAGACCCCCAGGAGAGTTTTCAGGGGCCCCCAGGAGAGTTTTCAGGGGCCCCCAGGAGAGTTTTCGGCAGCACTTTGGCGGCGGGTCCTTCAGTGCCGCCAAATACACCCAGAGTGAAGGACTCGCCGCCGCTTCTTCCGCTCCGGGTCTTCGGCGGCAATTTGGCGGCGGGGGTCCTTCCGCTCCATGTGTTCGGCGAAGTGCCCCGATGACCCGTAGCGGAAGGACCCCCGCCGCCGAAGACCCCAGGCCCCCTGAATCCTCTGGGCAGCCCTGCGTGGGGGCGTCATTTGAGCTCCCTGTCTCAGGTGCCAAAATGTTGTGGGCTGGCCCTGCCTGGGGTCACTGATGGGGCTGGCATCTGCACCCCGCCACGCACACCTTAGGCCTCTGCCCTTTAGCATCCCCACCTGGTCTTCAAAAGAAAGGAGTACTTGTGGCACCTTAGAGACTAACAAATGTATTTAAGCACCTGGTCTTGGCAGCCTGCCGCTTCGGGGCCGCCACACCCCTGAGCCAACAAGTTGGAGCACTTTAAAATGTAAATGTAGCCAAGCCCTGAGTTTATGAAAAGAGCTGTTGACATTGAGGGAAATAACTTTGCAGTATTTCAGGTTTCCTGTGTACCCTCAGTTGTGGGGCTCTGGCACATGCTGTGTCTCACATTTGGGCCTTGGTAGACTGACAGGCTTGGGCTGGCCTGATCTCACTGCCCTTCGGCAGCAGCAGGCAATGCACCAACTCCCCTCTGGCACCATGAAAGGAGGGTCTGGCAATTAGTGGCCACTTAAGATCCCTTTTCTTCTCCAGCAGTGGCACCTGCCCAGGACCAGTCGTAGGCTTGTTCTTAATTCAGGTTAGCTAACTCAGGTTAAAATAGCAGTGAAAACACTGCAACTTGCCCTTTAACTCAGGTTAGCTGCTCAAGCTGCCAACCCAAATTGCAGTGTCTTCACTGCTATTTTATCTGAGTAAACTAACACAGGTTAGCTAACCTGAGTTAAGAATACTCCTTTTTTTGTAGTGTAGAAATACCCAGTGAAGCTACTCCAAGGTTAACAAGTACGCAAGGCAGAGGAGAATCACGTCCAATGTCTCACGTCCCTCTGTGAGAATGGCTGAAGCAAAGTCAGGATTTCATCTCTAAGCCAACAGAGCTCATTCTGTCTCTAGTGCAGAGGTCCCCAAACCAGCCAGCCCCTCCCCACCCCCAGCTCTGCTCCGGTCCGCCTCCAGCCACGTCCCTGTCCCCAGCCTCGGCATGGTTCCACTTCTGGTCCTGCACCAGCTGCGGCCCCAGCCCCAACCCTCAGCTGTGGCCCCAGCCTCGACCCCCTTACTCCTGTCCATTTTCCCGCTCCTCCCACGGAGCTGTGGCCCTGATCCTGCCCTGGCTCTGCGGACGTGTGACCCTCAAAAATTTGGGGACTGCTGTTCTAGTGAAGCATCCAAAAACCCAGCAAGGCTGGAAGCTTGACTGGGCTACAACTGAGGAAGAAGGGGAGTTACATTGCACAAAACCTATCACCACCTTTTAATGTGTCCCTGTTTATTGAGGAGCATTTCCAATATAATTGAATTCTTAGCCAGTTTACGCACATCTGTGGATATTAAACATTCATAATGGATTTCCAGCTTGTTATATGTAGAGCTGGCTGGCAAAAAAAAATTTCAACACTTCCTTTTTGATGAAAAAGATTATTTCAAATGGGAATGAAGATTTTCTGATTTTGAATGTATTGAAATTTCCTGACAGTGTCCATGAAAAATCAGAAACTGAGCAATTTCGATATAAAGTTTCAGTTTTGTAAAACTGAACATTTTTGTCAAAATCATTTTGTACAAAAAAAGCCCCCAAAACAAACAAACCCCAAACAAACAAGAATGAGAGTTGCTCACTTAGTTGTTTAAAAGATGGCTTACTCTAAGTGCTCTAAAATCCATGTGCCAACTCAGAGTGTCTCAAAACGTGCTGTGCTTCATGTGGGCATGGGGTAGAGCAAGTGGTTCAAATTTGGGCTTATTTGAGCCAGGTGTTTGTGAGATATAGCCCCCTAAAAAGCACATGTACAAAAATCGCCTGGTGTGAGGGAGGTATTGTTCAAAGAGGGCACAGTTAAGGCTGTTTTGCAGTGGTGAAACGATGTGCTAGGAGTTTTGGACTGACCCAATATAGACAAATCCCAGCTCAGACCTTGTCCCTGGGCAGCCCCTGCTTGAGCACCCTCCAGCCCCACAACAGACATGCCTGCCTTAGCTCCTCTTTGATTCTCCTCTCTAAGGAATATTGTCTCTCAGTAGGAAATTCAAACCGTTTTTATTCATGGGAAGTGGCACAGCCTGCAGATCCCTCATAGGAAAACAGTTCCTCCCCAAAACAAAGTGACAAATAAAACAAAGTGACAAGGCAGCAGCTCCTCAATCCCATTCAAAGATCACTTTTCCCAGGTCACCCACCCTACAGTCATTAATCACTCTGTCCCTGTACCTTTAGCCCCTGTTCCAGGGCCCCACTCTCCAGGGCATCCACCTGAGAGTTCCCAGACTTGCTTCTTTCCCACAAGTCTTCTCCTGTAGTCCCGAATCAGGTCTCCCATGTGAGGGCTCCCTGCAATATTTCACTCCCCCAGGCCTCCTCCCCTTTGATTACTACCCCCTGCTCAGGGGAACCTCCCTTCAGACCTTGTTCCTGGGCTCCTCCCACAACCCTCCACTCATGTCTTCTGCCAGAGGGCTCCTTGCAGTGTTTATACTCCCCAAACCTGGCAATCCTCCTACCCCTGCTCCTGGGTCTCTCTCTCTGGAGTCAACCCCTTGCTTCGGGGCCTGCCTTACACTGACCATGCAGGTTCTTCTGCTCAATCCTAGGGGCCCTGCACAAGCCTCCCTACCATCTGGCAGGGTTCCCCAGCTCTATCCAGGCCTCCTTGCAAGTTTCCTCAGAACTCAGCAGCAGCTCATCCGATGAAGTGAGCTGTAGCTCACGAAAGCTTATGCTCTAATAAATTTGTTAGTCTCTAAGGTGCCACAAGTACTCCTTTTCTTTAAGGGAGGATTGTGATCATCTAAGTCTGACTTCCTGCGTAGCCCAGGCCAGAGAACTGCCCCCAAATCATTCCTAGAGCAGATCTGTTAGAAAAACAGCCACTCTTGATTTTCAGCGATGGAGACCATGACCCTTGGTAAACTGCTAATTAAAAACATACACATTATTTCCTGTCTGAATTTGTCTGGCTTTCAACTTCCAGCCCTTGGATTGTATTGGACCTATCTCTGAAAGATTGAAGAGCCCATTATTAAATATTTATTCCCCAGGCAGGTACTTAGGACGGTAATCAAGTCACTCCTTAGTCTTCTCTTTGTTAAGCTAAATACGTTGAGCTCCGTGCATGTGTCACTCTAAGGCAGGTTTTCTAGTCCTTTAATATTTCTCATGGCTCTTCTCGTCTCTCTCCAATTTATCAAAATTCTTCTTGAATTGTGGGTACCAGAAATGGACAGTAACTCACCACGTACAACTTTCCTTCAGCGCTTTCCCTCAGGCAACTTGCCAATTCAACCAGGCACGTAAGCATATGCCTAACTGTAAGCATGTGAATAGTTCCATAGGTACTTAAAGTCAGGCATTGAGTACCTTGTGAATGGGGCTTCAGTGACAACCTGTCCCAAAAAGCCCCTTGAAATCCATGAAAAGACTCTCCCTGGATTCAAGTGGGCTTTGGGCTTTCTGCTAAGAAACAGGAGTCAAATTCAATACTTCCAACACATTTTCCTCCTGTAAAACAGATTTTATTTTTCTTTCCATAAATCTTGTGCAATATACATCTATATCTCTATAGAATCCACCCCATTAAAAGGTCGCCCCCATACATTATAGTACTTTTATGAAAAATCCAAACAAAGTCCCCTCCCGCTCCTTAAATTAACGTTTCCCCTCCCCCACCCACCTCTTCCTAGCTGGCCAATTCATAAGAGGAAGTTTCATTATTTTCTAAGATTTTTTTTTTCCTTTAAAAAAATAGAAATTACAATCTTACAAGACAGGACATTCAATGAGAACAGAAGTGTTTTTCTAAGTCTAAAAAGTAAAACATTTCCATAAAACCTGTCTGAACCTACAGGTGGTGGTGGTGGTGGTGGAGGTGGTGTGTGTGTGTTGTGTTAGATGGAAAAATGCTTTGCATTTCTTCGTTTCATTCATATAGATAAAAAATAACATAAAACTGACTGCAATGTTCTGTATTTTCTCTTTTGCACCAACATTCTCAAGAATATATATTAGCCATTTCTTCTCTTTATACACAGTGTGAGGGGTCTAGAGGTGGAAAAACACACTCAGTTAAATGTTCATATAAAACTAATATATATATATATATATATATATATATATACACACACATATATATATTAGATCTTCATCTGGGAAAGAGTGAGTTCTCACTTTTTGTTTGGTTCCGCAATTCAACTTTTTTTTTTTTAAATAAAAAAGGAAAGCAAATGAATGAAACCAATCCAAGTCTCTAAAGCCTGCTCAGCATGGAGCTATGAGTCAGAGAGATATGGTGTGAAATTTTCAAAAGCACCTGACTTAGGCCCTTAAGAGTCATTGTCAAAAATGACATAGGAGCCTAAGACTCATTGAAAGTTAGAGGCTCCTAAGTGCCCAAGTTTCTTTTGAAAACAGCACTTAGGTTCCTAAGTCCCCATTCTCAAAGGGATGTAGATGTCCGATTTCCACCAAAATCTGTAGTATTCAGACCAAGAGCCTCAAAGATGTTTAAGTGCCTAAGTCACATAGGCACTTTTGAAAATGTTACCTGTGATCTTATCTTTATATAGCTTGGTGTGTGTATATGTGCATGTATCTACCAGGTCTGATTCCCACTTACACTGAGCCTCATTTAATCCAGTCTGACAGCATAAAGGGGCCTTAAACTGTGCGTAATTGCACTTTAAGATCGCTTCATATTGCCAGAGTGGTGTAAAAAGGCCTTAATCTCATTTACACTAAGGCCCACCATGTATACTGGCATATAAACTGAGAAATGTATGTATACCCCATTGGTACAGCATATGTTACAGGCCTTGCCTCTAATCTCTTACCCACATAAGTGGATAAGAGCCCATTACTGCTACCAGCCTTTAGCCTTTAGCTCAAGCAATAGAGGTCCCTATTTTTGGCCCTGCAAGTCCCAGTTTCCTTCCCATATAGGGGAAGGGGTGCATTCATTACATCTGTTAGAATGCCAAGACAATGCAGGTAGGTGACACACTCCTATGCCACTCTAGTACAGTGATTGAACCTGGGGCCCAATCCCGCAAGGTGCAGAGCAAGTGGCATACAAGTCAGTGGGAGATGAGGGTGCTCAGCAGCTAGGCGTATCAGGCCCCACTGGCAAAACTACCCTTGAATACACTGGGAATAATATTGAACAGAAAGGGCAAAGGTGAGAGGAGAAGCAGAGGGAAAGGTGTATAAGGGTTCGGAAAGCTTAGGGTGGGGGGTGGAGGTAGACAGTGCAGCCAGAACAAAAGTATATGGAAACTGGCCTATGTGGGACACTGAGCTTTGCAGTGCTAAATTAGGGAGTGATTTATACAAGGGGTTAGTTTATATGCAAGTATATATGGTACACATGTAGGTGGAGATTTGCAACAGCACCTAGAGGAGTTAGATGCCCAACTCCCATTAATTTCAACATGTCTAAATCCCCTAGGTGGCTTTGAAGATCTCAGCTGTAACAGGTTGTTTTAAATAATCATGCATGCCCTACTTTCGTTCAGCTGTTGGAGGTTGATGTCACTTGAGAAAAGGGCCAAAACTCCATGAGTTTTGACAAACTGGTTTATTTAAAAAAAAAAATTCATTTCACCAACAATTCGGTGCCTTTAAAAAGAAAAAGAAAAAGAAAAAAGTGCTGGTTGGGTTACAATGTCTTATGTTTCCAGTCTCTTCCTTAAATTTCTGTGTGGGCTTTTATTGCTCAGAATCAAAAATTTCTCCCATTTGACATACGCTGCGTTGCAAGCAGGGAAATTGCAATTTCAGTGGCGAGGGCTCAGTCTTTCCAGATTTAAGGTGCTCTCTTGGCCTTTTCGCTGATGAAATGAAAATGGCAACTTTCAACCTAGTGCACATTGTCCGGAGAACATCAAAGACACAAAATGGGAGGGGGAATTGTGCCTTTTTTTCCCAAACATTTCGGAACACCTGTGGCTATTGCCTTTAAGAAAGGGATTTCTGTCCTCTTGCAGAAACTGACAAAAACCTCTTTAACAAAACACATTCCTTCCTCGCTCTGCTAGCCCCCTAAGGTCTGCCTTCCATCAAGGAAGATAGCCGATAAGCAATTGGTGCTGTCGGAAATGAGTTTTTAAAAGGCACAACCCCATGTATGAAAAAGGCAATACTGACTTTCAAGTCCACAAAGCTCTGAGATCGGAGGGTGTAGCAAAAAAAGTAATATTACTTCCCCACCTTGGCTAACGCTGCCTTGGAGAACAATATATGGCACTCAATACTGAAAGGGGCTACTGGGAAAGCCAGCAGCCTTCTTCTGAAAAATGAGTGAATTTGGGAACTTTCTCATCAGTGGAGAAAAGTGCCATAAACGGAGGTGGAGAATTCTGATATGCCCCACTACAGACATCTAACAGTGATTAACAAGAAAAGAAATAATGTTCAGCTTTAGTTTGTGTATGGTGGCTTTAAGGAAAAATAAAAGTCCCAAGTTCTTATTCCATTTTTACTCCACCTTTATTCAGGCAGAGTTCCCACTGACTCCATGGGGAGGTTTGCCTGAAAAAGTGCAAAGCATGTTCCTCTCCAGGAGCTGGGCCACACGCAGAAGAAAAACCAATGACTAGTGCTGGCTAATGGAGTTACTTGTTCACCTCAGGAGATGGAGCAGGCTGGACTATAGATATGAAGATAGTAGGTTCAAACCTTCTTGGTGACTTATAGGGTGGGGGGGAGGGTTAATTATGTAAGGAATAAGTAAGAAAAAGGGCAAGGAGTTGGAAGTTTGATTATTTATCAGTAGGAACCACTCTTCCTCTGGCAACCAGGTTTTCTCCTTGTACGATTTGGCATTGACAACAATGGGAGCAGGAGCAGGAACTAAAAAATAATCCACAGCAGGTGACTGTTTAATCTCTCCAGCAGTATAACTAACCTATGGGCTGTGCCTCAGCGTGGAAGGAGATGGTATCCCTCCACCCAAATGATTGCACAAGTATAGTCCCTCTTTTTCCTCAGAGGCATCACCTTCTTCCAAAACTGCAACTCTGGGGAGGAGAAGATGCTAGAGGAGGGAATAATAACCTCTGCCCCCATCCCCGCCTAGTAACTTTCAGTGGCTCTTTTTAGCAACTGCAGAGAGAACCCTGATTTCTGTTCAACTCAGAGAGCGAATCGGAAAAGCCAGGATCCGAAAAGCTAAAAGCTCCTGAAAAATGGGGTCAAGGATGATTCAACCTCCAGGAACAGAGCAGGCAGAGAGCGCCCCATGCTCTGTTTTTTCCTAATACTGTTACACTTGGTAGGTTCCGCGCTTTGCAGCATATGTTGAGTGGAGAACGAGAACATTTACTGCCCTTACAGGGAGGTACAAGGCTTTGTGTGGGAACCAGCACCAAAGGAGGCCCGGGATGCCTTGGTAACACTGCATTTCCAGCTGAGTGGGTTGCACTGAGTGGGTTACACCTCTGGGAGAAGAAGGATTAACATGGCAGCGCTGGATGCAGTTAGGGAGAAGAAAAAGTCACCGGACCTGATCTGAGATGGGGAATTTCATGGGAGAGCTTTAAAAGGGGACTCTATACAAATAAATAAATACGGCAGCCGTGGCTTGAACGAACGACTGCTTACAATACCAACAGTGACAGCGGTGCTTGGCGCCCCAAAGCACAGACACTATGTACACACAGCACCTCTAAAATGCAGCTGCTTCCGGGGAGGACCACGGGGTATACAGCAGCACTGCACAGGAACCGGAGAGTGGTATTTGGCCACAGGTAGAACGGCAAACCCCTTCTCTTAGAGAAAGTGCCTGGGATTGTACAGGGCAGACAGGGACTTCCCTGAAAGACTCACATGTATGGCATTCAGAGGGGTGAGAGGAACAGCTGACCCTGCATTCAAATCACTGATCACAGGGAGTCCACCCCTGTGCAGACCCCACTAAAGCATCCCTTCTGGTTAGGTTTGGACACTTACCCTGCTAGATTCTTCAGAAGGAGATACGATGTTGAATTTCTACTTCCCTGTTTTCCACAGAGCAGCCCAGTCATTACAGGCCTGGTTCTGTCCCCCTGCTCCTTGGGTAGTCATTAACCCCAGTGCACATTAAGAGTAAGATGCTATTTTTGTCTTCTTTTCCCCCATGCTTCAGTCCAATTCAACTCCGGACTTTATTTCTCTTCCCAACCCCTGCCTGTTTTTGGATAGCCACCTATCCCACCAAGTCTGTATTGCCCCTTTTTCATTCCATCTTTCGGGTGTTTATTTAATTTAAAATGAACAAATACATATGAAACAAGAGGGGAACAAGGGCTGGTCCTGGGATGAGTGCTGGCGGCTGGGCTCCTTTGCTGTGTTGCATGGGTGTGTGTGTGCCCCATGGTGATTCATGCATTAAGGAAAAGTATTGGTACGGTACTGGAGTGTCTCCTCGAGGGAGTGGAGGTTTCACATTCATTTCACCGGTATGGCAAAGTAAGTTCACTTGTCCTTCAAGGTGCATTACATTCAAGAGCTATTGCAAACCACAGTGAGGAGGTGGGCAGAGGGACAGATCACCTCACCCCGTAGGGTCTCTCGGGTTTGGTTATTTGAGTTAAATGAACCTCCTCATGGCTCCCAATGTTTCTGTTCCTCTCCAGACTTTGGGAAACGAAACAGGGTCTGGCGGCTCCGAGTCTTAGCTCTCTCGCGGGTCGCTGTACTGGAGCTCCGAGTTGAATACTTCCTTGTACAGGGGCGGAAAGTTCACAGCTGTCTCCGGATGCAGGATCCGGAAAAACTCCAACTTGTCCAAGTGCAGGTTGCAGATGGTTTTCATCAAGGGCAGCTTGGAAATCAACTACAGAGGAGAGAAGCAGGGGAAGGAAGTGAGATTTGGGCTTGAGATCGGCATTGCTATGCACCGGTCATGCCCAAGCTTTGCGGTCACTGGATGGGGCTTTGCTAGCTGTGGCGTGGTGTCATGACTGTGATGCGGCGACAGCAGCGTGAAACCTTGAAGATGGCGTGCTGTGTCTGGGTGACTGCCCCTGGGAATGGACCAGGGCTGAGAGGCACCAGGTCAAGCCCCGTTTTGAACCGGTGCAATGCATCTATCCTAGGGGCTTGCTGTTTTCAGGGGGAAATGATTTGGCTCCCCCTGGATAACCATGCCTAGGAGAATAAAGGGAGCAGCTGGGCCGGTTTTCAACACCCTGAAAATTCAAGGCTGAGGTTCCCCCTCTTGCTCACTGTCGCGCCTGCCTGATGGTACCATAATCCCTCAATCCTAAGAGTAACAAATGAGCCCTTGCGCTACAGATGGCTGATACATAAACCTCACCCACACCTAGTACTCGAACCGTAACCCCTCCGTTCTTAACACACAGGCCTCTTGCACTTGAGTGAGAGGAGAACTTCCTTGGCCAGTCCCTGCAGCAGGTTCCACTATAATTAAGCAACAAAACTCACCCCAGGCTGTGGGAGAAGAACTCTGTGGTGATGCTCTGCCCCCTCCCAGCCCAGGCTGTATGTCATGCCAGAATAAAGCCTCGATGAAGCACTGTTAGCCCTTTCACTCAATGCTAGAGGCCTTGTGCTATGCAGAAAGTCAGGTTAGAAGATTCTAATGGCCTTAACATTTATGGAGTGAGACCTATTCCCGTAGGACCTAGTGAATCCAGCCAATGCAGGAGGACCCCTACGGTCTATCCACGAGGGGCTTTGTCCAGTTTAGTTGTAAATGTCCCCAGGAGTAAGGCTACCCTCCCCCACTGAGAGCCAATCCCACAATACAACGGTCTTCGGTATCAGGACCATTTCCCCTTGACGTTCAGCCCTTGTTTTTCCTTAGTGCAATTCCACCCCTGTTCCGCCTGGCTGCTCCCAGTCAGCTCCATTACCTTCGAGAGCTTATCCTCGCTGGAGTGTTTCTTCTGGATCTCATGCTGCAGGGCTATGTAGATCTTGTCCTGGAGCTTCTGCACCTTCTTGGATTCCGTGAGCCAAGGGCGATCTGCGAATTGATAGCCAAAACTCACGTCAGCCCTGGGAAATGGATTTGAATCCTGCATAGCATGGCAACGCTGTGGGGGAGGGGGATTTCCTTAACTGATTTTCCTGCCCTTCGTATGCAGGGAGCTACAGGTCAACACTTTGCTTTGTGGTCATTTCCCACCCCCAGTGATGTGTCTTGGCTGGAGAGGGCTCCAAATTCCAGACCTGGATCTGGTGGGAAGTGGAGAAAAGGGAGTGGGTGGGGCGCTCAGTACAGCATTTAAGGTTACAAGGATTTTCCACTGGGACGCTGGTCTGACATGCTGCTCTGTTGGTGGCGAATGCCTGATGCTTGAGAACAGTTTAGCCCCCATTAGTGCCCAATTGTGTACAAGGGCAGTTATTTCCTGACCCCAGCAGCCATTAGTTTCTCATTAGTCACCCTGACAAATGAGAGTTAATTACCCTTGTATACCAGGCATTGAGGCTTGAAAGAGGAGAGCAAAGTTGAAGAAGGTCAGGCAGCTCTCCCTGGATTTTGGAGTGGGATTTCTGTTTAGTACAAGCCTCTTCAACTAAAGGGCTCAGTTCCTCCAGCAAAGAGCTGAATGATATGCTACATGCAAGTAACTTCCCAAGCAACTGCTTTGCTCCTTGAGGGCTACCTCTGCTACCCCTAAAAGCAGCAGAAGCTCACGCTTCAGTCCTGCTCTCCCTGGGGAGTTTTGCCATGGACTCCATCAGCAGCCAGCTCAGATCCATGCACTTCATTTGCTTCACTTGACAATGATCTAGTGGGTCTTCAATTTCTCTAATAAGGTTTAGGGTTAACTCGTCCCAGAATCACAGCCAAAACCCTCTCTCCTGGAGCTCGTGGCTCTGCGAGCTCCTTGAATGCAGAACGGACATTGCCGTTCACCTGTTCCCCTCTGCACCTACCTGGAGCGAGTAGGACGGCTGCAGTGAACAGCGCAATCTCCTCGTCCGAGAGCTGTAGCCGGCACAGGTTCCTCCCCAGCTCGAAGACAGCATTGATAAGGTCGTCGCAGCCTAAAGAGAAGACATGGGAACGAGAAGCACATTACGTCCCAATGCCGCAGACCCCTTCACTGCAAGAAATTTGCCTCTGTCCACACAGGGCCACTCCTGCTCACAATGACAGCCAAGTCTCCGGGCTCCTCTCCTGAAGCAGGATGGGGAAGGGAGTCACTTAGAAGGTTCCCGGAGACTAAGCAGGCAAATGGCGAGGAACCCAGCAGATCTTCAGTAAAAGAATCCCTGCATCACAAGCCAAAGGCACTGGGGTGAATGCCGCCACCACCACATGGCTGGAGCTCATACCCCAGCCCATCCTCTTTGTTAGTAGAAATAAGACAAGAAGCGTTCTTCCCCAATGCAAGCCGCAAATGCCCTTCTGACAGCAGCCCAAGGACAGCCGGCGAGCTCCCATCCAAGTTCTGGCCCAGCCTAGCTCAGGAAAGCCAGTAAGAGCTCAGCCCCACATAGGACATGTCTTCTGCAGCACTAGCTCTTCTGAGAATTCAGCCTTTCAAGACCCACCCACCCCTTCACCAGGCGTGCAAGAAGCGCACAGCACCCTGCAGGGCCACTGAGACCAGTAAGGGAAAAGCGCCCTCTAGTGAGCCCCAGTGCCACTTTCTGTAGCACCCTGAAGGTCTTCCCCTCTCCCCCTGGGGATTATAGCCCAAGGATGTACGGCTGCAGGCTTTCTGTACCATTGCCCAGGACAGCTCATAATCTGCCTCCCCGCTCCTATTTGCTATGACCCTGTGAATTCCCCCAAGTTAAGCAGGTGCAGGCTAGATCAGTAGCTGGCGGGGAGACCTGCGAGGACACGGAATGGCTGTGCTCCAGCAAGTGATATTGCCCCATTTGCTCCAGAACAGAACTAGCAGCCCAGGGGGACGCTGCGCTCTATTTTGAATGATTCTAACTCCGCGGACCTGCCCAGCATTAGTTGTCTAATGATCCCCTGGCACTTTTTGCAAGAGTTGGGGTGTCAATGCTGACTTGGCTGAAGTCCAACGTCCCTGGTGTCCCTAACCTCTCCTGGGGGTTCAGGCAGAGCCAGCGCTGTTCACTGCCCACTCTAAGATCTGTAGCGTTGCTGGGGGTTGTTCTACCTCAGAGGGAGTGGCATTGCAGGGTTGGGTTAAATAATCCCGAGATATCTGAACCTTGTAAGGGTGTCTAAGGGATCAGAGAACTAGGGCCCGATCTGTCATTGCCCTACATCAGATCAGAACGGTAGCATTTTAAACCCACGGGTTTAATTGACCATCCAGGCTGGGGTTTGCATAGGCACATAAGGGAGCTCAACGTCCAACTCCCAGTAACTGAACTCTCCGATGCATCTTCGAAAATCCCAGCCAGAGTGTGCAGGGGAATGGGGAATCAGGCCTGGCTGTCTGCGAAGTACTTGGAGATCCACAGATGGAAGATGCTAGAGGACTGCTTTGAGCAGGGGGTTGGACTAGATGACCTCCTGAAGTCTCTTCCAACCCTAATTTTCTATGATTCTATGACTGCAAAAGAGCTCGTTTCATTTGCTCCTGGAACTTTGCAATTAGGTGCGGAGCCACAAACTGAACATTACGGGGCACATGAGAGAGAAGCAGCAGGTGAACTTGAAGTGACCAATGTCGTGGTTTATCTCCAACCTCCCCACCAGTAAAGAATGGGAGAGAAGGGGAAGATCCCAGGAAGCAGACATGACCTAGGAGCAGCACAGAAGCAGTTACCATGGGTGAGAGGACTCAGGGCTCTTTGGGTTGTGCCTTCTCCTTCTGCCTCATCCGTCGGACCAGGTGCTGCCCAGGAGCCATGCTGCTGCTGACGTCAGTGGGAGATCCTGGGAGGGGAGTCAAGGCCAAAGGGTGGCCCACGGACAATATTTCCCCTTAACTGTGTTTAGTGCACCGAGCAGTCAGCCCCGGAGGACAAAGGGCTCCTTCCCCAGCACGCTGCAGCATGGGCAGCGGCAGATGGGTTTTTCTGGACACTGCTCCGCTGATGTACCTGAAGGGACTGCCTCTCAGGGCTGCGGGGTTTGGCCTCTGCCACCTGTTTGTGAGATTGCCAACGAGGGAAGCCAGCATGGCTCCCGACCCTGCAATGGCATGCACCGAGGCGGAAGCCCTGCACCGCTGCCAATGCCCATTGAAATCAATGGGTACAGGGACCACCCATGTGGATCCCATTGCAGGATCGGGGCCTACACATTGTTAGCACACGTCCACTAGGACCCAAACTGAGATCCATCAGCTTGTGGCACAAAGAACAACCAGCCATTAGCTGGAGGCACCCAATCTAGGCTGGGGTCAGAATACAGCCTAGAGCCCATTAGCCATTGTCCCATATGCTAGCCAGCCTCTGAGAATATATACCATGGGATTCTGCAAAAAGAAGCACTAGACAGTTACGGGGAAACAGGAGGACAAGACTCAGTGACTTTCATTGTGTTCCTAAATCCCCTAGGTGCTTCTGATGCTCTCCCCCTTACTCCTTGCCATGAAGTTAATGCAGTGACTGGGACCCTTCCTGTAGGATTCACTGCTGTGTTTTCACCAGAAGAAGCTTTAAAGAAGAGTCATAAATCCACCCCCATCACCCTATGAGGACAAAAGCAAACAAACCAGCTCTTACCAAGCGACTTGAATATCTGCATGCCACCGTATTTCCCCTCGAAGAGCACCGTGTTATTTAAAGGGTTGAATGCCCGAATCATTCGGATCAGAAGCACTTCCAGGCAACCTAATGCAGGCAGAAAGACAACAGACCATGAGGATGAAGAGGATAAGGGAGCATTTCCATCATCCAAGGATCAAAAAAAAAAAAAAAAAATCCAGACCAACAACCCCACCATCCGCAATTCAAGTGTAAATTCCAAATGATTTTTTAAAAAGTGTTTAAAAAAATCCCAATTTTGTTTTTTAAAGAGCAATGTGATCATGATATTTCAACAAAGGGAAATATGACCTAGTCAGTTAGCAATGGAAAGCAGAGAGATCAAATGGTCATTGTAATGGTGGATTACAAAGAAAGGAGAAGTTTAAAAAAAAATTAAAAATGGAAGGAAGAAATTAAGAGGTCGGTTAGATTCCATGCACTAAGACATATAAACTAGGCAGCATTTGGTTTTAAGTGTAGCAACCTGCATGGAACTTGGAGGGAGGAACATGGGTTGCAGGAGGGAAGACATTGGGGGAGGAACCAATGCAGGTTGCTATATAAACAGATGTAGCCAGGAAGTGCCCAGCTATCTGTATTATCTCTCTCAACCATGCACAGCGCCAGGGTGGATGTGGGGTGTGACAGCAGTGTGCAGTACTAGATAGTATGGCTGTGCTCTAGGAAGCTGGGTTACTGTGAGATGACTAACCCAGGATTGCCCAGCTTGCAGTTAGCCTGCACTGAATACATGGCCTGATTCTCCATCACACCTCCATCACCTTGTGTGGTGGGTTATATTTGGGCGAAATGGACAATGCTTTTCCCTGGTGTAAATGGCAGTGCAATTGAGAATCAGACCCAGGGAGCTTAACCCCAAATTTTGGCTCCCCAATTCCGCAGTCTGATCTGCTAGCATGGACCTGACTGTAGGATCGGGGCCTTCATGTGTGAAAATCTCCCAGGAAGGGAGCGTCCGAGACAGTACAAGGGGGGGGGGGGGAGCTCTCAATGGTAAATGACCATCAGTACGCAATCAGAAAGCACACTGGATTGGCTGCAGGCCCCAGGGTCAGAGGCTCCTCTTTCACCTTTTCTCTTCAGTAGCAAAAGTGCACAGATGTTCCTGTACTTCTGCTATAGTTTATAAATGGCAGTGAAAGCAGGGTTTGCCTTTTTAGCCAGTCCCGATGTGCTGGGATTGTACCAGCACTTGACACAAACAAAAAACTAATTTGGGACTTCGGAGTGGAACACAAAAGTGAAATAGATTAATCTGTCCCCCCCTCCCGCCCCAAGAGCTGAATATAGCACAGAAAGCCCAATGAATACCATCCAGTCTCTTAAATGCACCAAGGGGTTGTTAGAAACCTAGGGGATTTGTTTCTCTGTTTGCTGGTTCTTAAAAAGAACAACTTTTAACTTGGCACTTTCCCAGTAAGATTCACTGCCCTTAAAACAAAAACAACAACAAAACAATGGAGAGCTGGAGGTAAGCTAGCATCCAGCCATAAGGAAGCGCCCCCACCAATTCAAACTGGCTGCTAAGAGTCCATCAACAGTTTTTGTGTGCCACGAGGGACCTGTAACATTGGCTGAATGAACAACTGCAGCTTCATCATTTGAACCTGATCCCATTCGAGTCAATGGCAAAACTCTCCTTGACTTCAGTGGGTGCAGGACTTCCCTTCAAGGGAGTGACCTTGCTGATGCAATGCAGACCAGGGCCAGCTTTGTGATCTGAGAACCTGAAGGCTTGGAGACAATTATTGTGGCACTATTGCTGCTTTGACCTCTGCCTCTTTGGGGCAGGACAACATCTTGCACAGGGGGGACCCGATCTGTGAGTGGGGCTCGAAGGCCCTCCTGCAACCCACATCAGAAATAAAAGTAGTTTCTACGCTTGGCTTTGGCTGCTGGGATATTTCTAGAGGGGAGAAGGTCAGAGCAGTCGCTTTAGAGTTCAGAGCGGAGCAGTACTTGCAGTAACGGGAAATCTGACCCACCAGCGTGGGGTTAGTGTCTGAGCCGGTGAGGAAAGGCGTCTTAATTCCCAGGTAGACAAGAACAAAGAACGTGTCATTTTCACTGATATTTTTCTTCAAAAGTTTCTGGGTTTTCAATTAAAAATTTCAGTAACATCCAACAATTCCTAGGGAAATTTCCACTTTGACGAAAAAGCCATTTTTTGTTGGCAACACCCCCTTCCGCCATTGCGAAGGAAAAATTCCAACCAGCTTTAGTTAGTGCCTGAGAGCTGGAAGGTGAAACTGACTAGAAACCCAGGGCCTGATTCTTTCCTACTTCCGGACAGTTATTTATATCAGTGCCAAGTGCTGCCGGATCACAGCGGGATCATTCTATACCCGCTGTGCGCTGGCAAGAGAGAATCCGTGCTATGCAGGCCTAAAAGTGTATAAAACAGCCAGCATTGTCACTACGACATTTATACAGTGCTGCAGATGTGTAAAGCACTGCTCGGACGTTCACTAAGTTACCCTCACAACACCCCTGGGAGGTAGGTATGGGAAACTGAGGCACAGAGAGGGGACGCAATTTGCCCTGTGAGTCATTGGCTGAATCAGTATTAGAACTCAGGTCCTTTCGGACTCTATGAGGACAAAGATACCAAAGAGATGGATGCTGTGAGAACAAGCTAGATTCACAGGGGTTTTCAGAAGGGCTGAGGATCTTCAGCACCCATTGACAGAGCTGGAGTTGGAGCACTGCTGAAGATCAGGCCCCTAGGAGGCAGAGATGGAAGAGACTTATCAGGTCTCATCCAGGATTATCGGGGCAGGATTGTTCCCTTCTGTCTATTCCTCAATGGTCGTGGGATGCGAGGGGGATCCCCAGGGGTTAAGAGGTTGGAGCTGGAAGCCACAGTGAGACACACCTGGTGCCCCCCAAGATCCCAACACCCCTGTACTTGTGGGGATTGTGGGGGGGGGGCATTGAAAACCAGACCTGGATCCAAAATCTGCCACTTTCTCTGAGCTTCCTAATGAGCCAAAGCGAAACTCTGGATCTGAACCCCTCCAAACCTGGTGGGGCTGAACTCCAGACCTGGACATTAATGGTTGAGCCCATCTACATGCAGGACCTTTAATAAAGGTGGGCCTGCGAAGGGGGGAAGCTGGGTGAGCAGGGGGAAATGTGCTTTCCCCTGACTCTGCTAATCCTGGAGCATTCCCAGCCTGGCGCCCTGGGGCGTGTTACCTCTGGAGGTTAAGGACCATCAAGGCTGTGGCTCTACATGATCCTTCGCGTTTCCTGTTCTCTCTCCCTTATCCAGCACCACCAGCTGCTGGTTGTGATCAGGAAGAGGCCAGGCAGGAAGATGCGTCTCCAAGCTGCCCAGGCCACTGGGCTGATGGCAGAGAGGCTGCTCCTGGCATGGCCCACTCTATGTGTGCGAGACACACCTCGGGGGGCCTCCATCTCTACAGGAAGGGGAGGGTGCTGGGAGATGCCCCTGCTCCGTAGCTCCTCCTAAGCAGGAGAGCCAGGGAGGAGGCTCTTGAGCTGGGTGCCCCATGCTGTGAGATGCCCCCTGGGCCTCCCACCATTACCAGTGTGATCTGAGGGGCTCCCCCATTGGCTCTGGGCTCCAGCTCCTGCTAGTTCTTTGGATCCTCCTCCCCACCCACTCCACCTGCCCACAGTGGAAAGTGGGACCTGCATGTGTCATGGGGTGGGAGATTCGGAGGGGCAGCGGGGCTCAGTGTGTGCCAAGAAGGTGAGCCAGACCCACCTCAGTCTGGAGATAAGAGTGAGGAAGAAGGAGGGATGCAGACGGCAGGGGAAGGAGGAGGGTGGGGGTGAGGAAGAGGGAGAAGCGTTGGTGGGGGAGAGAGAGATAGGAGGAAGAGAAAGGCAGAGCAGAAAAGGGAAGGAACGAGGAAGTGGCCCTGTGGAGCCCCCCTGTTGAAATCCAAGGCTGAGCCTCCAGGAGGTTGGACTAGATGACCTCCTGAGGTCTCTTCCAACCCTAATCTTCTATGAGGTGCAGCATGGTGGGGAGAAGGCGGCTTTCAGCCATTCTTCAATGTGGGCTGCTCTGGGAATGGCCCGGATGTAAATCAGAACAGCCCCAAGGGGCTCGAACATACAGCAGCCTCTGGAGAGCAGCTTATGGGCTTCTCCATAGACCAGAGCAGCCCAGCATCTCCATAGTGCCCTGTGCTAAATGGCCCTGAAGCCTCCTACATTGGCTCCACCCCCTCCCAACCTAGCCCCGCCCACACCCAGCGCTGAGGTTCCAATGGGGGCATGTAAGAGGACCTGTGCTGTCTGGGGACCAGGCCAGGGGCCAGACTGTCTATCAGTGCCTAGAAGGCTGGGGGGGTGGTATTTTGCCACCCCAGCAGGGTGCGGGGAGGAACCTGTCTGCATGGTGGGGTCCGTCTCCCCGCTTTCTCACCTGCTTTGAGGAGGATGATCTGGTCGTTCTGGCAGAGCTCCATGAAGCCATCGATGCGCTTGGCGAACTCCACCACGTACTGAATGGCATTGGAGATCTGCAGGGAGCACTGCTGCCACATGGTCTCGCAGCTCTGTGAGCACAACGGGGGTGCATCAGGCACAGCCAGCTCCTTTCCACGCAACACCCCTGCCCACGCACAGGGGACCAAGCACGGGGGCTCCTTTTTGTACAGTGCCATCCTGCGGGCTGCGCTGTGTGGGGTTCTGCACCGCGGGCCACAGAATGCACACCCCCACCCGCAAATCTTCATGCATCTCCCTTCCCATGCTGTTCAACTCCCACTGAAATACAAGGCGTCCCTGGGCCATTTGCTCCACCCAAAGACTGAATAGAAGTGGGGGTGAGAAAATTAGTAGTGGTTCTCTTCCAGGTGCCACTCACTAACTAAGCTCCACCCACTGGTCACCAAAATGAGACTCCACTCACAGTGGATCTTCATAATATGATGGATCTGTCTCTTTTTTGCTTTGATCAGCCATTTAAAAATTGGCCATCATTAAACTTCAGAGTGAATGACCCCTTGAAATAGACAGGGGTTTCACAGACTCCTTAAAGGCAGTCTTTCACGCTGCCTGCAGACTCAGGCAGACATGGCTTCAGCCATTACACTCGGTTCTGGGATATTACGTCTATTTCACAAGATTAAGTCTAACGGCATCTGGTTCCCTCCCCTCCCCAAAACGGTAGCTTGGATTTTGGAGCTCAAGGAGATGGCTTCCGGAAAGAGCCCTGCCTTGCTGTGACCCAACCTGGTTCATCCCTGTCTCCACTCTCCTGCCCCACTAGGTGATGGTCTGGAACGCCAGGGTAAGTGGCCTGGGGATTCTGCCCCACCAACCCTAGGGCATGTGTACCTCCAGCCACAAAGCTGTGCTCCTCCATCTGCAGATCCACACCAGGGGCTTCTGCCCCTAACCGCAGGGCGTGCTCAGCCCCATGCGGCCGTGACAGCATCCTCATCACAGCCGATATCCCTTCCCCAACCCCATCCCCATCCCACTCCCGGGGCACCACGTATGATGCAGCTGGCACCATGACGAACTCCCGTACGTGTGCCCTGACCCGGGAGAGATTAGTGCCGGGGATTGGATATCTAGAGCAGCCTGTTGTGTGGGGCAGTGAGGCACAGACCCCAGGGACTGGTAGGAAGCAAGGGGAAGTTACCTTGTTCTGCAAGCTCCTGATCTCCTCCTGGGTGTACAGCATCCACGCTAGCCTCTTGAGCTCCTCCGTCGTGTACTGGCAGGTCTCCAGGTGGGACTTGACCACGTTCTGAGCGATGCGGTCTGCCGAAGCAAGCACAAAGCACAGCTGAGACTCAGGGCCTGGGAGACAGGGCATTGGCTCCTACGGGGGCAGACAGGCTTCCTCGAAGACAGAGCAGCCCCAGGGCTCCTAGCGCATTGCCAGCATGGCCTCACAGCTACGGACGTGTTGTGATGAGCTGTCAGATGTCTATATGTGCCACTGCCTTCTCCTGGGTGGAATCAGAACTGATCAATCTGTGTGTCTTAGGCCCTATACTGACAGTGGGGATTCTCCTTAGCTCAGGTGCAAGGAGCCTTGTGCTTTCAGAGCAGGAGGATCTGGGGTCTATCCCTGCTACAAAGTTCTTAGCTGCCTGGGGCTTGTTACAGGATTTGTGTGTTGTGAGTGAGCTGGAATTCAGGCAGTTGGCTGACCAGGGGAGTACGGGCTGGACTGCAGCTTAGCAGGGTGTGGGGCATGTTCTGGGTCTCAAGAACACTAGGAGCTGAGTTTGGGGGGACTATTTTCCTCCTGCCGCTGCTCAGTTCTGGTGGGAGAGGACAGTTCCTGCCATAGCTGCCCTATCCCCCCCAAGGGCTTTCCTGCCCCTTGGGGGGACAGGGAAAGGGGTTGAGGGGCTGCAGGCCAGTCTTAGAGCCTCTTCTCCATCCTTGTAGTTGGGGCTGCACTAGCCCTGCATGGACACACACTCCCAGAGTGGGACGCTTTAGGTGGGTGGGTGCCAGACTCACAGGGAGGGGACTGCAGGAGGCTCCAGGAGAGAGCAGGACCAGAGACTGGGAGTCCCCACTTTATCTTCTGCTATCAGCATATATCCCCCTGTTTAGGGGCAGGCCCACATGAGATGATAGCCTACTACGGTTCCCCACTAGAAGAAATACTCCTTTAGCTCAAGCAGTAGAGACCTGTGCTTTCAGTGCTGAAGTTCTGGGGTTCAGCCCTACCTATGGGTGGTTGCTCTGAGCCCTGCAAAATTCAGCTCATGCCTTCCCTTATGTCTGGGGTTGGGGGGGGCAGGTACTGACCGATCTCGAGCATCGAAATGTCCGAGGCGAGCTGGCTGCCCTCCAGGGTGCTGTGGGCAAAGAGGCCGGGCTCCAGCATCAGCTCGTAGATGGACTCCTGCTTGATGAGCTTGGCATCGCTGACATCCATGCTGGACTGGTCGGGCGAGGGCTGGGCTGAGGTCAGGAGGTCGAGGTTGTAGTAGGTGCTGCCTCCGTCGGGGGTGAGGGGGAAGTCGAAGAGGAGCCCGTCTGACAGTGGGGAGATGTCGTCCAGGTCCGAGACCCTGCTGCTAACGCTGGTGGGGTAGACCCGGGCCAGGGCCTCGGAGTTGTCTTTGGAGACGCCGTTCTGCTCCTGGCTCTGCTGGTGCTTCTGCACCTCCGCATACAGGCTGTCCCGCTGTTTCTTGGACATGCGGCCGAACTTCACCGCTGGGGAGAAGGAAGCAGAGCCAGTGGGCTTGGGCGCATGGATGGGGTGCAGTGGCAAACGAAGGGTTAACAACAACTCCACTGCCCCCAGGCAGGGGCCAAAGGAGTGGGGCGGGGGCAGGGCAATGCCCCTGAGGCTCCAGGGCTGGGGTGATTATTTTGATACATTCCGATGATGGGATTTTTCCCTCCTTTCGTAAGCAGCAGCGAGCAGAACCCCCAGCTGGGATCAGGGCCCCCACCTTGGTAAGCGCTGAGCACAGACTGGGGGACAGTCCCTGCTCCAAGGAGCTTACAGCTGAAATGGACGAGACTTACCCCAGGTCCCTGGCACTGCCAGGGGATTCAGGAGTCCTGGCTCACAGCCCTATTACTATTTTCCACTGAGCGGCCCAGCCTGCAACTCCCTGATCCCCTAGGGGTCCCGCCGACCCCCAGGCCTTGGGAGCAGACTCACCATCACGTGACATGCCCAGCGCCAGACATTTCTGCAGGCGGCAGTGCTGGCATCGGTTCCGGTTGGTCCGGTCGATCAGGCAGTTCCTCTGGCGCGAGCAGGAGTAGCTGGCGTTATTCTGCTGGCTTCTCCGGAAGAAACCCTGCGTGGGAAGGAGGACGGTTCAAAACTGGAGGGGCAGAGAATCCCCCACATGGTTTCCACCTGCCCGGGGAGTGACTGGAGGAGGGGTCTTCTGAGGGTGGGGATGGAAAAGGCCCAGCGGGGGCACCTGGCCCAGCCCAGCCTAAGCTCGTTCCTGGGGAGAACGAGGCTGCTTTGTCCAGCCTTGGCCCACACAACGGAACCAGGGGTTGTTACAGAGTGCGGAGGGAGCAATGCCGGACCCAGGGAAGGGGCGAATGGGTGGGGGGGGCACTAGGCCAGCAATGGTGCTGGTAGGATGGTGACCAGAGCCAGGGAGGTGCCATGAGATTTGTCCCCAAGCAGCTCAACCAGGGTATCCGGCTCCTGCCCGGCAATGTGCCTAGGCTGGGACCTTCAATGGGAGCTGGCGTCTAGCTGGCATTGGCACCTTTGGAAACCTCTGCCCCAGTGCTGGGCGTGCAGACGGCACATGCCAAAGAGGTGTGTAAACCAAGGCCACCATCCCCTGAATCATCGGGCTGAGAATGCCCAACTCATTACACTTGCTGAGTGCCAGGGTCGGACATAGCCCATCGCTTACCTTACAGCCTTCGCAGGTGATGACGCCATAGTGAATCCCTGAAGACTTGTCTCCACAGATCTTACATGGGATCACTTCGATTTGGGCTGCAGCAGGGAGGGAAACAAAACAGACAAGCCCAGGTCAGTTCACTGCGGCGTCTCTCTCTAGGGACCAGAGCAGTTAAGACACTTGGCCCTTGTGCAGAGACAGGGTCCTCACAGAGCTTTACAAACAGTCATTGATGAAACTTTCTGGGAGGTGGGTAGCATCATCCCCATCTTGAGGGAAACTGAGGCTCACAGCAGGGCTGTGACTTGCCCAAGGTCACCCAGCAGGCCAGTAATGGAGCTGGGAAGAGAACCCAGGTCTGCCAACCCTGTGATCTAGTCAGTAGTTCCCACTCTCTACACCAGGGTTGGCCAACCTGGGGCTCCGGAGCCACACGCGGCTCTTCAGATGTTAATATGCGGCTCCTTGTCTAGATACCGACTCTGGGGCTGGAGCTACAGGCACCAACTTTCCAATGTGCTCAACCCTTGGCTCTGCCCCAGGCCCTGCCCCCACTCCCCCCCTTCCCGCCCCCTCCCCTGAGATTGCCGTGCCCTCGCTCCTCCCCCCAGCGCCGCCTGCACACCACAAAACAGCTGATCAGGAGATGCGGGGAGGGAGGGGCAGGCGCTGATCAGCGGGGCTGCCAGTGGGCGGGAGGCACTGGGAGGTGGAGCTGGTGGGGGGCTGCTGACGTATTACTGTGGCTCTTTGGCAATGTCCATTGGTAAATTCTGGCTCCTTCTCAGGCTCAGGCTGGCTACCCCTGGTTTAAACCCTCTGAAATGATCCTCTTAAGAGTCCAGCCGTCCTGCTCCGTGCACCTGGGAAACGAGCAACACCATCTACTCAGCTGGGCAAGCAACCGCTCTCTTCCCAGCCTCACTCCAAGCACCGCAAGACCCCGCCTAGGCCCTGTTCCAAGTGGCCACAGAATCCTCTCCAGGTTTTCCTCTTCCTTATTCCTGATGGTGAGTGAGGAGGCTGAGGGACTCATTGACGCTTGGCTTGATTCTGTACCTGTACTGGCTGCACTTATAGTCATGGGTGGATCTGAGCACTCAGAAGGAACAGATCTCTGCCTGCCTGGATCCCACACACCTGCCCTGGCTGGGTCTCTTTGCAGGGACTGAACTCTGGAACCTCTGGATCTAAAAGCCCATATTAAACATTCAGACCTGCTCCACCTCCTAGTGGGAGACAAAGCCGCCATTGTGCTAGCTGGAGGTACACACCCAGGTGCTGTCTGTCTGCAGCTCTTAAATAGCCATTTTTCTCCATCTTTTTTTATGGCCGGCTGGCAGCCTTTCAAGTATCTGAAGACCTCTTAATCTCCTCTTTTCCAAACTAAACATACCCAGTTCCTTCAGCCTTTGCTCATCTGGCTTGTGTTCCCTCTCTTTGATCATCTTGGTCATTCACCTCTGGATCCTCTCCCGTTTCTCTCCGTCCTTTCTATACACTGGTGACCAAAACTGGACACACTTCTCCAGCGGAGACCTAACCTGTGCCAAGCAGAGCGGTGCCATCACCTCCCGTGGCTTGCATGCTATGCCTCTGTTAATGCAACCTAAAATTGCATTTGCTTTTTTTGCAACGGCATCGCATGGCTGGCTCCGGTTGAGGTAGTGACCCACCCCAACTCCCAGGGCCTTGCGCAGCCCTTGCCCTCAACAGTCCCGAGTGGCGCCGATGGACATGCATTACAGACTATTGGGGCAGTGTTCTTGGTAGCGGGGATGGAAGGGGATCCAGAACCTGGGTTACCTGCCTATGCAATTCCCCACGTGCTCAGGAGATGGCAGTGAAGTGCTATTCCCAGCCATTAGGAGCCCTAGGGTGTATTACAGCTGGGTGGGCGTGTGAAGGGAAAGGTCTTGCACTCTTAGCAGCAGCCGCAAGGCAAGGGCAAGGATTTCACAGCTCAGCTGCACAGACACTCCCTGTTCCCGGACCTCCAACACCCACCCCTCCAGAGCCACATCTGCCTGTGCTGAAACTGGTTCCCCAACCCTCCCCATAGCTACTAGTTCCCGGCACAGGGCTGCCTTGCATGTCCCGGACACGGGGTAGCGTGCTAGGTGTGCCAGGAAGCACTGGTGGTGCTTCAAACCCTAGGCCTCTTTATCGTGGGTGGGCTCCCATTGTATGCACACGCAGCTAGCAGGGAAGGGTCTGGCAGGGGAGAAATGGGGCAGGTCCCAAAGGCCATGAGTGTAGTTAGTTGGAGGCACCCAGGGACTGGATATCATCAGTCAAAGGCAACAGAGAATGCAGCAGGGTGCTGCAGTTTCATGGCTCTAAAATGTCCCATGGAGCAGGAATTCCCACGTCCCCTGTAAGCGTCCCCAGTGTTACAAGAGGGAGGGCTGGGCTGGGCTGGATCTAAAAGAGCTTGGCTTGTTTAGCCTAAGTAAAAGGAGGCCGAGGGGAGAGCTGATTGCTCTCTATAAATACATCAGAGGGATAAATACTACGCAGGGAGAGGATTATTTAAGTTAAGCGCCAATGTGGACACAAGAATAAATGGAGATAAACTGGCCATCAACAAGTTTAGGCTCGAAATCAGGTGAAGGTTTCTAACCATCAGAGGAGTGAAGTCCTGGAACAGCCTTCCCAGAGGGGCAGTGGGGGAAAAAATACCTTAACTGGCTTCAAGCCTGAGCTTGATAAGTTTCTGGAGGGGATGGTCTGAAGGGACTGCCTACAATGGCGTGTGGCCCATCAGCGACGACCAGTAGCAAAAATCCCCAGCGGCTGGAGATGGGGCACTAGATGGGGAGGGCTCTGAGTTACTGCAGATAATTCTCTCCCAGGTGTCTGCCTGGCGGGTCTTGCCCACATGCTCAGGGTCTAACCGATCACCATATGTGGGGTGGGGAAGGAATTTCCCCCCAGGTAAGATTGACAGAGACCCTGGGGGTTTTTCGCCTTCCTTTGCACCATGGGGCCTGGGTTACTTGCAGGTTTAAACTAAGGTAAGTGGTGGATTCTCTGTAACGTAAAGTCTTTTAACCATGATTTGAGGACGTCAGTAACTCAGCCAGAGGCTGGGGGTCTCTTCCAGGAGGTTCTATAGTCTGCAATGTGCAGGAGATCAGACTAGGTGATCATGATCGTCCCTCTGACCTACAGGGGAGCCTGGACTGAGGCTGCTGGACACAGACAGACCCTGTGATCCTCTCTGGCTGTCCAGCTGGCAGCCTAGGGTCACTACACAGGGCAGCCCTAAGGCCCAGCCTGGATTCGGCAGCCACGGATTGGGATTGCTGACTGCACTGTAGTTCCGGGGGGCACTGCCAGCGAGCCTGGTCCCCACCGTACGTCAAACTACCCCTTCAAGCCCTTTCTACCTGCAGCCCTTAGTGTCCTGGGGCACCACCTAGCGTTCGTGGGCATGACGCCTTTCACGCCATCTCTGCCGGTTTGCTCGTCTCGTGGGTAGAGCACTCGGACTCAAGTGACCTGGGTTCTAGCCCCAGCTCTGCTGCTGGGTGACCTTGGGCAAGCCACCTCCCCTCCCCCTGCCTCAGTTTCCTCATGTGCAAAATGGGGAGAATGATACTGCCCTCCTTGGTAAAGCGCTTTCAGATCTAGAGATGAGAAGTGCTATGAGGTATTTATTTGCACTACAGTAACACCAGGGACCCTAGTCACAAACCAGGACTCCACTGTGCTAGGCGCTGTATAAACACAAGGAAAAGATGGTCCCTGCCCCAAAGAGATTCTGGTTGAAGTATAAGACAAGAGACAATACATTCAGACAGACAGACAGACAGGGAAGCACAAGGAAACAATGAGCCAACAACAACAAGTCATCTCTGCAGCAGCTGGAGTCATTCGCATTTCCCTGGTGAGGTCGCTGGCCTGCCCGTCGGATGAGCATCGGGATGGGGACTGGTTGCAAAGGGGATGCCGAACAGGCCTGATTCTGCTTTGTACCTCCTGCGCTGATTTCCATGACACTCTTCAGGATTGGGGCCCGCTGCAGTGGGGGTGCACATCGACCCGCCAAGGCTTTGGTTGTGTGGTTTTAAAACCAAAAGCCCAGGCAGGAGGCGACACGAGGCAGGTACCAAGGCAGCCAGTCAGCAGACTGGCCCGGCTGGGCAGGCCCAGGGCACCACAGTCATGGCAATAATGGCTGGAGGGGTAGAGGCAGGGATCTGGCATGCAGGAGAGACACCTGGAACTCCCAGTGCCGGGGCCAGTGGGGCCCAGCTGTGTCTAGGGCAGGCTTGGGCTTGTTGCCAAGATACTGTATGGGAGGAGGCTGGGAGTCTTTGGCCAGAACGACTGGGCCAGATTCTGACCTCACACTGGTGTTAAATCCAAAGTATGGTCAACGGAGTCCCACCAGTGTGAGACTCAGCGTCTCTGTGGGCTCGCCCTGTCTATAGCACCTCTGTGTCCTGGGCCACGCATTGTGTGGGGTCATGTAGCGGGGAAAGGAATGGAGTGTCCTACCTGCACATCTCCTCTGCACTCATTCCCCCACCCCCAAAACTGCCAGGGTGGGGGGCACCCCAGATGAGGGACATCGGGGGTTTGGAAACATTCCTTTCACACAGCTCTGTCTTTGCAAACATCCATGCACTGGGAGACGGGGCCGAAACGGGCCTCCAGATGGGCTTATCAGAACCTGATTAACAGCTGCATAATAAACAGGCTTTTCATTAGAGCTAAGGCATTGCTGCAGGGAACAGCAGTGGGTAGAGAGGACGGCTGCCTTCAAAGTGTCCTGTGCCTTGGAATAAACCTCTCAGCAAATGCTCAGCTTTGCTCCCTCCTTCCCTTCAGCGCAAAGTAACATCCTCTGTTCCTAGCAGGATTTCTGAATGCTTTACATGCCACTAGAAAAGCGATCTCTTCACCCAGCACTGCAATGCAGCCAGCTCTGTGACAGAACATGGCAGCTGTTTAACAATGCACAGCACTGGTTTAACGCAGGAAGTAAAGAAAAACTCTGAATCCGCCAAAGGGAATTTCTAGAGGGAGACTGAATGGAATGAGCCAAGCTGGCATCTGGCCACAATGGCGGGGTTGTCTCTAGCAGAAAGAGCCATGGGATCCTGAGAGATTATAGTGGTTAGAACCTGGGTTTTACACCTCACTTGTGCAAATGCCTGGCAGAGAAAGGAGCCATGCCAGAGGGAGTGTAAAGAGAAATCCAGGCCAGAGCTTGCTTACAACTGTCCCAGGTGGCACAAGTGAGCTCCAGCCTAGTTTAGAATGGAATAAATAACTGGGGGTGGATTCCCCTGCCCACCTGCAATGGCCTTGGGGGGGAAATACCCTGGAGTGGCTCTCTCTTCTCCCCTGGGGCCCGATCCAGTGGAAAGTCTCTCACTGACATCAGTGGCCTTTGGAACCAGCCCCTCGAATGGCTCTCTGCCACTAAAGCCCCATGCAGCAGCATGGAAGTACTGAGTCCGGGCTAGAGAGTGCCTCCCGGCAGCTGGAGCAGGGCCCTCTTCCCTGCGGCTGTTGCAGTGGCTGGGTTCCCAACCACGGAAACAACTTGCCAGTTGGATTCTCCATCCCTGCAAATCTGGCAGCATTGCTAGAAGAGCCACTGTAGTTCACACAGGACAGAACCCAGGGAAGCCACATTGGTCCCTTCTGGCTTGGAAATGATGACCCTAAGGGGTCTGCTTGCAGCCCCTTCCCTGTAGCAGGCAGCCACCTGGGACCGATATGGAAAACCGCCTTGGCGTTAGGCCCCCCAGCAGCACTGTCCTGCATCCGCTCTGGAGGGGAGGGCTTGGCAGCCGTTCTCTGCTCTGCTTGAGCTGAGCTGCTAACAGTCTTCAGCTCCTCCTTCTTCCTCAGATCCGGGAGGTGATCTGCAGCCCCCTCACCCAGGCAGCCCTTGGCCTTCCTGGCAGGTATTACATGGGTCCTGGTGCCTGGGAAATAGTACATGCCATTTGGATCAGGCCTTGCCCATTAAATCGCTAGTGACTCAACACCCTGTTGTGGCACTAGGGGGCGCTAGGCTGCCATCTTTTACATGAGACTTAAAACCAAGGTCCTGGTCATTCACGGTCATTACAGATCCCAGGGTGCTTTGGGCTCCACCATGGTCATGCTTAAATCCCCAGCTCAAGTAATTCCATTCTGCCTCCCTACATTCCCCTCCGCATTTCCAATGGATTCTTCTTTACCTGCTGTTGCATGGTGTTGCCCCGAGCTGTTTCCACCCCAGAGGAGGCTGCATTTCAGTGGCAGGTTCAGCGCTGTGTATAGTTATCCGGGGTGTTTTGGGGTCCATTGAGATGAATGACACTAGAGAAATCTAAGGTGCCACAAGTACTCCTTTTCTTTTTGCGAATACAGACCAACATGGCTGCTACTCTGAAACTAGGGAAATCATCACCTTTATTGTAATTGTTATTCTCCAGCTCCAGAGGCTGATTTTGTACAGCTATTTGTTCTCCCTCATCTAACCCATGTTTTCATGTTTCACCTTTCATCTTAAAGGACCCCAAAGAAATTCAGAAACTAGAAGCCTGATTTTCGGAAGTGCTGAGCACCCCCCAGTCCACTTGAAGGCAATGGGAGCTGTGGGGGCTCAGCACCTCCCAAAAATCAGACATTATATTCAGGGATTCCTTCATCCACTGCTGACATGCAGCCACCTCTGGGGTGGAATGAAGCAGCCATCCTGCCTGTAAGGAGGACAAGGTTTTACATCTCATCCACAAGACAGATCCCCTTGTGTCACAGTGCCTCCTAACCCCACCTTCGGACAGAGGCTCAGCTCTCACACGGGGGGAAGAGCGCCCCCTAGTAAGTGTGCCATCTGCATGCTCCTTGGAGGTCTCATTTAAGGACTGACCCCACTAATGCCAGCTGAACCTCACAAGATCATATCTCCAGGTAGTATCATTCCTGGCCTGTGCTGTTTGCACCCAGCTGTGGTTAGATGTTCTGCTGCGTGTATGTTTTCTCCCTGTGTGCTGCCCCAGCTCTGCATAGACAGCCGGCACAGCAGAGCTCGAGCAAAACGCCCAATGACCACAAGAACCGTTAAGGTACGAAGGTGCCAGGCCAGGTTTATTGTCGACAAAGTACAGTAATAGCACCTGGCAGACTCTATGAGGTACTAAGACATGTATGCCTGTGACAAAGGACACAGCTCAGTGAATGGCAGGACTTTCCATTCCCCCCTCGGCTGGACAAAGGTACTCCCTCTGAGATACCTCTGTATACATTCCAGTGTCCCCCACCAGCTGCCCGGGACCCTGAGAAATGTAACTAGCATCCAGTCCAGTGTCCTGAAGGGAGGCTCTGGAATTCCTGCATGACCACCTGAGAGGAGGTGACCCAGCTATGCAGCTCTCCGGGGTCACTGGCAGGCAATGGGGCACCCTCTGTCATTCAGCCCTGCTAGGAAAGAGATGGACAGTAACCAGTGCCTGGCTGCTGCTGCCGGATGCTGGGGATGTCTCCGAGAAAAGCTGCTGCGAGCCACGGCTAGATTTGCATCTGCTCCGGTGACCCGCTTGGGACACAAGGTGCTCAGGAGATGCTCAAGGAGAGCCGGGGGTGAGGACCCACCTTCCTGCTGACCCTGCGGCTTCCCGTCCACTGCCAGAGCCCAGCCTCTTGGACAAAGACGGAGCCCAAAACACAAACAGAGATGCTAGGGGATCCCACAGTCAATTACCTCAACGCCTCCGGCTGAGTAGGGGGGAGCGGGAGACGGGGCGGGGGCTCAGCGGGTGGAAGTGAGTCCAAGTAGGAAGAATGGGTGGGACAGAAGGGGGGGAGTACAGCAGGCAAGGAAGCAGAATGGGGGCAGGGCAGGTGATGACATACCAAAGTGATGGGCGTGTTATAAACACAAGGCACTGGGTGGGTGGAAGGGTGTGTACAGAGGGCGAGAGAGAGAGAGAAGAGTTGTACACTGCGTAACAATCCTGCAATCGTGGGTTGTCGCCGCTCTATTTTCTATATGAATACAGCCCAATAACAGCAAACCAATCAATCAATAAGAATTCACCCAGCACGGAATCTCAGGGCAACTTGCCAACCATCATTGACCAAGCCACACAACTGCAACGCTCGACGGAGAGGAAACTGAGGCACATGCTCATGTCCAGCCAGGGCCTCAAGTGTCAGCAGTGGAAATGGGTTTCTGGAGTCTGATCTCCCTCTCGCCTGCCTCCCCACCAACTGCGCACAGGTGTGTGGAGCTCCTGTTATTTAAAGCTCCGGCAGCAGGGGGCCCTGGCACAAAAGCCCAGCGGTAAGCCTCTTGGTGCAGTTCGTCATGCAGCGATATCAGTGAGTGGAGAATCTCCCTCACAGTAATAGTATGGGGAGAATGATCTTTTTCCTTCAGAAAGATCGAGTGACTTACCCCAGGAGCCCGGCCTTGAACCCAGATCTCCTGAGTCACTGGCCCAGGCCCCACTCACAAGAGCATCCTTCCTCCCTACAGCACAGCATTAACCTTGTTACTTGTGCCTTTCTCACGAGTGGCCAAGAAGCAGCTTTGGAGACTTCCCCTTGTAAAAAGAACACGGCTAGGACCATACAGTATGGTGCAGCGGATGGGTGCCTGGCTTATTATACCAACCCCTGGCTCTTCCACTGCACTTTCCACCAGGAGATCTGAAAGCACGTTACCCAGGAGCCCAGTAGCATTATCCCCATTTCACAGATGGGGAAACTGAGGCACAGAGAGGCGCAATGAGTTGCCCAAGGTCCCCCAGCAAGCTAGTAGCAGAGGCAGGACTAGACCCCAGGGCTCCCCAGTGCAGTGTTCCACTCACCAGGATACCTGCGCCTCTGAGGCCAGCACTAAGCAAAGATAACACAGCACTGCAAAAGACAGAGCAGTCCACCGATTCCTTCTGTATGTTCTGTGAGAGGGAGACGCCCCACAATGCTCATTTCCCACTGCAGGGAGCCCCATTCCCAGAATACAATGCTCCTATCATCTGTGTCTCCTGTCACCCTGATTCTCATCTCACCTCTGATTTCCGATGACCAGAAAGATTCTCTTCTCATGTGCACGTGTGCATGTGTTTGTGTGTGTACATACATTTGTGCATGTGTTTGAGCACACGGATTTGTGCATGTGCATTGGTGTGTGTACATGCATTTGTCTGTGTTTGTGTGTACATGTGTTTGTGCGCATGCGTTGGTGTGTGTACATGTGTTTGCTGATGTGTTGGCGCACACCCCTTCTTTTAGGTGAGGGTTGTTTTGGGCGAGGACAGGGCTGGGCTGGGTATGGGCAGGAAGTGGCACAGGTGTGCCATGTGGGCACGACAACAATGGGATGGGAATGCTGAGGGAGGGATGCACATTTGAACCTTGCTCCCTACCTCAGCCCCTATAAAAGGGGGTGCATTCCCCCAACCCCAGCATCCCCTCCTCTTCCCTTCCACCAGCAATTCAAAAGGAATTGAGTTTGTCTGAGGACCAAGGTGGGAGACCTGGAAGAGCACCCTGGGCCCAGCTGTGTGGTGAGCGAGGGCACATCTGAATGGAAGGGGTTGGGAACTCCGAGAGAGACAGACCCTGTGTACTTGTGTGAGCACACATGGGAGTGCGCAGCTGGAGCTGGGGGACTCTCTGTCACCCTGGGGGTGCTGGCAGGAGGAACATGCTGGACAACGGCTGAGACTCGGTGCATATAACATTTGAGCCACGAAGGAGTTATTGGGGAAGCATTTCATTCCCTTTTATATCTCTTCTCTTCCCCTATGCCTGGCCCTGCCCCACTGGCAGGTCAGTCAGAAGATCACAGAGCTTGTTTCCAAAGCATCACCCATTCATACGTGACCCAGGCCCTGATCCTGAGCCCACACCTCCCACTGGGCCCAGCTTGGCAGGTTCGGTACCTCCGGGGCCCAAAGTAAGCGGAGCCAAAGAACAAGAAAACCCACCTTTGCCAAACTGAACACTGTCAGATCTTTTGTCTTCTAGAATTGCTGTGATGGCAGGGCAGGAAACCCAGCAACTGGAACAGATTCCAGCAGGCCCAGCCTGTGACATCACAGCCCCACTGCCATGGAGACAGGTATGACTGCACAGTATATGTGGATACAGTTACGACTGTACATCGATACAGGAGTACATAAGTTCGGCCATCTGCAACAGATCAGACTCTGAAGGCACTTTGATTTCATGGTGTAAAACATGGACAAAGAAGAAGCTATATTGTCCAAAAAGACCTATAAACAATCCACTTCCCGGAAGAAACGGGGACGATAATACTAGGTCAGAGTTAAGGTTATTGAGGGAATTATACATTTCCAGACTTTCAATCTTTTTTTAAACTTGAATCCTAGCTGAGAATTTTTTGCCTTTCGAGCAGCTATGAAGAAAAAACAAATCAAATGTATTTGTATTACGGTAGCTTTTTCGGGTCCTAAACAGGATCGCAGCCCCATTGCGCTAGGACACAAGGGGACAGTCTAATGAGATACTCTTCTTCGGTAACCAAGGTAGAGATACAAGCTCAACTCAAACTTTGTGGCACTGTGTGTGGAAATGGCTTTTAATTGCAATCCTGTTTATAACTTATCACAGAATCATTTTAATGCAATCCAGAGCAGAACTTGTCCCAATTATCCCCACGTATCCTGTTAACCCACAATTGAGAGTAAACAAAAGGAGGGAATGAAACCAACAGCTGGAGCTGGTGACTTCTTGGAAAGGAAAGGGCTCATCTTTAGTATAAATATCAAATCCGACTTTCCCGCAGTGTCAGTTCTGCTGCAGATGCTACAGCCATGGGAGATTTAGCGTGACCAACGGGCCCGATCCACGACAGCGGGAGCTGGATCGGTGCGTTCTCCTGTGGATGTTTAGAGCTCCACTGTGCTTTGAGCCCCTCTCCAGTTGTCAGGTCTTGTCTCCTAATGAGGTATAGAGGAAAATTGTTCTTTGGTCTTTACCTCCCCTCCCCTTACTCCCTCCCCAAGCTCTTCGCTTTCAAATCAACAGAAACATTTGGAAAATTTTACTCTGCAAGGAAAGAGAAGGCAGTGAGGAAGGCTGGCATTGCACAGAGACAGAGTGTGTGGCCTCATGTCCAGCACTGCAGTGCTAGACAACAACGAGACTCGTGACTCTGCTGTACGGAGGCACGGAGCCCTCCAACGCAGGATGGCCCAGTGGGTAGGGTGCTAGCCAAGGACTCAGGAAAGCTGGGTTGAGTTCCCGGCTCTGCTACCCTGGGCAAATCTTTTAGCTTTTCTGTGAGTCTGTTCTCCATGTGTGAACTGGGCATAGTGGCCCTGCCTGACCTCATCGGGACACTGGGAGGAGAAATACATCATGTTCAGACCGTGATGGCAGCCAGTGGCTAAACCAAGGGGTTTTATGTAACGTAGAGCAGATAGGCGACACCCGTCACCCGTCACACTGGCTGTCCTCCCCAGCCTTGGCAGTGAATGAGGGGGCCGGTGCCCATGAAGTGGGCCCCATTAGCCCCTAAACAGAGCATGAGGCGGTCACATGACACACCCAAGGCCAATGGCAATGAATTTCCTGCGCTAACTACTAGGCAACACCATTGTAGCATTTATTCCATGCTTTATACCCCGTGTGAATCTAAGGTTTCCCATGTGTCCAAAGCCAGAGGACAAGAGCTGGGCATGTGCAGATTCGTTAGCCATTCTCTGTGCTGACGAACATGGATTCCTTACAGCAGGAATTTAGGGACCGAAACCTGATTTCTATTTGGAGCAAGCAGCCTGCCTATTGTGGGCTAAGGGCCCTTAACCAGAGATAGATACTCAGAGCCCCCAGCTATCCTGCAAGGCACTTACCTAGCCTTCACCATCCTGCTATCTGAGCAGCTCAGCGAAGGATTGTAACTCTCCCCTTCCAGCCCCCTGAGAGGTAGAGAAATTTTACCCCCTTTCATAGATGGTGATCTGAGACTCACAGGGGCTGTGGATCAAGGGCTGCACCCCACTCGATTCCCAGGCCAGCACCCTACCCACCTAACTGGTCAAGGAGGGAATCTGAGACTGGTGCATCCTCTGGGTCAGTTCCTGCTCTGCCACAGACATCTCAGGTGACCCTGGGAAAGTTACTTAGAACCAGATCCTCAAAGCATTAAGGGCCTAAATATCCCAGCGGAGCTGATCCTTAGCCGCTCTGTGCCTCAGTTTCCCCTCTGTGCCATGGGGAAAATAGCCCACCCCTGCCTGCCAGGGAGTGGTGACGATCAACACACCGATGATCAAGAAGCACTCGGGGATGGGGGCCAGATAGGTGCCTAGGACTGACAGCTGGAGCCTCTTCCAAACACCCGACTGGCGGTGTGTTGACGCAATGAATTATCCTGGTTTTTAACGAGGTGTTTATAGAACAGCAGGCCCTTCCCCGTCAGTGGGGAAAGAAGGGGTCAGAGTTAAAAAAACAAAACAAAACAAACCCAGCCAGCAATTAAAATGTCCCAGCCCTGGGATTTGCTCCTTCCCATTGTCAATACCTCTTGCCTAACTCCCCGCCCCACCGGCACCGTGGGCCTGAAACCGCACGGGTTATATAACTAGCCTGAGCTAAACGTAATGCTGACGACACCAGCCAGGGCCTGCCCCGCTTCCGTAGGCCGACTGGGCCAAGTGGCTTGTTTGTTGACTCTGTGCGGGCCACAGTTGGTCCCTGGACCTATCAGTCAGGCTTGTGCCGAGCTCATGAAGTCATGCTGTCCTACTAACACACTTTCAGCTTCTAATACCACTTAACAATATGCTTGTATAAGCAGGGCCGCTCTGGATTAACCCTTCCGAAGCCAGGGGCGCTTTCACTGCTTCCTGCTCGCCTTGCCTTGGCGGACTGGGTCTCTCTCCAGCCTGCCCCTCGCACCAGGGCTGAGCCGTGGAGAATCAGAGTTATTTGGGGACTGGGAATCTCTGGCACCCAACTGCTCCCTGGCAAGGAACTGGAAATCAATGTCTTTCAGGCCTGGTCCACCTCCAATGGCTTCTGCAGGGCGACTCCTGATTTACAGTGGCGTAGCGTAGGGGAGAAGCAGGCCCTGTCTGTTGTTGCCCGCTCACACCTTGTTCCTATCATTTTATATCCCCCGAGTAAGAGTGCCAGAATCTGATCTCACCTGCACCAGTGTAAATCGGGAGTCACTCCACTGACACATAGGGAGTTACTCCAGGTTCTTACCCACATGTGACCCAGACCAGACTCTGTCCCAGAGTCTATATGCCTAACAGGGAAGCGGCCCCAGAGAAGCGTACTCACAGCTGAATGCAAAGCGGGGTCCCTGCTATGGTGCAGACAGGCTGGGATCTCCTGGGTGCCTTTCTCTAGGCAAGAGATGTAGGAAATGTGGATATAGGGTTGCCAACAGTCCCTTATTACAAGGGACATCCCTTATTTTTTCATCTCTACAACAAGATCGGGAGTTGCCGAGTACTACAAAAAGCAGCAAGAAAAACCCCTGCAAATCTCACTGAACTAGGTGACTGGGCAACAAAATGGCAGATGAAATTCAATGTTGATAAATGCAAAGTAATGCACATTGGAAATGATAATTCCAACTCTACAAATACAATGATAGGATCTAAATTAGCTGTTAACACTCAAGAAAGTGATCTTGGAGTCATTGTGGATAGTTCTCTGAACACATCCACTCAGTGTACAGTGGCCATCAAAAAAATGAACAGAATGTTAGAAATCATTAAGAAAGGGGTAGATAATGAGACAGAAAATATCCTCTTGCCTCTATAGAACTCCAGGGTTCGCCCACATCTTAATACTGCATGGAGATGTGGTCGTCCCAACTCAAAAAAGATATTTTGGAATTGGAAAAGGTTCAGAAAAGGGCAACAAAAATGATTAAGGGTATGGAGCGGCTGCCATATTATTAGAGATTAATAAGATTGAGACTTTTCAGCTTGGAAAAGAAATGACTAAGGGGAGATATGATAGAGGTCTATAAAATCATGACTGGTGTGGAGAAAGTAAATAAGGAAGTGTTATTTACTCATTCTCATAACACAAGAACTAGGGATCAGCAAATGAAATTAATAGACAGCAGGTTTAAAACAAACAAAAGGAAGTATTTTTTCACACAACGCACAGTCAACCTGTGGAACTCCTTGCCAGAGGATGTTGTGAAGGCCAAGACTATAACAGGGTTCAAAAAAGAAGTAGATAAAATCATGGAGGATAGATCCATCAATGGCTATTAGCCAGGATGGGCAGGGATGGTGTCCCTAGCCTCTGTTTGCCAGAAGCTGGGAATGGGCAACAGGGGATGGATCACTTGATGATTCCCTGTTCTGTTTATTCCCTCTGGGGCACCTGGCATTGGCCACTGTTGGAAGACAGGATACTGAGCTAGATGGACCTTTGGTCTGAC
Organism: Dermochelys coriacea; assembly: GCF_009764565.3. Taxonomy (NCBI): domain Eukaryota; kingdom Metazoa; phylum Chordata; order Testudines; family Dermochelyidae; genus Dermochelys; species Dermochelys coriacea. Next base: position 5,300,355 of record NC_050092.1, on the reverse strand, counting down.
CTAGTACAGCCGTTCTTACGTTAAATGTAGGTGAATACTGGTTATTATTATTAATAATAATTAATAATAAGGAGGCGGGGTGGGGGTGAAGTACAACGTTGGTAATCCTGTGTGGATACTTTTGCAGGCTAGGAAACCCAACTATGTGTCTACGCAACAGGCCCAAGGCCTAGCTAGGAAAGAACCTCTCCTTTCCTGTCCAGAAGAGGTCCCCAGTCTAGGTAACTCTCCCCCCAGCATTCGTACATGGCATTTCTCCCTGCACTTCCCAGAACCCTGAAGCCAAGAAATCGCCACCCTTCCCAATCCCGGTTCCAAGCGGCTGGGGATGAGGCCCCACTGAATGGGGATGTGCTGCTTGCAGGAGACAACTCCCAAGGTTTCAGCAGAGCGGGCAACACCCTCATCCAGGCAGGAATTGGCACCGGCACGGGCGACCCAACTGCATTCCTCCCAGGCTGGCAAAGACAGCAGGGTGTGCCCTCCACTTCATCCTCTTCCTCCACCCGCTCCCGCCCCCCCGGCTAAACATCCCCACTCATTGCTGGGATACTGCTGTAAACAAACAGGGCGGGGGCCTCTCTCTCCGCGGTGCCCATCCAGAAGTCCCAGAGCCCCACCCTTGGAGCGACCGTGATGCACACACATGCCAGTGCTTTGCTACCCGGCAGGGAACGCTTGCCTCCCTGGAAGCGGTGAGCTAGTCCTTGCTTGTCTCACTCTAACAGGGAACAGGAACGGAGACACAGCCCCATGGAGAAGGGCAAAGTTCCCTCCAGGAGTTCCAAAGAGTCATCTCCCTGGAGTTGGGACTGTGCTGGTAGAACAAGTACAGCCTGGCCTATCTGTCACCCTTAGGGACACAGTAATGTGGGCGACCAGCCTTCATGCTTCAGGGCATGAGCTGATGGCTGGCTGGGGTCAGAAAGGAACTCGCTCTGCCCAATGTACAGAACAATGGAGTGTAGCACAGAGGTCATCCTGTAGCAGTGTCCAAAGCAGGATACTGGGCACAATGGAGTATCAGTGTGTTATGGCAGGATCTCATGCTACATGGAACTTGCCTGGGGGAGGCCATGGTAGAGGGTCCATTGATTTCTGCTGGCAAGGTAGGAGGGGCTCCTCATAATTAATCTTACATTACTGAAGCGTGTGGAGGCCCCGACAAAGGTCACGGCCCAGTTGTGCTAAGCGCTGTACGCACACATTGGGAGACACAGTCCCTGCCCCCAGGAGCTTACAATCGCTACTGGCCCAAGGGTGGGAGGGGAAACGCAAAGAGAGAAAGGGCTCTGCCGACAATCTGGGCTGGAGCTGGGACAAAGCTCCCTGGCAAAGCCTATGGCCCAGCTCCTCAAAGGGGTTTAGGCACCTTTGATTTCACTGGGAGTTAGGTGCCGAGATCTCCGCGAGGAAGAGCTGGGCCTGTAATTCCTTCCTGGGCCCTGTGCATTCCCGCTCTCTGGGCTGAAGTAGCTCCTCCTGCTGTCAGTCATGGTGTCCTGCTCTGAGCAGCGTGGCTGGCGACGGGCTGTGATTGTGTGAGGATGGAGGGTGAGGAACCAGAGAGGAAAGAAGGGGAGGGAGAGCGCCCATTCCCTTCCTGCTTGGGTGGCTGCATTGCTGAGCAGTCAGAACAGAGGGCTAGGAATCAGGGCTCCCAGCTTGACCATTGATTCACAGCAGGACTGGTGACAAGTTGCTTCCCTGCCTCAGTTTCCCCTTTGGCCTGCTTTGAGATCACTGGGGAGGGGAGTTGTGTGCATTGTGCTATTGCTTCCCCCTGTGCTCCTGTATCCTCTCTCCCTTCTGCCCCCTGCCCCGCTGTAGGCGCAGCACCCCTCAACTCAAGCACTGCACCTCCCTGCATCCTCCAACAGTGGTGGAGCAAGAACCAGAAATCCCCCAAAGGAAATCCCCCACAGGCTGGCTGGCCAATCTTCCCACAGACGTTGCGGGAGCTGCTTTGCCATTGCAGGGCTGGCTGGGGAATCAGATGAGGGGGAGACAATCCCAGCAGCTGGGCCCCAGCTGACTCCCTTTCCCATTTAAATCCCAGCAGAAGTAGCAATATGTCAGAGGGTTTTGTAAAGATTTGGGTCCCCCTGCCTCTCCCCCCGTCACCTCTCCATGTCCCCCATATTTTGTCACTGCCCCACCAGGAATCAATTTCATAAATCCCAGCCACCTGCATGAGGCTTAGACAACCCCAGCGGTCCCGTGGCCAGACAAGACCCTTTCAAATTGAATCCCGACTCTCTGTTGTTATTTCATAACTGAAAGCCCAGATTGCATGGAGCGGGGCTGGGGTTAATTAAATCAGATGGTGTCTCCGGGGATGATGTAATTACGAAACATCTGGTGGGTGAACAGAAAGGAGGAAAGTTTGTAATCTAGCCCCAGACTCCCTATTGGTTATGAGACACGCATGTAGCGGAGGGGTGCTGGAGGCAACGGCTGTGTGGTCTAGTGGTTGCAGAAGGTGACAGGGAGGCTGGAGGTCTGGTTTATTGTCCTAGCTCTGCCACGGGGCTGCTCTGGGATTATGGGGGAGGGAAGCAGAAATCAGGACTCCTAGGTACTGCCCCTAGCGCAGGATCCTCGGCCAGTGCAGTGCTGATTTACAGCAGCTGAGGATCCAGCCCCTGGGACACGTCACTGCCCTGTTCTGTGCCTCATCTTCCCCATCTGTAAAATAGTAGTTATTCACCTTTCAAAAGCGCTTTGAGAGCCTTGGATGGAAGGTGCTAATAATACCACCAGAGCCTCCAGCGTGGGGGATCCCCACTACTCTCTGATCGCAGGCAGGCCCTATGGGCCCTGTCCTAACTGCTAGACCACACAGCTGCCCCTTTGCACAGGATCGGTTGCCCTCGGCCCAGCTCCCCCCTTTGCAAGTGCAGTGCCCTGCACGGATGCGGGGTTTCTCTCAGGTGCGGGATGCATCATTGCAGGGGCTTTGGGCAGCACGGAGCAGACACTGACATTATCAAACCCTGACCCTCCCTGGCCTCGTTTCCTACTGGAGAAGTCTGGTTAGGGCATCATGAGCAAACAGCGCCACAGGGCTGAGGTACCAGCTCCGGTGCTGGGGGAGCCGGTGCCCAGGCCCCCCGGGAAGTATTATCCTTCCACCCACCGTGGGGACAAGCAGCTTTGTGGAGCTGCAGCTAATTACCCAGCAGGCCTGTGGGGAAAGTAGGTCCCTGCCCCATCCTGCTGCGGGGAATCAATGCCTCCGAACAGGGCAGGGGAAGCGAGTGGCAATTAGTGTCTGTTCCCCCCCTTGCCTTCATGGATCCCACTGCTGCATAACGGGGCACAGCTCCAGCCAAGAAGACAGCGGGGGCAGGGGAGAAATTGGCTTTAATGAGGAAGATGATGGAGCAGCTCAGCGAGCTCCCTGGGGACGAAGGCTATTCCATGGAGGGTGCTGTTAGCTTCAGCCCCACGAGGGAGCTTTGCTCCCTGGAGGAGGATGGGGTCTGGGATGTTGGGTACAAGAGGCCATGACCAGCCTCCTCTGCTGGCTGGCTCGTCCAGGGTAAATCTTGGAGGCTTAGGTGTGTGGGAAGCTGGCTGGCTGGGTCACCCCGCTGGAAAGCCCAGCTGAGATTCCCCAGGTCCCAAGAGGTAACTTCCTCGGCTTCCCTGCTGCCAAGAAGGAGCCCCAGGCTCTTTGCAATCCCACCAGCCAGCCTGGGGAATGCAAATCTGGCTCAGCTCATGCCAAGAGGAAACGGGCCAGGGCCGTGGTGGTGGAGGGCAGGGAGAGAGAGCAAGTTCGTTAGCGAGAGGTGGAGGGGAAGCACTGGCATGGGCTTTGGCTGAGGGGAAAATTGGCTTTAATGAGGAAGCCCCTGTGAGCTGGGGGACCGGGAGATCCACACACCTCACTAGCAGAGCCAGGGCCAGCACTCAGCACCTGCTGCCCAGTGCTCCACCGCTCTAAGCATTAGCCCCTGCTCCCTTCCCAGTGCTGGGAGCAGCGTGCTAGCGTCCTCAGCCTCACTTCACAGACCACGAGATCACAGCCCTCTCCCAGCCCCGGAAACAGAGCCCAAGCATTGGGATTCCAAGCCACCGCTTTGAACCACTGGAAATCAGGACAGGTGAGGAGTCCTGGCTCCTAGCCCCCTCTGCTATAAGTACTAGACCCACCTCTTACCCAGAGCTGGAAACAGCACCCAGTATCCTGACTCCCTCTCCCCCACTCTAACCACTACACCATACTGCCTTCCCAGGGCCAGGGCTGCTGCCTAGGAGTTGTGTTTCCCAGTCCCCTTTTTTAATCCACTAGACCCTCCCAGAACCGGCACTAGAACCCAGGCAGCCTGACTCCCAGGACTAACCACAGCACTTGCATCCCTAGTGTGCACGTTGACAGCCATGGGTCCTGTCCTTCGCTGGCAATTGCATCCCAAGAAAATGGAGAGAGTCTGAAACCCGCCCTTAATTCTCTGCTCTTTGCTCCTCCTTAGATCACGTGGGCCTTTTTCGCTGCAATTATCGTTTATCATCATTTGCTGAGGAGCCCAGTGGCCTCAGGGCATAGACGTCCAAGAAAAAATTAAAGTGGCTCTGATTAAATATGTTGTTGTTTGTATCTTCTAGGAACCCGATATAGGGGAACTCTGTGATCCCGCATCGGCTCCTCTACACTGCATTCCCTATGGTCTCTGAGCATCTGCCTCTGGCGGCTTTCAAGGCTCAGCTGCCCACCCGAGATATCCAATTACATACTAAGAGCAGACTAATGTGTACAATCCCCACTGTCTTCTGTTGGGTGGGGACTGGACTTCTCAGATGTGTGTCATAGCCCCTATACTGCTACCCCTGCCCTAAGATTCTCCTTTAGCTCAAGTAGTAGGGCCCTGGGCCTTTGGATCAGCAGGGTCTGGGTTCTATCCCTACTGTTGCTGGGAAGTTCTGTGTAACAGCCACAAAGTTACTGCTGTAGGCGGGCAAGGCTCTGTAGACCCCTTGGCCTGTATCTCCACTATCCCACCGCACCAGTGGCCAGATGTGGGGCCATCCGGAGATTAGGCTACAGTTCAGCAAGGTAGGGGGCATCTTTCCCCCCAAAGGCTGGTAGTCACCCACCAGGTTCCTGGGGTCCCACCTTCATGCTCAGAGCCAGCAAATTCGCCCCCAGCGGTTCCATCCCTCCCCAGTTCTACATGTGTCTTTGAGCTGAGATGTTCCAGGTTGTTACAGATCAATGGGCCATCTACTCCAGCACCCTGCTCCAGGCCAGATGTTCCCTCCAGAAGAGCTCTTAATACAGCTAAGTGCTCGGTTAATTTTTAATAGCCGGGTCATGGGGGAAGAGCAATGCTGCACCCCAGTGGAACTCCATTGCCTTCCACTGGAGATGATTCAGGCTGTTTGGGGACTCTTCGCTTGCCATTCAAACTTCAGGCACGGTTAATAATGAAGGCTCGTCCCAGCTGGTTGGGTGGCTGGGGTGGTCGTCATCAGCCTGACAAAGTGCAGGAGGAAAACAAAACCTCGAAGAGATGTGGGGGCTGATTCTGAGATGTGCTGTTGCACATCCCCAGCGACTTGAGCACCCCCTAGTGCAGGCTGGGATCCCGCCAGCCAACGGGAGCCTCCCAATCCAAGGGTGCCTCATGCATTCAGGAGCAGCAGGGGCTTAGGGCTTAATGTAAGATCTTCCTGCTCCAGGCCTGTCTTCCTGCTCCACGAGACCGGACTGAGCTGCTGCTCACAGACCTGTGGCAGGTGCTTCTTTGCCTTGAACAGTCCAGGTCAGAACCAGGGGGTGCTACTATGAGCAGGCAAGAGCAGCTCGTTTGCACTGCAGCAGTGACCTCCCTAAGCGGTTTAACTAAGTCTGGTTAGAAACCGGTTTAATTTAATCGGTGCCACCTCTCTGTGTGCATGCGGTTTCCAAGTGCCCAATACCGATTTAGCATCAGTTGGTTTCTTCCCAGCTTACGTGAAGTATATCTCAGGTGTTCTTCAATCCCTAGAAGACCTCCCTGCTCTGGTGGGGCATTCGATGTAGCTAAGTCAGTTTCCAAGTCAGTTTAGTCACATTGGTACCATTTTCTCGTGTAGACAAGGCCTTCGATTGGAAACTCCTGGGGGCAGGGACTGTCTTTTCAACACCCACATCTGTGCAGCACCTGGCACAATGGGGTTCAACTCACGGCTGAAGGAGAGGACTCAGAGGCAGAGTTGTGTCTGCGCATGTGAGGACAGAACTGAGCCCAGCTGATGTAAATTCACAGCAGAGGGAATCTTTCCCCTTCCCTACTTGGGGTGCCAAGAGGACTGGCTGCCTAGGAATCATCAGTTCATGTTGCCGCCGTACTGAAGCTCTGACGCAGTTTGTGAGTCACGCCCTGCAGCGGGATTGTCAGCTTTTCCCATCTGTTTGGCTGGTATCGCTCCAACCTCCTTGACACCCTGAGTGGAGTTTGGGAGGGACTCTGGAGAGAGTGTTGCTCAGAGGCTAGAGCAGGGGGGACTGGTGATCAGGACTCCTGGGTTCAATTCCAATGACTCGCGCCATGATATTGGACAAGCCGCTTCCCTTCTCTCTGCTTCAGTTCCTCCCTGGGGAATGAAGGGCCCAGTTCACCTCTCACACTGGTAAGGAGCCACTCTGCTGAAGTTAACAGAACTACACTGGCATAAGCGAGCTGATATGAGGTTCAACAGGTCTCACCAAGGGGAAGCCAGGGTTCAAGAATGTGCTTTGAGATCCTCGGCTAAATGTGCTAGAACAGTGGTTCTCAACCAAGGGTATGCAGAGCTCTTCCGGAGGTCTATCAACTCATCTAGATATTTGACTAGTTTTATAACAGGCTACATAAAAAGCACTAGCCGAGCTGGTACAGACTAAAATTTCACACAGACAATGACTTGTTCATACTGCTCTATGTACTATCCACTGAACTGTAAGGACAGTATTTATATCCCAATTGATTTATTTTATAATTACATGGTAAAAATGAGAAAGAAGCCACTGTTCAGTGCCTAGTGCGTTGTGACACTTGTCTTTTTCTGTCTGATTTTATGAGCAAGTCGTTTAAGTGAGGTGAAGCTTGTGCGGGACACAAGACGAATCAGACTCCTGAATGGGGGACAGCGGTCTGGAAAGGGTGAGAGCCACAGGGCTAGAACAGAGTCCAGCTGCTGACAGCAGCTCTGGAGCTCAGACGGGACTCATTCATCTCCTGAGCTCACTAAGCAACGCGGTCTCCTTTAATAACAGAACGGTGCAGCTGTCTCCCGTCAGGGCTCACAATGCTGGGGCAATCGCTGCAGTACAAGGTGTGACCCCCCCATGCCATATCCCCCCATCTCAGTTAGCCATATGGGAAGGGCAGGGTGGCTGTGACCCCCTGAGAGCTCTTTGTGATGCCCAGGTGGAGGGGCCCTGGGATAAGGGACAGCAGCTCCCTCCTTATGAGCCTCTGCTGGGAAGGGTCTGTGCAGCTCGCCAAGCAAACCTTTGTTCAGCTAACAGTGCCGGAGGTTCGGGGCAGGGGGTGGGGGACGCCGGCTCAGATGTTCCATAAGGCACCTGGATGCAGGTGCACTGGTGCTGGCTCCCTGACTTGTTTCCAGCGAGGCGGTGCCCGGCCAGAACGAAGACCATGATGCCGTGCCTGACTCGCTGATAGGTGGGTGAAAAAACCACTTGTGGTATGGCAGGAACTCTGCATGGGGGGCTGGCAAATACGCATCCAGGCATTGCCATGTGGGGGGCTGGGCAGGCATCACATCAGGTGCAGCAGCCTGGTTCTGAGCACAGCTTCCCCACCTGTCGGCCGCTCAGAGGTCCCCTGCACTGTGCTAGCCAGGGCATGAGTCACTCTGCCCATTAGAGGCAGGCTGTGGGGTCAGACCCTGTGTGCCTGGGTCACCAGTGCCAACACTTTCCCCACTCTAGACGACAGGGATCTGAGGCAAAGGGAAGCCCCAGGGTGCAACATACAGAAATGGTCTGTCCTCTGTATCGCGGATTCAGTCAGATCCCTGGCACAGGGCTATCGGTTGGAGAGGGAAGCACGGTCCTGTTTATTTTGCTGCAGCGCAACCTGCTATTACATTAGGCCCAGATCCAAATTCACCGCAGGGCGAGAGTGAAGCGCATGGGGCCTTTTCAACTCGTCCCAGATTTTACGTAAGAGAATCAAGAGGGAGTGTTCAGCTAGGCAGCGTCTCAAGAGCCAGGTGTGCTTACGTATAGTGCACGTGGCTATAAAATGACTCTCACAGAACTGCAAGGGCCCGCACATACTAGACAGCGCTCAGAGATACTGACAAGGTGCCATCCTTGCATGGACACACACACACACACACACACACACAGAGTCTGGATCAGATACCAGCTGGCTGCCAAGGTCAGCCAGTTACATTTCAACCGGGGCCACTGAAACCTTAAATCTGGAGTCCATTTTCCCAGTGGCTCAGCATTAGCCGAGGAGATATAAACTGCATTCCAGCCCATATAATCCTAACACACACAGACACCCAAATTATACACACACACACATATTATGTATGCACTGACACACTATACAAATGCACCCGGCTCTCATGTGAACACACCCTTTTTATACATAAGCTCAGGGCCTGATCTTGACACCTTTACTCATGGGGGTAAGGATGACGCAGCTGGGCCCTTCAGATGTAAGCGGCTTGGGGCAGGGACTTGAGTCCCGTTATTTGTCTGTACAGCCCCATACACACCAGCCGGGGTCTAGAATCACTACTGTTATCTGACATAGTATACTTGTGGGTAGGGGTGTACGGGCTCTTTTGCAAATCCCAGCCTAAGGGAGTTAGACACTCAAGTCCTGCTGTATTGCAATAGGAGTTGGGTGCTGAATTCTCTTCAGATATTTTGAAACTTCCAAGCCATCATCATCATCTTTGCACCCCACATCTCCTGGGTGAGTTTTAAGCCTCATTTGGTGCTGCCCTAACTGGGTCCATGGCTATTACCCAGTGGGGAGAGTTACTTTCCCACCCTGGTCAGCACTGGGGTCCCAACACTCAAGATCTCTTTCCCAGCACACGGTTGGTGTGTTGGCTGAAGCATGCCCTTCGTAGCTCCAGGAAGGCCGAGACTACCGACTACTCCACATTGCGTGCAATGCCGGAGTAACTCGAGCTAGGTCCCTTCTCACCCAGATGAGTGTACACATGCTGTATAAATGGGAAAGGAAGCTCCTCCTACCTCCCCCCCCCCTTTTCTGATTTTCCAATGACAGATCTAGGTCACTAGGACAACTTCTAATACTTGCCAAGCCCACAGCACTCTCTTAGCCATGCTGGCTTTCAAAACAAGAGGCCAGGAGCTTTATAAAACCAATAGGATTATACAATGTGAGCCTCGCGCGTCTCAGTCTGCACAGAATGCCGTCCTAGCTAGTTGAAACAGGGAAGGGTGGGGAAAGCCACAGAGAGAACAAACAGCTGAGTATAATTAATAGGGAAGGGTATCTGTACATAGGAGGTGGTAAAAAGGCAATTCAGATCAAGACAATTTTTGGTTTGAATTCGAACGGAGAACCCAACCTGCGCTCGCCAGGTATATCGGGCCACCCATCCTCCATTGGCGTAAATCGGTGTCGCTCCAGACAGCCGAGACAACTAACAACCCCCCAAAAATGCAAAGGAAGGAAACTTCACCCACCTGCTAATTAATTGCTCAGTGTTTATGCTGTGCTTTGGCCATGCGAAGCGCTACCTAACGGCTAGGCGTTGTTATTAATTGGGAGGGTGTTAACACTCTCTTCGCCGTCAACAAGCCTGGACGTCAGGCTGAGAAAGAAAAGGCAATCGATGGCCACACGGGCCCAATTCCCCAACATCCTGCGTCCCGTGCTGTCAACGTACCCCCCTGCGTGTAGAACGCCATTGCTCTGATGTGGCGACATTTTCCATCCACCTCACGCTGGTGCCAATGACGACATGGGGCGCAGGGAGATGGAGAAAATGAAGACCTCTGCGGCAAGAGGAAAATCAGGCCAATATGTATCTCTGTAAGGAGTTGTGTGAGGTTGGTCTCACACACACACACACACACTAACATCCAACAGCTTCTCAGATAGCCACCCAGGGAACACCGATCCCAGGAAAGTCACCAGAACGTGATGGAAACAGAAAATCACTTGAAAGGAGGAAAGAAATCGGCACAACACGACTACCGCGGGGGGACCAGCAGGAAGGGTCCAATCCTCAGCCAATGGCCATCGGAGCCTTTCTACGCTTCGGGGGCAGAATCAGTCCCGAGCTTTACCACTGTATCCATTACTTCCTGCAGGATCGTTCCCAATGCAATCTCTCAATCTTCCCCCCTTCCACCTAATTCGTTTGATTCCTATTTTCATTGTTTTAAAAAAAGAAAGGTCGGGAATAATCTCTAATAAGAACAGAAGGGGGATCCAAATGGTCAGATCGTCATGCCAGTGGCTTCTGACCAAGTCAGATATTACCAGACGAGTGTACCCCCAGATGACGACCAGCTCTCTCCTCGTACGAAATCACTTGCTTCAAAACACTTTTTCAACCTCCCCTTCCATCCCTCCCGTAAAGGAAAATAATCAAAATCCTTAATAATCACCAAAAAAATCAAATTAGAACAGGAGCAACATATTGAAAAGGAGCTTAAGAGCTTTTCCTAGCAGTGAAATCCTAAATGGGGTGTAAGCTGATGCATAAAATGGAACAAAACAAATAAGAATTGGATTCATAATCACAAACGATTCAAACCTCTCCCCCCCACAAAAGTCAGATTTACCCATATGCATCTCCACGCAAATGGACAGTCAGTTTCAAACCCCTCCTAGCAACAAACAACTTTAGCAGTGGAAAAATATTTTCCCTTGTCTGCTTTGTCCAGAGCCTAAAATACTGTGCAGCTCTTTTGGAGCATAGAAGAAAAAACCCCACGATTCTGTGTGTGTTCTGAGCGCCAAGCGATGGGTGACTGTATCTTTTGTCCAAATACCACAAAAACAACCGTACTGTCAGGGAAATGTGCACCCTAACTTACAAAAAAAATTACAAGAAATTCCACCCCCCCTACCCTCAGGAACATACAGAACAGGCTAAATCTCTCCAAGAGCTCTCCACACACAGAGACCAAACAATATACATCACAAGTCACAATCTGCGTTGTGCTTTTTCAAATGCACTTTTTAAAAAAAAAAAATCTTCCAGACTTTTTAACAGTCATAAAGGATACAGTTCTTGGACTTGGCTATCCAAGTTGAAGTGATGCACAGCTCACTATCTCCGAGCTGGTAATAAGAGAAAAAGGCTCATCTGTGTGACCAAGCGAAAGTTGTCTGCACTGTAGATACGCATGCATCATAATAATCTTACCTCGCATCTTGGGGCTTTCTGGTATTAGTACTGTATTGAGAATATCATGAAAACAGGCAGCACAGGTGCCTAGGACAGCAGCAATTCCTTCGATAAATCAAGTCTCCAGGATTGGGTCCTTGTTCTGTGGTGGTGTTTTGCTCTCCTAATTATGGGTAAGTGACTGGATCTTCCTCTTCAGCCACTCTAAGTACCTGCCCCTCTCTCTCCCTCTCCTGGGCTGCTAGTCCCTGCTACAGCTCTGTTAACCTACTTTCCGCTGGAGCCTATGGAGCATGTGGAAATTCACATGACAAACCCTGCTCAGACCCCGCCCACCTCAAGTCAGTTTCACTTTGCGCCCCGCCCCCTTTTCTCTCTCTCTCTCTCCCCCCTACCTGCATCCTCAGCTCCCTGTATCCACTTTCTTAGACATATTTCCTCTTCTCACGCCCTCCCCTCTGATACGAATCAGGCCTGGTGGCTGGCTTCTTTTTTAAAGCAGGGGAAATGAATGAACAGGACAACCGGGGAAAGCCAGTGGACCTGGGCAAGGGCTTGTCATACCAGCCCTGCATCACCGGCCACCCACGCGTACCCTTGGATTACATGGAAGGGCCTGATCCTTCTGGCAGTTTCCCCCATAAGTAGGTTTATTCCAGTAGGTAGCCCTGCTGAAGTCTAGGGCCTGTCCTGGGCTTCTCAACTTCTTTTGATGTCACTGCGCCTGATCCCTGCCCCATTGGAGCGGAAGGTACTGGGTACGTGTAAAATGGTGTGCCAGCCCTGTAAGTGCCTCCTGCTGGCTGGGCATGGCTCTGCAGAGACCTGCCTCAGTTTCCCCTTCTCTCAGGGCCCTTTAAGAACTCCACACAGCCCACAGGTGTAAGGCAAAATTCCCCTGCAGGGGTTTTACTCTATTAAGTCCTAATAAAGTCTCTTCCGCCCAGACTCAAAATAAAGTCTCCCTGGCCTGTCAGGAGGCTGCACAGCTCTGCTTTCTTGGGGCCTGTGTTTCTGTGTTCTCAGCAGCTTCCCCACCTGCTTCCTTCAGGACTCTCCCAGCCGCTCTCTATGTCATTCTTTCCCTGACCTCCTGGGGCTGAGAGAATGCCACCAGTAGCTGGCCTTGCCTTGCTCCTCTCTTGCCATGTATAAGGCGCAGCTGCCTTCCTGCAAGCCTAGCTAAGCAGCAGGTGATTACTTCAGGTGCTCTCCTCCCACTCTCTCTTAAAGGGTCCTCCACCCTCTGATAGTGTCTCTCAGGATCAGCTTTTCAGCATGGAGCCGCACATGTCAGCACGAGTGTTTTCAGCTCCAGGCTCTGTAACATGCATGCAAGCATCTGCCATCATCAATTTCTCCCTTCACCTTAAAACCCATGAGGGGGAACTGTCCAACATTAACCCCTGAGACTGACAAAAAAGGGAAAGTTATATTTAAAAAAGACATGGATCGAGGGCTAATGAGTGCATCTGTGCCTGAGTGTTAGCGGCTACAGTTGTCTTTCTACAAGCTGTGCTCTAGCTCAGCCACAAGTGATGGGCTCGAGGGAGGAATCAGCTGTGAGATTCTCAGGCCTGTGCCACCGGGTCGGACTAGACCAGTGGTTCTCAACCTATTTACCATTGTGCACCGCATATGCAGCTCTCTGTGTGTTGTGTGGGCTGCATCCACACAATATATACACTACCTGGATGGCCCAGAGGATGTCACACGGGCTGCAGCTGTGTGCTGATTGGGCCACTGATGGGCCATGGGTTCAGAACCACCAGACTAAATGATCAGAATGGTCCTTTCTGGCCATAGTACCTAGAAACTGTTTATTATTCCATAACGCTTAAGAATGAAACGTTAAGAGATTATAATGAAACATTGCTTCCCTGTACTCCCCATCTGTTGTCTTTTGTCTTACACTTAGATTGGAAGCTCTCTGGGGCAGGGACTGTCTGTGTTTGTACAGCACTTAGCACAGGGGGGTCCCGGTCTGGGGCTAGGGATCCTAGGTGCTACGGTCATACAAACAATAAATAATCCTAATCATGAATCTGGGCCTGTATAATTAGTATCTTTACAAGAGCCGAGGCTAGCTGCTGTTTCCTAGAGCCGAGAGTGAATGTTGCAGGGTGGAGGTCACTGCTCTGTGTCCTCCGCAGCTTCGGAAAAGGCCCTGACGTGTGTGAGCCTGCAATGCATCACTGCAGCAGAGGGTACAAGACCAATGGGATCCCATGCTGCATGCACAATGGCATTGCTCCAAGTTTTGTTTCTGTGTGACCTGGTGGGGGTAGCCTCTGGCATCAGTGGCTACTGCCCCAGGCCATTTCCTGAGCATGACCTTTTTATAACCCCGACCCATGCCAGCTGACTGGGACCTGGACATAAAGACCAGACTTTTATTAGTGCTCCTGTGTGCCATGCCTTAAAACAGTGGTGTCAGTAGTGGGATAGCAGAGCGTGAGCAGTCATGTTAAATAGAAACTTGTCATCTAAAGTCCCTGGCAGGCTTGGAAGTTCTGCTGATGTGCTTTGCCATGCTGGGGAGTGAAGTGGGGGGATAAAGACTGAAGGATGAGTTTAATATGCCCTATTCCCCTTGACTCGCTGTACTTTGCTGGGTGCAATGCAAAAATGCTGGTTCCAATGGCAAAACAAGGTGGGACCATGGAAGGCTGGGCTTCATGGCCTGGCCCCAGGTTCATTGCAAAGCCCTAGTAGATTCTGGGGAGCCATTCTTCAAATGCTGCAATGCTCACCCTAGTTTATTAGATCACGGGCAGGGGCAGGGGTCAATAGACGTTGAAACAGAAAGGGAGACTGAATTGCACCAGCCAGGACAGGTGGGGGAGCTGTGAGGGATGCCAGGGCAGGTGGGAGAGTTCCCATCTCCCTGCTCCCCCTACTTCAACTCCCAGACAGAAAGACGAACACTGTAGTGCCAGCATCTGAGAAGCTTCTTTAGCCAAAGGATGACTCACCTGGAAGCTACGCGGCAGGAAACCAGAGCCAAAGAATAACCACATCAAGAGGGACCAGCAGCTCCGCCCAGTGCGAGGGAGAGGGAATGACAGATCCCAGAAGGTGCCAGGCAACCTGCCCAGGTAACAATCCCGGCATCCAGCATAACCGCCCAAGGGCCATTCCTGCAGGAGGGAGAGAAGACACCTGAACAGTCTCAAGAAGGGGGTTGGGGGAAGCTCTGCCACTGACCCTGCAGGTGACCTTGGACAACTCCCTTGTCCACTCTGTGCTTGTTTCCCCTCCTGCCCTTTGTCTATGTCGACGAGAAGCTCGCTGGGACCAGGGCTGTCTCTTGCTATGTGTTTGCCCCATGCATTGCTGGTTGCAAATCCATCTGAGCTCCTCCAACAGAAGGGCAAACTACTAGCCCAGAACTGGGGGGTGAGGGTTGGGATGGCTTGGGGCCTGAGCCAAAGCCCACTGAGGTCGACATGAGTATTACCACTGGAACAGGCCTTTGGAGCACTGGAAAATGTACTTTGGAGCCAGGAAGCAATGAGACCTAGGAATAATCTCCGTGGAGAAGTGCTGAAAGCTCCACAAGATTGGACAAAGCAGTGGAGAATATGGTGCATGGAACAATCCTGGTAGGGAATAAGTGTCTGAGTCTCTACTATGGCCGTAGGTCTTTCACAGCCCTGGTTTCCGTAACTCTGGTGGCTGAGGACTTTACGTTATACCAGCCTCAGTGCGAACCCTGCCCCAGCTCAGGCAGCCAGGGCTGTCTCCATTCCTTATATAATCTGTTCCACACAGATTTATTTCACCCGTGACAGTAAAGTCTTACCCAACGCGCTCATCAGCTAAGTACAGCCTGGAATGGGTTTGCCAGATGATCATGTGCAGTTCCTGTGCAAAGGCCCTGGGCGTGGCAGGGTGCCGAGGCTTGGAGGGGATAATACCCGAGATAGTTTCCTTGGTCAATGGAAGGGAGAGAGAGGAGATTTGGGGAGGAAAGGAACTTGGGGGCAAAGTGGCTGGTGGAGAGGGGGGAGAGAGAGGGATGTGGTGGGTGCATAGGAGGTACAGGCTTGGACCTGGGTTCAAATGTTGGTCTAGGTCACAAGGTGAGTTTGGTACATGAACCTCAAACAGCAAACAGCCCCCTTCCCACGCTCAGTTTGACATGGTGAGGACTATGGTCCTAATTCAGCAGAGCACATGCTTTAAGTTAATCTGTCCTGAGTGAGCACAGGATGGGATTATTCGAGGGCAAGCAATGTGGCCTAGATTAGGACTCAGGAGCCCCCAGTCCTGGTTTTTCAGATGGGTGACATGGAGCTAGTCACTACCTGGCTCTGTGCCTCAATTTCCACTTCTGTGAAATGGGGGTGATGATACTGACCTCCCTTTGTACAGTGCATTGAGATCGCCCGAAGAAAAGAGCTAGGCAGTATTATCACTAAAATGATACATATTCTTTGCAGAATCGGGCCCCCCGCAGCCCTCAGACACCCATATAAACACATATGGGCAATTAACTATCCCCTGACTCCTCACCGGACCTGTAGGGTTTCCAGGACAGGGAGTGAAACACCAAGTAATGGAAGTTGTGCTGTCCTGGGTGAGTGGAATATACAGTAGCTCCCAAACAAGCAGAGCCAGCGCAGTGGAGGGAGGCGAATCGCGCCCTGCTGTCCTCGGATGCTGCTGCCTGGCATGATTTTGCTGATGGCAAATAGGATCCGATTAATTTCTAATGCTGTTCAAATTCGCTCTTTTCCTCCCTCCCTTTCGCCTCCTCCTCAGAGCCTTCTCCGCATGGATAGACACAGACGTAGATGGAGGCTGACACATCCGCTCGGTATTTATAGACTATGCTTCCACCAGAGTCCTGAGAGTGTGTCTCGTGATTCTGGCAAGCTCAGAGAGAGGGGCATTCCCGCCATGGAAAAGCAGTGCTTAGAGCTTTTTAAACTCCCAACCCACCCTAAGAAAAAGCAGGTGATGATCTTCGCCTCTGTTCTGAGAACAAACAACAGGAGAGTCTAAGAGAACAACAAGGAACCAAAGCAGACTCCATAAGAGAGAGCACAGTGTGTTTGCCTTAGCACAAAGTGGCCACGGACAGCAGAGTCCTTAATTACACCTAGCTCTTACATAGCGCTGTCCAGCTGTAGGGCTCAAAGGGCTTTATCTAGGAGGTCCGTATAATTTATCCCCATTGTACAGATGGGCAAACTGAGGCCCAGAGAGAGGAAGTGGCTTGCCTAAGTAGGCCAGTGCCAGAGCCAGGAATAGACCTCAGCTCTCTTAGGCCAGTGCTTTATCCACTAGACCATGATTATTGTTAATTATTATTAGGGTGGCACCTAAGAGCCTCAGTCACTAACCTAGACCTCATTGTGCCAAGCTTTAGAGATGTAAAAGTACAGTAGACAGAAAACAAAAGCATGAGGGTTATATAACTAAACACACCACACCTGTAATTAAAAATGCCTATTACTGCTAAGCCATTGCATGGTGACCCGGAACTGAAATTTCTATAGCACACTGCACCCTATTGGCATTAAGAGCACCACACTGAGGAAGCCACTTGCAGTAAGAACATCGGAATGGCCATACTGGGTCAGACCAACGGTTCGTCTAGCCCAATATCCTGTCTTCTGACAGTGGTCAATGCCAGGTACCTCAGAGGGAATGAACAGAACAGGGAATCATCAAGTGATCCATCCCCTGTCACCCATTCCCAGCTTCTGGCAAACAGAAGTTAGGGACACCACCCTGCCCATCCTGGCTAATAGCCATTGATGGACCTAGCCTCCATGAACTTATCTAGTTCTTTTTTGAACCGTGTTATAGTCTTGGCCTTCACAACATCCTCTGGCAAGGAGTTCCACAGATTGACTGTGCGTTGTGTGAAAAAGTACTTCTTTTTGTTTGTTTTAAACCTGCTGCCTATTAATTTCATTTGGTGACTCCCAGTTCTTGCGTTATGAGGAGTAAATAACACTTCCTTATTTACTTTCTCCACACCAGTCATGATTTTATAGACCTCAATCATATCCCCCCTTAGTCATCTCTTTTCCAAGATGAAAAGTCCCAGTCTTATTGTCAGGGTTCCCTCTCCACTCTGAATTCTGGAGTACAGATGTGGGGACCCACATGAAAGACCCCCTAAGCTTATTTCTACCAGCTTAGGTTGAAAACTTCCCCAAGGCACAAATCCTTCCTTGTCCTTGGATGGTACTACTGCCACCACCAAGTGAGCTAGACAAAGATTCAGGAAAAGGACCACTTGGAGTTCCTGTTTCCCCCAAATATCCCCCCAAGCCCCTTCACCCCCTTTCCTGGAGAGGCTTTAGAATCATATACCAACCAAATAGGTAAACCAGGTGAGCACAGACCAGACCAGTGGGTTTTTAGGATACTAAAAACCAATCAATCAGATTCTTAAAAACAGAACTTTATTATAAAAAAAAAGTAAATGAAGCACCTCTGTAAAATCAGGATGGAAGGTAATTTACAGGGTAATAAGTTTTAAAACACAGAGGATTCCCCTCTAGGCAAAACTTTAAAGTTACAAAACACCAGGAATAAACCTCCCTCTTAGCATAGGGAAAATTCACAAGCTAAAACAAAAGATAAGCTAATGCATTTCCTTGCTATTACTTACAATTTTTGTAATCTTAGATGCTTAGTTCAGGTAGGATTTTAGGAGATGGTATTTCCTACCCTGGTCCCTCTCTGTCCAAGAGAGAACAACAAAGAGAGCACAAAACAAAACCTCCCCCCACAGATTTGAAAGGATCTTCTTCCCTTATTGGTCCTTTTGGTCAGGTGCCAACCAGGTTATTTGAGCTTCTTAACCCCTTACAGGTAAAGGAGGGATTTTATGCTGCCCTTAGCTATACGTTTATGACACTTATTAATCGCTCCTCATGCGGAAGCCGTTCCATACCCCTCATGGGTTTTTTTTCCCTTTTCTGAACCTTTTCCAATTTCAAAATATCTTTTTTGAGTTGGGATGACCACGTCTGCACGCAGTATTTAAGATGTGGGCATACCATGGAGTTCTATAGAGGCAAGAGGATATTTTCTGTCTCATTATCCATCCCTTTCTTGATGATTCCCAACGTTCTGTTCCCTTTTTTGACTGCCGCTGCACACTGACCTCAGCTGAGTTTTCAGAGAACTGTCCACATGACTCTAACATCTCTTTCTTGAGTGGTAGTCCCCGTTTCTGAAATTAAATGCTACAGTTTTGGGCTGCTGTGATGTTTTCCCCGCCACAGGGATGTTAAATTTAATTACATTATGGTCACTATTACCAAGTCGTCCAGCTATATTCACCTCTTGGACCAGATCCTGTGCTCCACTTAGGACTAAATCAATAATTGCCTTTCCTCGTGTGGGTTCCAGGACCAGCTGCTCCAAGAAGCAGTCATTTAAGGTGTCAAGAAACTTTATCTCTGAATCCTATCCTGAGGTGACATATGCCCAGTCAATATGGGGACAGATGAAATCCCCCATTATTATGGAGTGTTTTATTTTTATAGTTTTTCTAATCTCTCTGAGCATTTCACAGTCACTATCACCATCCTGGTCAGGTGGTCTGTAATATATCCCTACTGCTATATTCTTATTATTTGAGCATGGAATTACTATCCATAGGGATTCTATGGTACAGTTTGGTTCATTTAAGATTTTTACTTCATTTGATTCCATGCTTTCTTTCACATATAGTGCCACTCCCCCACCAGCACGACCTGTTCTGTCCTTCCGATATATTTTGTACCCTGGTATTACTGTGTCCCATTGATTATCCTCATTCCACAATGCACAACAAACTATGTTGATCCTACAAAAACCAGGAACTATGAGGGATATTCTTGAGCGTCACCTACTGGCACCTTATCTAGTCATTGACACTTACCTATGTACAGCTATAGAGCACTCCTGCTATAGTTGGAGCCCTAAAAGCAGTACTGATTTATACATTTTTAATCACAGACTATACACAGAGACTCCTTCACTCAGCACTGAAATGTAGCCACTTCTGGGGTGGAACACAGCCACTGCTTGGAAGCTCACAGCAATGCTGTCAAAAGGAGACAACTGCAGTATCCAATGGAAAGAGCAGGGGTGAACTTTAAGGAGGCAGAACAGAACTGGGATTTGGCTGGGATACAGGAGTTAAAAACCTGATTCCTGCTAAAAGGACCATAATGACCACAAGGGACCATGCCCTTTGGTATTGTGGCTTGGCTTAAAGATGGTGTCTCCATCATGTCTCAGAGACAGTTTCTCCTAGAGCGTGCTGATGTACTAGGACAGTGTTGGGTCAAATGAAAGAATATCATCTGTACCAAGCCCACCAACCAGCACCTGCGCTCTTCCTCTGTACAGCCCCCATCCCTAGATCCTATCCCAGATAATCTCTGGTTAACATGGGAGGGATGACAAGCCACCACCCAGGTGTATCTTGCCCAACTCTGAAGAGGGTTTATGAAGCTGAGACCACCCTTGTCATTTCTCCTCTGGGTCACTGGACAGCAAGGAGATGGGTAACACCTCTTGGTTCCTACAGACTTGGACTGGATGGAAATGGGAGACGTACGACTAACTTCTGCTCCTAGTGACGCTGGTGTCAATGTGGAGTCACTCCACTGGCTTCCAGGGAACCGCTCTGGATTGACGAAGGCATCACAGAGGGTAGGGTTTGCTTCCTAGATGTGAAAGGTTCCAATCCCCCTACTAGCCCCTGGAACCATTTCAATCCAAACACACACTGATGGTCAGTGAGGCTATTGTCAATGGTGTCAGAGCAAAGCCCGGCAGGTCTTTCCCCTTTAGAGCTGCGTGGGAGTCCCTGCTAGGCACAGGAGCTGATGCTGAAGGAATCCGGCTTCCCCCCTTGGTGTATATTTCAATTGCTCATCCCCACACTCTCTGAGGTGTCCTGTCCACCATCTAAAAACAACATTGAAGCAAAGACTGGCATGCTACCGCTCTGGTTTCCAAGGGCACACCCAGTCCCATGGGGCCCAGCAGGAACTTCTTCCCATGCTGGTCATCTGCCAACATTTCGAGGCATTAATGTTCTTGGCTGGCCTGCTGCCAGCCGTGTAACCCAGCGGATCCCTCTGGATGCGGTAATTCAACCATTGATCAGAACTTCCCTAGCCTCACTGAAAATCATTTGAATGATCGGAGCTGGCGGGGCAGGTGGGGCATGGGGGGCTGGCTGTGATTCAGAGGGAGATTTCTTGTTTGGGTCCAACAGAGACCGTGGCTTTGGTTGATGTGCGTTTGGGGTGCAGTTCCTGGGTGCCAGTCTGAGTCAAAACAAGAAAGATGCCCACTAGCAAATACCCGCTCTCCGCAAGCACTCAGAGCCTATGCTGAAGGGATACCTTGAGAGACAGAACTTGGGTGTGAGGCAGCACGCTAGGATGTCTTGCCCTCGGAAAGGGCACCTGCTGTGCCCTTTGAGGCAATTTGGGGAATCATATATAACCAAGTAATGCCAACAGCAGGGTATGGATCGATCCATATCACAGAAGGGAACAGACAGCTCTAGAAATCAGCAATGAGGTCAAGCTCACCCAGCTGGGGAGGAAGTAATTATTCAGAAGCAGAGAAGTAGAGAAATAAAAACTTTACAACGTTGGAATAGAGCAAACCAAAACAAGAGCTGCCCTCCTGGCCAAATTCCATCTTGGCTAATTACATTCTGCTGACCTAAATTCCCCTTGCATTTTCCACTGGATACAATTTTTTTCTTTCCTTTTAATCAGGAGTTGGACATATTAGCCTGTTCGGTTGTGGAGGGCTTATCAGCTCCCTTGTTCCACCCCAGAGTTGGTTGCATTTCAGTGCCTGACCCCTGTGCATAATTTGTATTTCGTTTCTGACATGCTCTGGCTGCAAGATTCTATGTGATTCTGCAGGTCTGTCTGGGTTTCAGTTATTCTTTGTGCGTGTTAACAGAATCTTTTTTATTAAAATAAATCTCCGAAGCAGGTTGGCTGCAAAACTAAAAGAATGGGTGCAAACAAACAGGTGAATTACAAACAGTATTTGCAAACAGTGAGATGGATCTTAAAGTGTCTTGGATGTACAGCACATGTCTAAAGTGCATTTAACAGGGGTAGGGAGTAGCTTCAATCAGGTTGTCTAGACTAAGGAAATTCGGACTGAGGTAACTACATCCATGTAATTACGCTGATGGAAATCTCTCGTGGATACATGCTTGTGCAAAAGGAGTTTGCACATTAATCACACTTAGTGCAAGCCCCATGTACTGCATCTGCACTGCAGGTTTGCACAGGTGAAACTACATTGGCTTAGCCCTACCTGTGCAACCCCACCAGCAGAGACAGAGTGTCCACCCCATTCTCCAGTGGCTTCTGTGGAGGGGCACAAGCTGAGGAGCCTCCAAAGGAAAAAAAAACCTAAGGAGGGGAGCCTCAGTCTAAGCTCACTGGGACAGCGAGCTACCCCCACCTCTGGACAGCACCTAGCACATATGGGTCTTGTCCCTGACCAGGCCCTCTGGGCACAACCTTAAGAGAACAATGCATATGTAAGTGGGAGAATGGATCCACTATCGTAAGGAACTTTCCTGGCTTATACACAACCCCGGTGAAATGGGCTAGCGAAAAGATCTGAGTCCTCGCTCCCACTCCCTTTACCCAGACACTGCCTGACCTCGAGGGCTCCCCTTCCTCTTTCCCGTGCAGCAAAGCCCTTGTAACCCCGACAAGGCTGGGCCTAGGTTTCTGGGGGGGGGGCTCGACCCCCAACCTTGTCGTGGTCACTTAGGGCAGGGGCTAGGGTGACCCCACTCCAAGGTGCTCTCTCTGTACTAGATGCTTCCCTGATCCACTGATCATTCCATACAATTCAAAGCACGTACAATTTATTAAACAGAAATCAACTTTAAAAAATAAGGAGAAATAGGAAAGGCTAAAGGAAAACCCTTCACCCTGCTCTGTGGCCCGGGGACGTCACAGCCAGCGTCTCTGGGATGTCAGGGCAGTTCAGTCTGTTCCTCATGTGTCCCAGGCCCCTGCCGAGCCCCCAGCTGAGTTGCAGGGATGCTGCGGGTCAGACACTTGCTTTGGTGGTGGCCACACGCCCTCAGGCTCTGGGTGGCAGGGCCCTTCGCCTGCCCCCGTTGGGGTTACAATCCCTCTCCCAGTGCCACCTGCAAGGGCTCTTGGCTGGGGGCGTCTCCCTGCACTGGGCCTGCTGCCCAGGATCCCCCTCGCTCTTCCCAGCTGCTCACCGCACCTGGCTCCGGACTGCTCCAGCTCCAGCCTCTGCCCCAGCACCAGCCCCACTCTGCCCCAGAGCTGCTGCTGCCCTCACACATACTAAATTGGAGTCACACATGCCTGTCCCCCAGCAACCTCCTGCCTTATGTCAGCTCAGACACCCCCACACCCAGCTGCGCCACCTCTGACTTGGGCCCCTGGTGAGGAAAGTTACGTGCAGTCGGCAGAATGCATCCCTCTGTGGGCTGGGCACAGGCACTGAGGGGAGATGGCCTGAGCTTCCCCTAGCCAGAGGCTGCCCATGGCTGGCTTGGCCCCTAGAACATAAGAGCGGTCACACTGGATCAGAGCAAAGGTCCATCTAGCCCAGTGTCCTGTCTTCCAACAGTGGCCAGTGCCAGGTGCCCCAGAGGGAATGAACAGAACAGGGAATCATCAAATGATCCATCCCCTGTCGCCCATTCCCAGCTTCTGGCAAACAGAAGCTAGGGACACCCTCCCTGCCCATCCTGGCTAATAGCCCTTGATGGACCTGTCCTCCAGGAACTTAGCTGGGGGAGGATGTCTGGCCTGTGCTAGGCAGCCTGGATGGACCCTTCTGGCCTTAACAATCTACCTTCACCTCGGGGGCTTGCAGCAGCTGGGGATGGCCAAGGCCTGGAACTATTCTAGCAACAGCTCCTCTCGCCCCAACATGCCTCCGTCCCACCCCGGAATGTCCGTGTCAGGGGCTCCTGCTGGAAAAGCACCTGGAGAGGGGTTCGGCACTGGAGCACATCCCTGCAGCTCAGCCACAGGCCTGGGTTGGAGCCCTCCCAGCCGCCCCTTCGACTGGTGGGTGACAGAGTCGGACTCCAGGCTGGAGGAGCTGATCTGAAATGGGGTTGCAAGAAGGTGAAGATCAAGGGGCTGCTTTCACTCGCCAATCAGTCTGCTGTACTCCTGTCTCGTGGCCCCTCCGTGCGTAACATATACAGAACTAGAGGGGCTTGCGCCTGGAAATTACACTTCCCCTCAGACTGTGGACTGGGGAGACCTGTGGGAGAAGGACGCTGGCAAATGTACCTGCTCAGACCAAGAAATATTCTGTGCAGGCAAGCAATGCCCAGGCTGTTCTCAACGTAATATGTTGTTTGCAGTGTCGGTTGCAGGATATGAGAGATAAGGTGCTGAGGTCTTTTACTGGACCACCTTCTTCTGGTGGGAAGGGACAAGCTTTCTGGCTATGTCTCCACTGCAATTAAACACCCACAACTGGCCTGTGTCACCTGACT
Source organism: Dermochelys coriacea (assembly GCF_009764565.3). NCBI lineage: Eukaryota > Metazoa > Chordata > Testudines > Dermochelyidae > Dermochelys > Dermochelys coriacea. The sequence goes on along the minus strand of NC_050092.1, from coordinate 5,276,486 downwards.
CGGGCTACGGGGAGTGCAGGCGTTTGGGGGTGGGCCTCAGCCCAGGCTCTGAGACCCTTCCCCTTCTTGGGGTCCCAGAGCCCGGGGTCCAGCCCGAGCTTGAATGTCTGCACTGGAATTAAAGAACCCTGGAGCCCGAGTCAGCTGACATGGGCCAGCCCTGGGTTTAATTGAAGTGCTGACATCCTCTCTGTGACCTGACAGAGAGCTCTGTGTAAGCTCAAAAGATTGTCCCTTCCACCAACAGAAGTTGGTCCAATAAAAGAAATCACCTGCCCCGCCTTGTCTCTCTCCCCAGTAATAGGAACTTGGTATTATGCCATCTCCCCTGGCTAGTCGGGCTAATTATGAATTGTTTGCTCTTGTTAGACCCCTCCCAAGAACAGGTTAAAAAGCTAAGCCTGTTATTAGGAATTTTCCATGAGGCTCATCCCAGTTTCTGGATCAAGCCTCTCCTATTGACACTCCTGGAACCAAGAAAAACCAGCCCATCCATGCAAAGGCCTGCTGTTGGTGTATGCGAGTGGCTCAAGAGGTCATGCTGTGGTTGCTGAACTCCTGCCTTGTGAGCTGGCAGGTTTCTGAGAACGTGTCAGAGGAAGGATGGTCCAGCAGTCAGAGTGACAGCCTAGCACTGGGCTCAGTCCCCTTCTCTGCCACACGCTTCCTGAGGGTCCTTGGGCATGTCACTTAGCCCCAGATCATCCACGGTATTTAGGCACCTAACTTCCATTGATCACCCAATGTATTTAGAAGTGCCTAACTCTCATTGACCTAAATACCTTTGAGGATCTGGGCCTTAGTCACTTTCTGTCTCAGTTTCCCCATCTATGCAATGGGGATAATGGCACTTCCTTACCTCTCGGGGAGGCAGGCGGGCTGTGAGACTGAACACATTAAAGATGACAAGGTGCTCAGAAGCTCTGGTAATGAGGACTGGGCTGATACCTAAAATGGATGGGTTGTGGGGATGGGGTGGCTGAGCGGTCAGAAATGAACCTTTGCCCTGGCCGGGTCAGATTTCCAAAAGGATTTAGGTGCTAAAGATGCAGTTAAGCGCCTAGTGAGATTTTCAGAAGTACCCAGGCACCTCTCTGCATCTTTAGGTTCCTAAATACCTTAAAAATCTGGCCCAAAGCCCCTGGTGCGAAGTGGCTGCATCCCGCTAGCCTATGAGACCTGGGCGGTGGCCTGGTGAAATGACCTGCTGGTCTCAGTCTCCAGTGCCCGACCTCGCCAGGCCAGGGCTGGCCCAGCTCGGTGAAATCTGCACTCGAGTGACTCCGATGCAGTGTGCACCCACTGCCGGTTTGCCCGGCAGTTGCCAAGGTCCCCAGCAGAGGCGGGACCAGGGCCTTGACCCTATAGCTCATTCTAAAGTGTCACTAGCCCAACCTTGACCTCTCCTGCAGATAAAGAGAGGCTCCCTCTGGCCGGCAGTGTGCGGGCAGCCTCTGCTGCCATGGGCTGAACACTCCCTCCCGAAGCCTGGCTGCAGCAGTCCTCCTAGGGGAGCCTTCCCCAGCCGGGCTGGCTCCATCGGCTGCTCTGGCCGGGGGAAATCCTGCTCTCTGGATTCCTAATGGCTGAAGCCCAGCCCCTGGGAGCCACAGATGGCGTCATGATGCAATCGATGGCCCTGGCAGTTGGCGATGGGCTCTCGGGGTGAGCCAGAGGGAAGCTTTCTCTCTGTCAGGCTAGCCATGGAGAAACAGCCTGGTCCAGGAAGCCAGGGTTCAAACCTTAGCTCTACCACTGACCCCCTGTGTGACCCTCTCTCCTTACCCGTTGTCTGTGTTGACTCTTTAGATTGTATGTGCTTTGGGGCAGGCTCTGTGTCTGTGCAGCACCCAGCACCGGAGGGCCCTGGTTTCTGTTAGGGCCATCCCTGTGAGCCTGCGGGGTCTCCATCTAGCCTGGGTTTAGTTAGGAATTTCCTTACTCCCCTGATTTGTTCTAAGGAAAGATGATTCCTTCACTCACTATTGAAAAGCAGCCACCTCTGAGGCAACACAGGGCCCCTCTTTAACAGCACACAGCAACAGTGGAAGGCGGGGAGCTGAGAAGAAGCCCGGCCATGAATGAAACTGCAGCGCCAGTTAGGGAGGCCGAATAGAGTTGCATGAGTCACGCTTTGGCCAGAGAGAGGGTAACATTCCTTTTCTCACTCAAAAAGACAGCCTTGGTGGACCTCAGTTTTACCTCGTTTGGCATATGGCAACTCTGGCAGTGCCGTTCCTGCAACAACACTGCTGGACATGTGCCCCGTACTGGACAGACACGGTCAAACCTCTCAGGTCACACTCCTATTGCAGGAGCCCCGTCATCTCACACCTGCTCACTCTGACCTTTGTCAGGCTCCATCTTCAGACTCATTAGAATGTTTGCCTCCACCAGGCTGTTCCAGGGCCTCCGTCCTCTGACGGTTAGAAATCTTCTTCTCTTTTCCAGGCTGTGTTTATTCCTGGCCGGTTGATCCTCATTTGTTCTTGTGCCAACATCGGCCCTTAGTGTCAATAGCTCTTCTCCTTGCCTGGGTTTGCCTCCCGATGTGTTTATGGACAGCCATCGCCTCCTTCTCCCCTGTTGTCTGGCCATGCTAACCAAGCCCAGCTCTTTTAGTCTCTTCCGGTAAGATCGGCCTCCGTTCCCCTGCTCATCCTGAGAGCCCTTCTCAGCACCAGCTCTAGCCTGACTTCAGCTTCTTTGACGTGGGTGACCACAGCTGTGCGCGGGATTCCAGATGAGGTCTCACCCGGGCCTTGTCCAATGGCATGAAACCGTCCCTCTCTCTACTGGAAATGCCTCCCCTGATACACCTTAGGCTCCTCTTTGATCAGTTGCAGGAGACTGTGCAGTGAACCCTCTTAAACCCAGATCCCCACGTACTAGTAATGCCTTAAACAGAGGGAGACTTTTTATTTTGCTTCTTTCTTGAATCATCTACCAGACCTGAGATATCTGTGGAGGCTCCAAAAAGCCAGTGGGGAGCCCAAGTGTGTGTTGGATGGAAGGAAAAGGAAAGCAGGCTAAAGAGGATTACCCAGAACACCATGGGAACACAAATCTGAGGACAGGATTAAGGAGGCTGAGGTTTACAGACTGGAGATCCTGTTTTTTTCCCGGGTGAAGTTCAGCATGCCCCCGGTCAATACCTATGCTCATCTATTGGCATTGCTAAAGCAAAGCACTTGTCACTCAAGTACATAGACACCTGCTAGGGCCCTGGGAGCACCCAGTGGGCTGACTCCTGCATGCAAAGGGCAGCACTGGCTAGCAGACTTGTGTTCTAGACCTGGCTGGCACTAGCCAGCTGCATGACCTTGGGCAAGTCATTGCCCCTCTTGGGGTCTTTTCTGGAGCTCAGTGGCAGAGCTGGGAACAGAGCTCAGGTCACCTGACTCCCCAGGCAGGGGGCCTATCCACTAGACCACACTGCCTCTGTCATGCAGCTGAAAATGTCATCCCAGTGGGCACTTTGGGCCTGACCCAAAGCTCATTCAAGTTAATGGAATGACATCTATTGCATCAGAGAGCACTGGTTCAGGCCTGATCACCAGCTAATACCAGAGATGGCCCCAAGCCAACCACCTCCAAGCCTCTCCATGAACTTTGGAGGCATCCACACCTGGACCCAGCTCCAAACCTTCTCACAGGGGCCCAAGTCTGGCTAATGAACCTGAAATCCTTAGCAGGATTCACGCCCTGAACCACCCTGGATCATGGTCCAGGAGAGCAGTTCATTGGTCAGTGGCTCCTTGTAGCTAGAAGCAACCTCCATCTCCAAGAGCCAGAGGTAGCTATGGAAGCCACCTAAATATAGATCCCCATGGCTCAGAACCTGGCACCAGGCTTTAAATCCCACCCCAAATCTAGGACAATGGGATCAACCCAAGACCTAACGGCCTGTGTTCCAGTCCTAATAATATTGCTGTTGGCTCCTCCCATGTGGTGCCCCCTGCCAACTCAAGGTGGTGGATGGGATCCAAGACATTTTTGGCACTAAGAAAACCATCAAGCCTTGACCCTATACTCATTCTAAAGTGTCACCAGCCCAACTTTGACCTCCCCTAATTTGCTTTCCATCATCCATCACCAGGGGGAAGCGCTGGCTGCATCTAGATTCCATGGCCAGACGGGACCAATGGGATCATCTGGTCTGACCTCCTGTATCATACAGGTCAGAGCACTGCCCCAAAATCATTTCTAAATCAGACCTGTTAGAAAAACATCCCGTCTTGATTTAAAAACTGTCGGTGATGGAGAATCCACTGGGACCCTTGGGAAATTGTTCCACTGTTACAAATTTACGCTTTATTTCCAGTCTGAATCTGTCTAGTTTCAACTTCCAGCCATTGATCGCGGTAGACCTTTCTCTGCTAGACTGAAGAGCTCATTATTAAATATTTATTCCCCACGTAGGTACTCATGGACTGCAATCAAGTCCCCCCTTATCCTTCTCGCTGATAAATTGAACATCTCCCTCCTCAGTCCACGAGCTGAAAGCTGCAGCTCCCAGCAGAGTTTTAATCTCCAAACAACGTTATTTGCCCTTATCCTTTTATGTAGAAAAGAAGTACCTTTGCCAGCAAGGACACCTTGCTGTCAAGCCCACACCGGAGACAGATAGACACAAGCCAGGCTTGCACCCAAGGAATGAAGGATATAGAGACAGCTCACCTACCCCATCGCTCGGGCCTGTAGTCCAGAGAGGGAAGAGGAGCACGGTTCATTTATCCTAGAAAGTGTGCAGGAACGGAAGCACACTTGGGTCTGTCCCACATAGGGAGTTTGTTGTTCTCTAAAGAAATCGCTTCCCTTGCTTCTCGTCAGCTCTCTTCAGTCTCCAAAGCCACTGGTGCTTCTGCAGCTCAATTGCCCTTGTCACAGGACCCTGCTGGGAAAATGCTCTTCAGATGTAGGATTAGGTCGGTCCAGATGGTCCCCCACCCCACCTCTCCAGGGCGAGGCCGGTTTTCCCTTCAGGATTCCTGCCAGAGCAGACCCATTATTGCTGCAGCTATAGACAAATCATTCCCAGATTGGTCATGCTAACCTTGGGAAGGCAGCCGATTCCCAGGTGACTCTAGGGAGGTGGGGAACGAGCTAGTCTCCAGGATGTTGGTAAGCCAGCAGGGGGTGCTGTATGGTGTGGGAGAGAGGGAGGGCTGCTGGTCTCTGGGAGGCAGAGCTGATCAGAGCTGGTGTCTGCAGGAGGGGTCTACCTTGTGGATCTTTGGGAATCCCCTCTCCCCATAGCCTGCCCTCCAGGCCTGGCCACCCCGCTCCTGGAGCAGGATGGAACCTCCTGAGTCAGGCCCAGAGTGGGGAAGGACCCAGCAAGGAGCCATCGGGGCAGCAGAGTGGGGAGACATGCTATAGGGCAAGTGGGAAGCAAGGAAGCTGTCAGCCCACCGGGTTGGGGGGGGAGAGACCTTGCGGGGTGGGGGAGAGTAAAAGGACAGACTAGGGAGGCAGCAGGGGTCTTTGCTGATGTGGGCCGGCGCCAGGAGGTGTACAGGGATCCCCTTGGGCTCGTCAGGGCAGAGCACAGGGGCCAGGCGCACTTGGCCTCAGTGCGCTGGCTGGGGGCAGCTCTGTGAAGCAGCTGGTGGGCCCATCCAGCTCCCTTTCCCCGTCTCTGCTGGGCTCTGGAAAGCATCTGGCCATGCTGGCTGCTAAGGGCCCTACAGAAAAAGAATACACCTTCGGCAACCAGGGGGTTCCCTGCCACCGCGAGAGCTTCCTGAGCTGGTAGGGGGCGAGGGGGAGGTAAAGCATCGGCCCCTCCCTTCACTCCCCCCTCCCTGTTCCTCCTGGATGTGCAGCCCTGCATGGCCCCTGGAGACAGGTGGGGCACCATGCTGCAGGAGCTCGGGAAGCTCTCTACCTGGGAAGGGGGCAACTGGGCTTCAGACCTGGGATGCTTGGGAAGCGAGCTTCAGCAACGGGACTTAGGGAGCCTGGCTGCGCAGACTAGGCATGGGGCTTCCAGCACCAACCCCCGGCTCCGGCTGCAGAGTTTTGGGTGCTGACCCCCAGCTCTGGCCATGTGGCCCTGGCCTTCAGCCATGGGGCTTCAGTTCAGTCTCCAACTCCTGGCCACGTAGCAGCAAGCTCCAATCCCCGTCTCTGGCCTTGGGCCCCGATCCTGGCGGCAGCTGCTGGCACCGACCCCGGCGGCAGCCACTGGCCCCAGGCACCGACCTCCAGCCTCATGCTCCAACCCCCAGTCCTGCCCGCTGACCTGGGGCACCAACCTGTAGTCCCAGCTGCATGGCAGCAGGCTCCAGGCGCTGATCCCCGGACCCGAGCACATGGCAGCAGGTGCTGATCCCCAGCCCCGGATGCGTGGCAGTGGGTGCTGGCTTCAGCCTAGTGGTGGTGGGCACTGAGCCCCGGATCCAGCCACACGGACCCCGGATCCAGCACCCAGCTCCAGGCTCTGGCCGTGTGGCGATGGGCAATGGCCCTGCTCTCCAACTTCCTGCCCTGGCCATGCAGCTCCTGCTCCAGGTGCTGGCACTGGTCCCCTCACTGGCTGTGCAGCTCCTGCCCCCAGCTCCGGGCTCTGGTCACAGGCACCGGGCACTGACCCCCAGCCGCATGGCAGCGGGCACCAAGCCCTGGCTCCAGTCACGCAGCTGCGAGGCTCACCACCCACCCTCCTCTCTCTTGGCCCCGCATCTATGTTCCCCTCCCCATCGTCCCTGGCCCTGCATCATCCCACCATGTCCCCCACTGCCTCCGCCTCCCCCCACCCTTCAGTCCAGGGCTTAATTTGTCCTGGGACTTGCTGAGACAAGTGATATTGTCAAACATGCAAGTATCACTTTTCACATCTTTGGAGATAGCTACTAAGTGTCCTGTGAAAAGTGATTGATATTAACAAACATACAAATTTCAGAGTAGCAGCCGTGTTAGTCTGTATTCGCAAAAAGAAAAGGAGTACTTGTGGCACCTTAGAGACTAACAAATTTATTAGAGCATAAGCTTTCGTGAGCTACAGCTCACTTCATCCGAATGCATCCAATGAAGTGAGCTGTAGCTCACGAAAGCTTATGCTCTAATAAATTTGTTAGTCTCTAAGGTGCCACAAGTACTCCTTTTCTTTTTGCAAACATACAAATATCACTTTTCACAGTAATATTTGTATTATTGAGTCTGCAAAAAAAAAAAAAAAAAAACACCCTACATAAATAAATGACAAGGATGTGTTTGTGTGTATTTGTTTTTCCTAAAATTAATCAAGTATTTTAGGGAAACATGTCAGTGCGGCCACCAGCAAGAGTTAGTGGCCGCACTCTGAGGCCACCAAAACACCTGTTGCAAGAGCCCCTGTGCTAGAACACATGGGACCAGTGTGTGGGCATGTCTCCCCCTAGTGGCTGGCCCCAGGGACTGGAACAGCCTACTACTACTGCCTGAGAGATACTGGAGGGCTCTGGGCTGCTCAAGCGTTAGGGGCTTATGCTTTTGGGGCTTACTGTCAGGGGATTTGGTGAACGTGGCCAAGACATGATACAAATCCCCCTCTTTGTGTAGCGTAGCTACTAGGGAACAATATGGCCTAAGCTTTCGTGAGTAAAAGATGCATCTGAGGAAGTGGGTTTTTTACCCACGAAAGTTTATGCCCAAATAAATCTGTTAGTCTTTAAGGTGTCACCGGACTCCTCGTTGTTTTTGTGGATACAGACTAACACGACTACCCCCTAATACTTGAGTATGGCCTAGTGGATAGAGCACCAAACCAACCTTGTGCTTAGGAAATCTGGGTTGCATTCTTAGCTCTCCCACTGGGGGACCTTAGACTATGGCCTTCCCTATTCTGTGCCCCATCTGTAAAATGGGGCTAATGATCCTTTGATGAAGAGGTGGGTATTGTTAGGCTTAGTTAGCAGCATATGAGCAGTGTGAGAGCAAGGATCCCTGAGTCCCAACCATCCTGGGCAAGGGGTTTGGGGCCCGGCAGGTGAGCAGAGGTGGAGCTTGGGTGGTACCTCCCCAGGATTGTGCAGCACCGTGAGGCATGTAATCCAGCTGCTCAGTGCCAGGTGAGAGAGGCTAGAATGCTGTCTTTTATTTTCCAGTCATCCTTGAGTAGCTACTGTCGCACTGAAGAGATGAGTCTCCTAGATCGGGGTTCTCAACCTTTTTCTTTCTGAGTCCCCCCCACCAACAAGCTATAAGGGGGGAGCGGAGCTCTGGGCTTCAGTCACCAAACCAGGGAAGGGGCTCAGGGCTACACCAAGGCTTATACCTTCTGCTCTGCAGGGCGCTGGGGCTCAGGGCTTGGGCTTTAGCCCTGCGCGGTGTCAGGGCTCGGGGCTTCTGCCCATGAGGCGCAGGGGCTTGGGGCTCCAACCTTTAGCTCCACAGGGTGGGGGGCTCAGAGCTCATGACCATCTGAAACGGCTCGTGAACCCACAGTTGAGAACTGCTATCCTAGATCACAGACACTGGCCCAGACTGAAATCAAGGGGAGTTAGGTGCCTAAATAGCTTTGAAGATTTGGGCCATTCTTTGCTGCACAGACTGGCCCAATCCAAAGCCTGGCTCTGAGCAGCCCAAAAGTCCAGCTCTGAACTTGGACTGTGTGGGCTGGCTCCATTGCTCCTCCAGATGCATATTATGAGCCCCATCAAATGGCGGGGGGGCGAGGGGAAGCTTTATGCTGCATTGTGGATAAAGGGCAGGGTTCCGTTGAAAGGAGCTGACGGCTACACTCAAGTGAGTCTTTGATCCAAAAATAATCTCAGACCTTGTTAAAGCCAAGGGCGTGCCACGTGCTCTGCGTCAGGCCCCATGGAAGGTGCAATGAAGCCTTTTTATGGAATAGAGACAGCTGCAGACAATGGAGGCGACTGCCCAAGGCACATGGCAAATGAGAGCTGAGCCATGTGGACTGATGGGTTTTCTTGGTTGCAAACAGAAAGGTTAGGATGCTGGTTTGAGGCAGGAAGGCCAGGAGAGGGAGTTGTGAGTGTGTCTTCTTCAGCACAGAGCTCACTGGGGGCAGACGGGGGATTTCAGCGCAAGGAAACTGCCCTTTGTCATTTGTTTCTACTGCATTCAGAGAAATACCTGACTCATATCATTGATTTCTCTTGCTAAGCAGGGGTTCTCAAACTGGGGGTCGTAACCCCTCAGGGACTCACGAGGTTATATCGTGGGGGGGTCGTGAGCTGCCATCCCAAATCCCACTTCACCTCCAGCATTTATAATCGTGTTAAATTTAAAAAAAAGGGGGTTTAATATATAAAGGCGGTTGCACACATAGGCTTGCCGTGTGAAAGGGGTCACCTTTCACACAGCAAGTTTGAGAACCGCTGTGCTAACAGAAACAAGCCAGCAAGGCCCTGAATACTGGCTAACTGCTCAGCCGAAAGGGGCAATGGGAGGTAGAGATTCCAGTTCCCTTAGACTGGGTCACTGAATGGCAGGATAGGACAGGCAGAATCTGGCACCGACTCTGATGCCTGCAAACCATTCCCATCTTGCTCCACCTTTATTCAGGTGACTCCAGAGCTCTCGTCTGTATGGAACAGCTGACCACCAGGCTGCCTTGAATGACAAGGCTCTTATGTGTCTGGAAGGTGATATCAATGGCGAAAAGGAGGCTCAAGTGTGCTGGGTTGGACATGTCATTGAAACCCCTTCGCGAACAGCTGAAAATACAGCCAGTTAATAGGTGCCATTTGGGTGGATTTTATATTTCAGAGTGCTGGGCTGCCACTCCGGGAAGTGAGACTACAGAAGCTGGCAAATGCCCCCTGTGAAGTTGACCGTGATTGCCAGTTGGCAATGTCAGCCGAAACACAGTAATTTGTCTGTTATTATAGCGGATCAGTTACAAATCTCTTGGGCCCTGGTAGTACGGAACCCAGTTCTGCCAACCTAATGATTGGTACTTAACTGTGCCAATAAATCCCCTAATTCCCTCATTTCTCTTCACAGCAGCATGGCCTAGTGGACAGAGCACTGGCCTGGGACTCTGGAGACAAAGGTTCCATTCCTGGCTTGGCCTCCTGGATGACCTTAGGTACACCACTTTCCCTGCTCTCTGCATCAGTTTCCCCATCTGTAAAATGGGGATAATGATACTGACTTCCTTTGAACAGAGCTTTGCGAGCTAGTGAATGAAAGTGCTGTATAACAACTAGGGATTATTATTTAACAAAACATAAGAACGGCCATTCTGAGACAGACCAATGGTCCATCTAGCCCAGTATCCTGTCTTTTGACAGGATACTGGCTCGTGCCAAATGCCTTAGAGGGAATGAACATCAGAGGGCAATTATCAAGTGATCCGCCCCCTATCATCCAGGCAGTCAGAGTCTGAGGGATATCCAGACTATTGGGTTGTATCCCTGACCATCTTGGCCAATAGCCATTGATAGACCCGAACCTCTGTCAACTTATCTAATTCTTTTTTGAACCCAGTTATACTTTTGGCCTTCACAGCATCCCCTGCCAACTTTCATGAGCTGAGCCATGGGATTTGGGTGCCTGCAGGAGGCGCTGTTGCAGTGACATGAGAAGCTCCTCTGATCCCTTGATTTTCAGGGCTGGGCACTCGGGTGGAGCTCTGTGCTGGGGCCTTGGGGCTAGAGTCACAGACCAGCTCTGCCACAGAACCCTGCCTTCATGTACGGCTCTATGGGAGAGAGATGGGGTCCTGGGGCAGCAGGAGATGTGTGTGTTGCAGAGCGGGAAGGTGGTCCTGCTGGGTCCCAGGCAGAGAAATCCTGTTGCTGCTGGGTCAGGACAGTAATAGGCAGGGCTGGCAGCTCCCTGTCTCTCAGGGGCAAGGTGAGGAGGATCTGAGGCATCTCCATCAGAGCATCCAGGGAGAGACGGGCATTTCTGTGCCCATTAAAGGTTGATGTTTCCACCTGAAATTCTCACCCGCCCACGGGCAGAGGCAAGTTAACAAGTCACAAGACAGACTAAAAACCATGATTTGATTGTTTAAATATAAACCTTATGATTTTGGGGGCCAATCTCCTGATTTCATGTTTTCCATCTCTTGACGGTGACAATACTGGCTTTGTATCAAAGCAACCAGAGCCAGCATTTAACAATTACATCTCCCTCTATGCCAACAGTCTAGCGCCCTGAATGCAGAACCTGCTGCAGGTCCCCGCTATGTCCCCTGCAGCCCGGCCTTCCAATATGGAGGGTGGCAATTCATCTCTGCAGCCACACCCGACATCCTTACACTGATACAGGGGCATCTGCCTTGTGTTGTTAAATGGACAATGAACCAACCTGGCAAGAGCATCTCGTCGGATTCTCTGCAGTGTTTTCCAATTAGGCAGGGGCAGCGTGGGATTTCTGTCTACTTCTGAAGCCTCGGTCATCATTGTCCACTGCCAGGATATTATTATGATGTGGGGATAGGAGGGAGGCTGGGGAGAGGGGCAGGGGGGATGCAAACATGGGATGTATCAGCAGGAGTGTTGTAAGCAAGGCACAAGAAGTAGTTTTTCTGCTCTACTCCACACTGATTAGGCCTCAACTGGAGTATTGTGTCCAGTTCTGGGGGCCACATTTCAGGAAGGATGTGGACAAATTGGAGAAAGTCCAGAGAAGAGCAACAAAAATGATGAAAGGTCTAGAAAACATGACCTCTGAGGGAAGATTGAAAACATTGGGTTTGTTTAGTCTGGAGAAGAGACTGAGAGGGGACATGAGAACAGTTTTCAAGTATGTAAAAGATTGTTACAAGGAGGAGGGAGAAAAATTGTTTTCGATAACCTCTGAGGATAGGGCAAGAAGCAATGGGGCTTAAATTGCAGCAAAGGCGGTTTAAGTTGGACATTAGGAAAAACTTCCTAACTGTCAGGGTGGTGAATCACTGGAATAAATTGTCTAGGGAGGTTGTGGAATCTCCATCATTGGAGGTTTTTAAGAATAGGTTAGACAAACACCTGTCAGGGATGGTCTAGTTACTACGGAGTCCTGTCTTGAATGCAGGGGACTGGATTAGATGATCTCTTGAGGTCCCTTCCAGTCCTACACTTCTATGATCTGTAATATAGTAGCACCTACAAACTCCAGCCAAGACTGTATTGTACCAAGCACTGTAAAGACCCACAGTGATGGATGGTCCCTGCCACAAAGAGTATCAGTCCAAATAGACAAGGAGTGGCAGGGGAAACTGAGGCACGGGGGTGTGCCCATGGTCACACAACAAGTTGAGGGCTGATCTGGGCTCAAAATCCAGCTCTCCTGACTCACATCGCATTGCTCACATCCCAACTGGATCACACAGATCCCCTAGCTGTTGGTCTGATCTGATCTGACAACCTCTGCATATTCCTTGTAGCAGGGGTAGCGGGGCTGAGACCCTGTTTAGGAGCCCAGGATGCAGGGACTCAGATCAGATGGCATCAGACAGTCCAGGCAGCATTGAGCTCACTGGTCCGTCATACTCCCTGTGCTACGTAAGGCCACATATGCTCCTCTTGGGGCTCTGAGCTAAAACTGGAGCATCCTTTGTTTGCACCACCTGGTCACGTAGCGCCCTTCCCTTATGTTATAGCCACACTGCAGCAACTCTGTAAGGGCCCTGTAACCACGGGGACAACCACCTGGCCCTTCACCATCAGTTCGCAGGGCAATCAGGGCAGACTAATTGGCGCCACGTAATGAAAAGCTAATGTCAGGTAGCTGAGCATGTGTGAACCATTAGCCAGGGCCTTTGATGCAGCCTGACTTACCCAACACTCTCCCTGCCCAGATCGTAGCACAGAGGGGGCTGAGGAGCAATTAGCAGCTGTGGATCCCCCACGAGGGGCTCCAGAGTTATGAAGCAGAGGGGCCCTGATTCTGCCTTGCATCTATGGGGAGCCAGCGAGGTCACAGCAGGCCCTCACCTGGGAGGGGATTTGCTTGGAGCATCTTTGTGGGTCGCACAGAGCAAAGCGAGGAGGGCTGATTGCACATTTCTTACCCACCGGACCGGCTTGTTGCTCTCGGTTGCTACAGGGACTATGCCACCCCCGGAGCTGTGGCTGTGAGCAGTCCCAGCTGCAGCATGACAGAGGTGACTCCGTGGTGCAAGGTATGGGGGTGCACTGACTCATGCTTTGGGGAGTCCAGCTCAATGGGGTTCCCTTTGTGTGAGGGTGTCAGGTCAGTGGGGAGGAAGATGGATGCCCCCACTACATGAACCCCACCCCAGACATGGTCCTCTGCATGGTTGGGCTCCTGCTGCTGCTGTCTTAGGACTGCAGCTTGGCTCTCACTCAGCAGCCCGGGACTGCACAAGGACAGCTGGGGAGAATTCTCCCGTCCTGCCAAGTTTGGTCAATCAAACTAGGGAGGGTGGGGAAGATCTGACCCCCATGTCTGGTCTTCATTTCATTCCAGGATTGTTCCCTTTCATCCCTTGGTCGACCATCACAAACAATAGCAGTTCAGTTGGACACACAAATGCTCTCCTGCCTTTGCCTCTGAATCATGGTCTGCAGGGAAAGCAAAGCCAGCAGCTGAAAAGCAAAACAACATACTTCCTGGTTCTGGGGCAGTGTTTAATTACCTAGTCCATACCTGCCTGATACGGACTGATGCTGTTAGCAGAGTAATGCCTCAGCATGCACCAAGCCTGACTCAGGCTTCATCTTCACTGCAGAGTTAACTCAGGTTAACCCAGGTCAGCCTAGCCCGGGGGTGAGCAGCCACACTCGAGTTACTGCATCCTCACTGGGGCTGCGCTCGGCTGTGTCACTTGCAGTTCTGAGGGCACATCCCATGGTTCTTAGCACAGCTGCAAACTGGACCACTCTGATTCTTTTCCAGTGAACAGTGGGAGAACTTGTCTGTCCTTCCGGGCACACAGGTGAATTGGGGTGGGGGTGGTTATGGGAAGTTTATCAGTGCTTGAGTGGTTTAAACCTGTCTCCTCACCTGGACTTTAACCTGTGGTAAAGGAGCAAATGCACTTCACTGGCATCTTCAATAGGTTCCGCACCTGGGGTGAGGAGAACAGCAGGCACCCAGCTGAATTAGGAAAGTCAAACCACACTCAGCACCTCATTCATCTCTCCAACTCTCCCTGTGGAGATGGATCAGCTGGTGAAGAGGGCCAGCAACAAATGGAAATGCCTCCCACCAATTACAGCTTCCTTTGGAGGTGTGGGATCGGCCTTCTGGTGCAAAAGAAGCCACCTTTCTTACAGAAACCGCGAGCTCAGCGTGCCCCAGGGATCAGCGCTCTCTCTCCCAGTGTTGGGACTGCCCATATCTGAATTGTTTGTAAAAAAAATCAGGATTGGATGTCTCTAAAAAATCATGTCCTAGCTCAACCAAAAGCTTTGCACACCCTTTGCACTGGTGTAAAGGAAAATGGGAGACTCAGGACAGCAGAGCCACACCCATGGCCAACTTCTGAGTGCTTATCCGAACGGGTGGCATGATCCTGCCCTGCCTTGCACTCTGCATCCTCATTGTCGCATGTGCAAAGTTCATAGAATCATCGATTCCAAGGCCAGAAGGGACCACTGTGATCAGGTAGCCTGCACTCTTGTCTGGCACAGGCCATACCACTCCTTGACTTCATTCCTGTTTCAATTAGAGCAGATCCTGTAGAAAAAATATCCTGTCTTGGTTTAAAAAGTGCCAGCGTTGGGGAATCCGCTCCAGCCATCGGTAAGTTGTTCCACTGGTTGATTCCCCGCCCTTTTACATATGCACTCCTTATTTCCAGTCAGATTTCCTGGACAAAGCTCTTCCAATGAGTGGAGTATTTGGCTGGGGCAGCGTTTTTACAGACACTTTGCACAGAGAAGACACAAGGTGCAGCATGTGGGAGAATCAGATCCAGGACCTCCAGAGCATCCCTCAGCATCTCTAGTTCATTTGTAGGGGAGGCGTATTTGAGCCGGATCCCAGTTTGTTTTCGTTTTGGTGGGAAATGTTGATGAAGACAAACAAACAGCTCATTTGGGGGGAAATTTCCCAATGACGTTTCTGATGTTGCTTCGGAAAAACGGAAACTTTTCAGGCCCAGAAACCGACTTTCGAGTCTGGCTGGTATTTCTAGGAGGTGGCAAAGGCTCGGGCGGTTCATGCTCTCGGCGACATACGGCCGGCGTGATAAGATCGGAGGTAGGAGAGGGATGTTGAAGAGCTCCAGCTGTGCTTCACCGGGAGTGAAAACAGACGGGAGGACAATGCCATGCTCAGTGGTTTCCTAGCACCCTGGCCCACTAACCTACTTTGAGCATAATCATAGTTAAGAGCTTGGAGATGGCCATAGCTGCAGGGCTATTATGTTTATAAAAACAGAGCGGCAGAGAGAGGGCCACGGAAGCGAGGAAGCGAGGGGTTGTTTTGTTAAAGCTGATACACTGATATCCTGCCTGCAGCTTTTGCAATAGACTGCCAGGGGGAAATTTAACCGGGCAGCAGGACAGAACGGAAGCAATAACAACAGGCCAGCAGGGCCTTTATCCAGGAGCTGGGATGAGCATGTCGTACTGCTAGAGCCAAGTGTCATAGTTGCAGGGTAACTGCAACTGTCTGTGGCCCACTCCAGGAATGCTCAGGTCTCCAGCCATCACCTGGATCTGACCAGGGGGTCTTGAAGTCACCCAGCTCCCTGCTGTACACTGTGACATCTCCAGCTAGTCTGTCTGCTTAACAGGCCAGCGCCCGTGCTTTGGTTTCTCCCCACCATCTCTGAGCGGTGTATTTCCAGAAATTACTCCTACCCAGCTCTTTCTAAGCAAGCACCTTTATTCTTAAGGTAAAAGCATTGCCGCGCAAATATAATCAACAGATCTGAACACACACGCAACATACCATAATGACAGGTTTCAGAGTAGCAGGCGTGTTAGTCTGTATTTGCAAAAAGAAAAGGAGGACTTGTGGCACCTTAGAGACTAACAAATTTATTTGAGCATAAGCTTTCGTGAGCTACAGCTCACTTCATGCATCCGATGAAGTGAACTGTAGCTCATAAAAGCTTATGCTCTAATAAATTTGTTAGTCTCTAAGGTGCCACAAGTACTCCTTTTCGCAACATACCAGGAGTCACCCATCAGGCTTAGGGGACTCTGAAGGGATCAACATCTTTCCAACCCTCCTACAAGGGTTGGGGCCCCCTTGAACAGCAGGTCCTGCCCATTGGCTGGATCAAAAAGAAAGCCTTGAGTCAATTTAAACCCAGCCTTTTGGTATCGAAAGCCAGGTCTTTGTCAGTTGGGCTCTGGAAAGCCCAGTTTGAAGCAGTCTGTGAAAGCCTCCCTGGGGGGCGGTCCATCTCTGGAGCTGTTTACAACCTGAGTAATTCCCCTTAATCACCCCCACCCACACCACTGCTTTTGGTTCCTGGAGGAGCTGCAGTAACCTTCCCTCCCCTGAGCTGCATACATCCCTGGTTCACAGCGATACAGGCACTTAATCCAACATGGTACCCAACGATACTGCCTGGGGTTGCAATATCTTCCCCCTAACAGTTGCAGCTATGCAAAGGGGCACCGTGGGGGATGCTGTCCTCTTCCCCAAACACACTGTAGGCAAGGCCAGACTGATCCTTCTCAGGAGCAGGCTGAGCTCAGGTGTTGTCACATACAGCGAACCAGGGATCTGATCCAGCTCCCAGCAAAGGGGTCAGCGGCTTTCCGTGGAGGCGGGTCTGAACCAAAACCACAGTTCCACATGTCTTTGGGGAAGTTTGGGTCTGGATCCAGCTGAGAATTGTGCAGGCCAGGCTCATCTCTAGCTCTCAAGAATACATCGGTCTTCAGGCCAGAAGGGACTGTTCTGATCATCTTCTAGACCAACCTCCTGCCTAGCACAGGCCAGAGAACCCCACCCAGTCATTCCTGAGTCCATTGTCTTGGATGCTCACCAGAAGGGTCTGCAACCTCCCGGAGATGGTAGGACGGGGCAGGATGGTATTTACTATTCCTGAGGTGTGTTCCTTGCTGGACACAAGAGACACGGCTGTGACTCAGGAGCTGGCAGTGAACAAAGATGGGCTGAGCAAAACCGAGTGGGTGACCCAGAGCGCGTGTGTGGATATAAAACGGTTCCAGTGTTCTGGGCCCTCAGCCAGGTGGTGACAAAGCCAGGCCAGGCAGACATTGATGCGCTAGGTTTGACGGCACTGTTTTCACTAAGCTGGCCTCGTGGAAGAAATGAGTTTTGACGAGTGGGAGTTGGACGAAGAGAGGCTGGCGCCTCGTGCCCAGAGAGAGAGGCGAGGTACCCAGAGGGAGGCAGTGCCATAAAGGTGGGCGTGGCAGGAGGTGGAGGAGAAGCAGGGTTCGCTGCGGCAAGAGGGAGGCAAGAGTCCATCTGGGAGTGAGCCTGATCAGACCAGTTTGCCATGGGTGGTCGTGGACATTTTGCATGAGGTGGAGGGGCCCGGGGTGGTAGCTGCTTGGGCACCGCTGAACCCTGATCCAGGGCTGAGGCGGATGCTCACAGGCTGGCCAGGGAGGCAGAAACCACCCCAGCTCTGGGCTTTCCGAGAAGCGGTTGCAGTAAAAGGCTGATGGAACCGAGCAGGAGGGAGACCCCCCACCCCCCAGGAGCACTACAGGGAGCTCGGGCAAGGGAGTCAACGGAGGAAGCCAGGGATAAAACAAGACAGTGGAGCCACTGCCCCAGCCTGGACAGAGGTGCCAGGTGGGTTCCTCGGCTGGGCCCAGGAAGGGCAGACGCTGCCAGGTTAAGACAAACAGCAGTGAAGGGACTAGGGGGCTGGGGGCCGGGGGAGTTACCCAGACTTTTCTGAGCTGCAGGAATGGTTTGGGGGAGGGTATGGGGGTGCAGCTTCAGTACTGGGCGGGGGAGGACAAATTCAGCTTAAAGTCTGGAGCAAAGATTCAGTTCGAGGCTGGGGCTGAGCTTGGCTCAGTTTGGTATTTGAAGAAGGCTCCTCCTGGGGGCTGGGTCAGGATTGGGGTTGGATCAGGGATAAGGTTTGGAAGCATCAATTCAGTCTGACGTTTGATTCGAGATTTGGGATGACAGTTGGGCTTAGGTCCTGTTTTATACAAGTCCCTTCTTTTGCCCCCCTCCCCCCAGTATGCCCTGTTCACATATTATATTTTAGAGACATTATTGATGGTTTCTCTATTCTGCTTTGGTCCATCTCTTGCTCTTTGTTAAGAGACTCCTCTCGCTATTATCTCGAGCTGAAAGCTTTTTACCTATTGATTTTCTGGGGGATGATGTGTTTTCGCCCCCAGCCGCAAATTGGTTTTGCAGCTTCACAGGTACAGAAGCTATTTTGGGGCTGTCCGTTCTCGGTAGTGCTAAGGTCGCGGCAGTAAATGTCATGGCCGTCCAGGGAAAGATGGGAGCCGGGACGCATCACCAAACTTCAGCAAATGGGAAGGGGCTGGACGAGGGATTTGGCGTAACTAGGTAACTCTCACACCAAAAACATCACCTCTCCTCCTGGTGACCCCTCTGCCCCACCTCCTGCATTCAGTTGGGGAGGGCACAAACCCTAATCCTCATCCAGGAGCTGCACCTCAAGGGCAGTTCATGACACGTTAGCAGTACAGCGGAAGGGAAGGGTTGGTTCACCCCAGCACCTGGCCTTCCCCTCACGAAACCATTTCCCAGCTGCCTCAGAGGGCCCGTGTGGCAGCTGTCAGGGGTAGCACAAGGATTGGATTGTCACCTGGATAAACTGCGCTGGAATGGTTTCTCCAGGGAGCTTGGAACAAACAAGCTCCCCCTTGCCCCCAGGAGTCATGCTCGGAGCAAAGCCCGGGCAGCGTTTCTGTAACGGTGCTGACTGTGGTTTGTCCTGGTCTATACCTGCAGTTAAACCACACCCAGCTGCGCCTGTTGCTGATGTCACCCACACACCTGCTGGGGGTGGGGTTCTGTCCCATCTAGTGGCACCGAGACCACTTAGAGCGAGAGAGAAAATGAGTCTGCTCTACAGCCTTAGCTAACAGCCAGCTGGCTTTTAGCTCATGTGGTAGAGGCTCATGCCCTAAGCTCCAGAGGTCCCAGGTTCGATCCCACCCGCCGAGGACCAGGGTCTGGCGGCGTTACACTGACACCTATTGTCAGTGACGGGTAAATTTGCCAGTGTAAACAGAACTCTCAGGACCAACCTGAGAGACCACCTCTCCTTGCCACCATGAGCTCCCACGAAAGGATGTTCCACTTGGACAAAGACGCTGCTAACCAGTAGAGGGAGCCAGGTGAATGAGGGAGACAGAAAGTTTGTGGGAGCTGGAGCTGGACTACGGAACTCCTCCCCACAAGAAAAAAAAGACCACGGGCCTCCCCACATTCAGAGCTAAACAAAACTCTCAACTGTCTGGTGTAGTTTTCCCACAAGAACTTCATCCCTAACCCACTCACAGACACACCGTGCACACACTCACACACCGAAACAAACATAATAAAAATAAACCCTTTAAATTCATCATGTTATTGCTCCTCCTGGATGGGAAGGAAGAAAGAGATAGATGGTGATTGCTGTTTCTATTGTGAGAAGGTACAGAGCTACTAAAGTAATGAGGGTTGGGGGGAGATTAGTAGATAGATGGGAGTGGTTGGGGAAAGAGAAAGAAAGAAAGAAAGAGTTTTATTGATGATAGATAGATAGATTAGATAGAGGGGGTATATGGAGATAGATAGATAGATAGATAGACATGTATGGGCATAGAAAGAATGGGCATAGAAAGATGAGTTCTAAATACTATTTCTTTAAGTGTTTTCTCTGCACAGTATGTCAAAGATGTCTGATTACTGCCCTTCGTCTGAATGGTGCTTTTCTTCCATATTCTGACAGACCCTCTCCAGATAATTGTGCTTTCTATATTTCAAACGGAACTGGAAAGAACAACACCAGGGGTTTTGTTTGTTTGTTTTTAAACTGCATGCAGTGTTTGTATCCCACCATATCCTCCCCTCTGCAAGTCAGCCCTCCGCGGGGAGGTGAGATTAATAATCATAATAGTTTTAGCCGTGAGGCTGAAGATCAATGAGCCCCCTAACAAAGTATAATTAAAACGTATTCCAAGCATCCCGGAATATACTCAGAATAACACTTAATTAGCTCGTTTCACCCATAGATTTCAAAGCACTGCACAAGCATAATTATCCTGATTTTACAGATGAGGAAACTGAGGCATGGAGCAGGGTTGGAACTGAATTCCTAAAGGTCTCGCAGCAAGTCAGTGACCGAGCCAGTACTGGAACCCAAGAGTCCTGACTCACCAACAGCTGCTGGGATGAAAACCCACCTCCTGCCCTACCAAAACACAATACAAATACCAACATGCATCAGAATTAATTACTAGTTAATTACCGCACCAGAGCCAACAGGTGGCTCTCACATATTGGGTTTTTGCTGGTCACACAAATAATGGATCTGGATTACTTAAAAATGTTTCTTCACTTCTCAGTGGAGAATCTAAAAACCAAATGAATTAGGATATTTGGAATGTGGAAATCTTTCCTTGGCAATTCTAGGTCCAATTTTGGGCCCCCAGATCTTTGACTGTGTTTCTTGTAATGGTTCTTTGTAACGTAGCCACACATGCAGGGTCAGATTACCAAAACATCTCAGGGAGTCAAGTCAGGGGAGGCAATCTCTTTTAGTGGACCAGCTTCAGTTGGTGAGAGAGACAAGCTTTCGAGCTTCAGGATGTGAAGAAGAACTGAGTGTGCTGTACTCTTCTGAACATTTTATGCTTATTTAGATGCCTCAGTGGGAGCTGAAAATCTAGCACTGATCTCAAGAGGGCTTTGCAAACATTAACAAATTACACCCCACAATAACCCCTAAGACACAGGGAGGAATAATATCATGGCTATTTTACAGGGGGATACCGAGACACAGAGTAGGAATAGAACCCAGGAGTCCTCACTCATAAGCTCCTGTCCTAACCATTAGACAATACTTCTTCAAAGCAAACTCCACCACTCACCCCCTTTTGTACACCTAGCGAGGAGCTATGGCCATGCGCTAGGCCCCACGCCTGCTGAGTTTGATTGCTAGCTCTGCTTTGGCCAAGTCTCTTTACTCTCCCACCATTGCCTGTCTTGTCTCTTTAGACTGTAAACTTTCCAGGGCAGGGACTGCCTCTCACCATGTATTTGTGCAGCACCCGGCACCACATGGCTCTGATTTTGATTAGGGCTTCTGTGCAGAGCTGTAATGTTAATAAAAAGTCCAATGATTGTTATCAGCCCTCTCCAACAGCTGCTTTCCAGGAAGTTCTAGCTACACGTGCTTATTCTGTGCTTTAACAGCCACCCACCTACAGCCCCAGATAAAGATTTTTATTTGTATGTATCCAGTCCTGTAAGCAATTGTCCCAGGGGAAGGCCCGTGCCGCTGTATTTGCTGTTCCCAGCACGCCTCTGCATCTGTCTGGGGATCAGGGCTCGCACGCTCAGATGGAACGCAGCGAAATGAACTCTCCAAGGAGGAGCTGATGCCCAGGGCCCAGATTTCGCAGAGTTCACCAAAAGCAGGGCCAGTTTCTCAAAAGGCTCTGATTTACAAAAGTGCCTGCACCGCACCTCCCAGCGTGACACTTGCAGTTGGATTTTCAAGAGCTGAGCATTGGAAGTTCTTCATGGTGGGGCCTCTCCGCTCCACTGGGTTTGTATAGCGCCCGTCTCTAGGCACAGCTGTAATAGACGTGTGATTAATAATAATGGGGGCTGAGCACTTTGGAAAATCTACTCCCAGTTGTGGAGGTTGAGCCATTCTGACCATTTTCATCCTTAACTGTTAAGTGCCTGGCACTTTCTAGGCTACCATCCATAGGTACGCCATATTTTACATCTATCTTCTCTTCATGGACAAACTTTTTTTTTTTTTTGCTTCATTATGATGGATAGCACAGAAGCCTGAAAGGTGGGAAGAGGCTGGGTTTTTTCTTTCCTGCCTGGCTTATAACTTCAGGTCTTGACCAGTCTGTCTTGGAAGACTCTAGAGATAACTGGAGAACTAGTTCATAAACCTTGGGTCTTATTCATCTGAAAGCACTTGTAGGGAAACATATAAGAACAGCAGGATTCCCCTCACTGGGTTGAACCATTGGTTCTCCTAGGCCCACCTCCTGAAGTGATTGGACCTGGTGCTTCAAATGCAGCCCAAATCCCACATACGTAGGGCCCTACCAACTTCACGGCTATGAAAAATGCATCACGGACTGTGAAATCTGGTCTCCCCCCATGAAATCTGATCTTTTGTGTGCTTTTACCTATACTATATAGATTTCATGGGGGAGACCAGTGTTTCTCAAACTGGAGGTCCTGACCCAAAAGGGAGTTGCAGCGGGTTGCAAGGTTATTTTAGGGGGGTGGCGGTATTGCCACCCTTACTTCTGCACTGCCTTCAGAGCTGAGCGGCCAGAGAGCGGTGGCTGTTGGCCAGGCGCCCAGCTCTGAAGGCAGCGCCCTGCCAGCAGCAGCACAGATGTAAGGATAGCAGTACCGCAGGCCCCCCACCACACACAATAACCTTGCAACGCCCCCACAACTCTGTTTTGGGTCAGGAGCCCTACAATAACAACACCGTGAAATTTCAGATTTAAATAGCTGAAATCATGAAATTTACGATTTACAAAATCCTATGACCGTGAAATTGACCAAAATAGACCGTGAATTTGGTAGGGCCCTACGCATATGTGAAGTGCCTGGTCACTCATACCGGGTTGTAGGAGCCCCGAAGGGTCACAAACCCCACCTTTGGGGGACAGTTCCACCCTCCCAGAAGAAAGGCAGAAGCCCTGTATGGTCCCAATCCTGCACCCCTCAATCCTGTCAATAATCCTGACTCGCCAAAGCCAACAGAAGTGCTAATACGAGTAAGGGGCTATGAATGTGGATAAGGACACAAGATCAGAGACAGTGGGAACAGGAAATGACCGGGCTACGGGCTCGGATCTCCTCTCTGACTGCCCTCAGCACCTCATAACATCCCTCCCACTCTGACACCTTCTCAGCCTTGTCTCGCTCCCTTCCCTTGTGCTGGATGTTGTGCAGATCCCAAGGGGAAGCAGGTCCCTCCTGGGAAGTGCTGCACTCCTGCCTTATTATTTTACCTTGTAAATGAGACACATTCAAAGGAAGCTATTTAGCCCCTTCCCTGCTCCCTGTAGCATTTGCTACAGCAGTCCAAGCCTTTCCCATTAATTTGCTAGAGCCAGCCCCCCAGCTGGAATCCAGCCACCCCCAGGGATTCCCCACAATCAGGCCCTTCCGAGCACTAGACAGCTCTCCAGCTCCAGCGCGCACCAGCCTCGGCTCACCAGCCAGCATCTAAAAGTGCCTCTCTGATGCTCAACCGCACACCTGGCAGGGAGGGAGCGGCTTATGTAACTCCCTTTCCTTTGCCACAATCTGTCCACTTTAGGTGCAGCGCAGAGGAAAACAGCTAAGCCACAGTCTCTGTTGTCACAACACGGTGTTGACTGCCAGCTGCAATTGCCTTGGTCAGGGGTGAGCTGAGGACATCCCAGAAAGGGGGCCGGGCTGGCCAGGCACTGGCTGGGTGTCACCTATGTACCAAGCAACATTTAAGGGAATGACAGAGAAACTTTTCCAGGGCTTACAGCAAATGTCTCATCTCCGTCCCATGTCTTAACTTTACCCACAAGTCTGTCCCCCTTTCCCTTCCCAGCAAGCCCCTGGCCAGGCCTGTATTTTAGGCCTGGACTGGTTCTAGGTGATGACAGCTCTGGATGGGGATTTCCAAGGGAGTTGGACCAGGGCATCACATGCTCCTTAGGGCAGGGATGGCATACAGGTGGTATCCTGCATTGTCAGCACCTTGGGAAGGAATGGCGCCATCTGAGACTCGCTCACTCCACAGACCTTCCAGTGATGCCGGGATTGTTCCTCGAGGGGACCCCTATGGCAGCAGCGATCCCCATGGGGAAAAGGTGGCTCCCAGGGGAGACCATTGGCCTGTGCTCCCAGATGGGCCTTGGAGAGAAAATAACCCTTGCCTCTTTTTTGATGGGTGCGGCCATTCCCCCCCGCATGGGAACATATGCAGTAACTGTCACCAGGCCAGGGGCTGTCCCAACACCCCGCCAGTTTGGGCACGCATCGTAGTGCCAGCCTATGCCAGTGCTTAGCATGCCCCGGAGGGATGGCTCTGAGTGCTGTTCTTCTTAGCAGTTGGGTGCTTCTCTGTTGGGAAAGTGAAAAATAAAGCACGGGAGGCGGGGGCGTTGTTTAATGTTGGATCCCCGGCCTTTACCTTTCTTCAAAAAAGACCTGACACTGAAATGTTATTTTTCTCCATTACAGATTGGGAAACCGAGGCACGGAGCAGGGCCATGACTCACCCACGGCAGAGCTGGGAATAGGACTGTTGGATCCTGATTCCCCCGCCCCAATTTCCTGTCTTGGGAAAATGCCCTCCAAGATTGCTCCCCAGGACTTTGGGGTAGTAAAGTGGGGTAAAACTCATCTACTCACAGGACTGCAGGCTGGGAACTTGTTGCTTGATTTAGTTGCCTCACAGCAAGAGCCTGGTGGGTGTGGGAACTCCCAGGAACTACCACAGGAAGTAAGCGGGGAGAGGCTGAGGACCATGGCTCCGTCCCATAATACTCTAGGTAACCCAATTAACCCTCTCATGCCCACGTTGCTATATTTGGAGAACGTGAAGCAGTCAACCCTTTCTTCCCCCACAGAACCTAGCTGGGGTTTTACCCAGAGCCCATTGCATGCTGGGCCAGGACTCAAGTTTCCCTTGTGCTGCGTGGCTGCCTACCCAGCGCTGGTGGGACCCCCCCACGCTGGCCCCGGCTGCAGTGACTGGCTCTAGCGCCTTGACAGTGGCGTTCAGGGGGGTCCCTCCCCTGCATTCCCACAAATGCGGCCTGAGGCAGGGGGGCCAGGTGGGAGGAGTGGAAAGTAGCCCTACGTGGTGGTGGTTTGTCCCCCACCGGATGAGGGTTCTGTGGTCCAGAGGAGATGGCATGAGCCTAGGAAGCAGGAAAGCTGGGGTGTAGGCTCAGCTCTGCCACTGACCTACCGGACGAGTGGGAGAAAGTCTCTGTGACTGTGTTTTCCCCTCTCCTGTGGAGGAAGGATGGTCTAGTGGGGAGATACAGGCCCGTTGAGAGAAATTTGGGGCCCCGGTCCATGATCTTTGTTGGGGCCCATCCCCGTCCCACCTCACTCCCAGTATACAGCCTTTGCAGACATTTCGGGGCCCCATGAGCTCAGGGCCCTGGTACAACCCTCCCCCTTTTTCCCCTCTTGTCAGGCCGGGTGAGGGCACTGGGACCTGGGAGACCAACATTCAATTCCCTGCTCAGCCGTAGATGCCCTGGGTGACCTTGGCCATGCCCCTTAGGTCCACATTCTTCAAGCTCTTTAGGGGTCACAGCGCTCAGTGTTGCAACATCTCACTGACTTGGAAGCCTAAAGGGGTCTGGCACTTAGGAGTCTAAGCTGCATTGATGGCTAAGGCGAAGATTTAGTCATGGGTAATTTTAGTAAAAGTCATGGACCGGTCATGGGCAATCGACAAAAATTCAAAGCCCCGTGATCTGTCTATGACTTGTACTATATACCCCTGACTAAAGCTTGGGTGTTCTGGGGGGCTCCGGGAGCGCAGCTGCTGCTCTGGAGTGGGGATTCTGGGGCACCCGCTGGTGGGGCTCTGAGGCACGCACTGGTACTGGGGGTGGGGGCCTCCGCAGCACCCACTGGTGCTCCAGGGCACCCACTAGTGCTCCATGGGAGGTCCAGGCGCCTGCTGGTGCTCCATGAGGGGGCAGCCCGGGACTGCCACGGCTGAAGGGGGGCAATGCTGGCCGCCGCTGCTGGGAGGAGGGCGGGCCGGGACCACCGCTGTTGCAGGGGGGCCCTTTTGGCTGGCCCCGGGGCCACCTCAGCTGCTCCAGCACCTCTGGGGTCAGTCACACCTGCCAGCCGCAGAAGTCACGGAGGTCCTGGAAAGTCATGGAATCCGTGACCTCCATGACCGACTCACAGCCTTATTGATTGTCGATGGGATTTATTCTCCTCAGGGCCGAAATCCCTTTTGAAAATGAGATTTAGGCCCCTAACCCAGTTTGGCCTTGAGATGCTGGATGCAGTGACACCCGCACAACTGTCAAAGCCTGGGCCTTTGCCCCTCTGTGCCCCAGGTCCCCATCCGACAGCGCGGACCGGCTCATGGGGTATGGTGAGGCACTCGGTCACTATGGTAATGGGGACCATATCGGCATAGGCACTGACTTCCCTGTTTTCCCCGGGTACTCGACGCCCCACTGACCCCGGCCCCGCCCCCTCTCCACCGCTTCCATGTGGCCCCGCCCCTGCCCCGCTCCCATTCCAACCCCCTCCCCAAAATCCCTGCCCCGGCCCCACCTCTTCCCCGCCTCCTCCTCTGAGCCCACCATGTCCCCGCTCCTCCCCCTCCCTCCCAGCACACCGCCAAACAGCTGTTTGGTGGTGGCTGGGGGGAAACGCTGGGAGGGAGGGGGAGGAGCAGGGACCTGGCGCGCTCGGGAGGGGGAGGAGGAGAAGGAGGAGCTGGTGGGGAGGGAGGTGAGGGGAGCTTGGCTGCCAGTGGGTGCAGAGCACCCACTAATTTTTCCCTGTGGGTGCTCCAGCCCTGGCAGCGCCAATGCATATTAGAATCTAACATGGATGTCTATTTAGATTATAAGTTCTCAGGGCTGGGATGGTCCCTTAGGGCATGTCTACACAGCACACTAAGCCCAGGCTGCCTGCCCAAGCCCCTCTTCCCTCCACACACAAAGCAGTCTTTCTCAGATTCTAATACTTTGCTAGGGAGGTGGATCAGAGCTTGAGTCCCACGGGGAATTGGGTCCAAGCCCTGTCAGTATGCATTGTGGATGTAAACCCAAGTCAGGCTGCAACCCAAGTCAGGAGGTCTGCATAGCGTAGTACATCATGGCTGGGAGATGCAGGTCCAGCAATTGTAAACCCAAGTTTATACTGCAATGTGGATGCTCAAAAGTGGGCGTGGAAACACCGAGTCCATAAGCCAGGGTCCCAAGACCTGGGTTTACAATGCAGTGTAGACATATCCTTTGTGACATAGTCCTAGTCCAGTGAGACCTCTAGTGACAACTGTAGTACTCCCAACCTCAGGAGATCAAAAATCACAAGTCAGACCCCAAAAAATCATGAGATTAAAAATAAAAAGGTTTGCTTATGAAATGGTTTTAATTTTATTTTATTAAATGATCTCATTGAATGAGTTCCTTTTGATAATGTCCTACTATTAAAATATAATAGAAAACATTAAAGAGAAAACAGATATACCACAGATATAACATAATATATCCTATAATATTAAACATAATATAACATAATTGATATAATATTAGAAGTTTTTAAAAGTTTTACCAAATTTAAAAGGCCAAATAAAATGATAAAGTCAGAAGAAAATGGAATCAGAAGCTTTGATTTTGAATTGTGTCCACATTTTTCTGCTGAAAATGTCACTGAAATTGCCATTTTCCCACAAAGCAATTCAACACAACTACCTTTTCCACCAGAAAACCTGTTCTGTTGACAATTTTCTGAGCATCTCTAATCAATCATAATGAGACTTCTTTGTGGATCATTCTAGTGTGAAATCATGGGGAGGGGGATAGATAAATGTGGGGGGGAACCCCAGCATGTTGGCAATGTCTGATATGTATTTCTGTCGTCACACCTGTGGAGACAAAAGACACCCTAGCCCTTTCTGAGAGGAGCTAGCTGAAGCTTTCAGACGTCACCAGCCACCTTTAAAAACAGACTCATTAATAAAGCACTACTTCCGACAGGATGCGAGTGTCCCTATGGTGAGTATCACACAGCTGCCGTGTCTCCTAATTAGTTTGATCTAGCTGCAGCATAGGGCACATGGGCAGCCCAGCTCCTCTGTAGCACCATCCATACCTCAAGCCCAACATGGCTGAGGCTGAGCTGAATGGAAGGACCAGGGGTGTGGTGATAGTTTCCTTAGGTTGCATCAGTTAGATGGGCTAGTTAAAGGCAATGTAGCTCACTCTGCTAGAGTGCTTGCTTGGTAAATAAAAGTCTGAGGGTTTGATTCCCAGCAGGCTTAATACAGAGTTCAAACACATCCATTTTTACTTGAATTGCAAATCCTTGAGGTTGGGTTGTCTTTTTGTTCTGTGTTTGTACAGCGCCTAGCAGCCTGGGGGCTTGATCCATGCCTGGAGCCCCTGTGTGCTACAGCAATACAATAATACATCACGACCCCCAGGTCCCAGCGCATGGTAGGCTTTTATCAAGGGAGGCTCTATCCAGGAGCTCATTCAGGTGTCCAGCTTCCTATTTGAAGTTCACCAGCTTCAATTCCCTACTGTGCCACAGACTCCCTGTATGACTGTGGCCAAGTCTCTTAGTCTCTCTGGGCCGCAGTTGCCCACCTGTAAAATGGGGCTGATAGACCTTCCCTACTGCACAGGGAGCTTGGGAGGAAGAATCCACTAAAGATTATCAGATGCCGTGATGCTATGGGGAGGGGCCCATATAATTATCCTAGACAGAAGGCTGTGTATGGGGCTGGATAGATAGAAGAGTGAGTATGGGGTGAGCTAGCTAGAACCTGTTCAAGGCCTAAGCCCCACTGAAACCTCTAGGTGCTTCTGCAGGTGTTTATTAACGCAGGAACCTTAGACGCGTGGCACTGGGCTGTGCAGTGTCAGAGGGCTCCCAGGCATGTAGGGAGAAGATCAAGCTTAGCTGGGGAAAGAGGTCTGGGAGGAAGGATCCATTAGGGGTAGGGTGAGGCTGTGAAAAGGAAATGAAGGGGTTAAGGGGAGCCCCAACAGACTCTCAGAGTTGGAGGAAGTGCCTGGAGTGTGGGGTGTGGAACATTCTCAGGTTCATTTGGTCACTAGCTGAAAGATGAACTAATTAAGAAGCTGGTTACAGAGTTGGCAGCTGGGAAGTCCCTGGGTTTTGTTCTGCCACTGAATCACCGTGTGGTCTTGAGCAAATCACTTCCTCTCTCTGTGCTTCAGATCGGGGGTGTATTTCCTTTGCAGAAGGGCTGTGAGGATTAGCTAACTGCTTTAAAGGTGAAAAGCGCTACAGCAACTAAATATGAGGCTCTGAAGCACCCGGACCTTGGGGCCAACACCTCGACTCTGAAAAAGTTCAGATGGCCTCCCTCCAGCGTCATAGCAGCAAACCATGATTTATCCTCACAGCCCCTTGTAAAGCAGGAAATTAATATTATTCCCCTTATACAGAGGCACAGAGAGATTACGGGCTTGATTTTCAAAGGAATTTAGCTCTCAGAGTCAGGACTGGACTATCTATCTGTCTATGATATTTAGACCCAGATCCTCAAAGGTATTAATGGAAGCTAGTTACCTACTTAAGGGCTATCTACTAGGTACCTCTCTAAGGGCTTGTCTACATGGGGTGTTTAGTCTGAACTAAATTCAGTTAGCAGCGTGGCGCATTGTTGCGTGCACGCTGGCCAACAGCGATTTGAAAATGGCACTAGCCTGCCCAGAAAGAGAGGAAACGTGAGATTTTTTTAAATTTGACCCCAAGTCCCAGAATTCCACTGGCTTCCACCTAGCTTCTGCTATGCAGCCCACAATGCACAGTGAGAAAAATCCCAGCATGCACACTGCTCAGCAGAGAAGCAGTGGATTATGGGACACCCTCCCAGAATGCCACATGCTTAATACATAGCAACCCCCTGCCACGCGTACTCAGTGATGCAAATTGAAAGAGCCCACACAGCCATCCCATGCACACGCTATTCGTATGGCTTATGTATAGTGCACCAAATAGCATACATCAACTCAGTGTGAGCAACCCACATCCCCACACCCCTACTCCCCGGCCTTGGGGTAGACCAGGCCTAAGGTTCTGGAGAGCTCAGCTCCTATTTAGACATCTAAATAAGGTCCAGATTTTTAAGAGTGTGCACACAGTGTGTTAAAAATCTGGCTGCTCATTTCAGTTCCTAAATGGGAGCAAAGCTCTTTTGAAATCTGGCTCCTAATGACTTTCCCAACCTTACACATCAGGCTGAGCTGGGATTTAAATCCAGATTGCCTATGTCTGATCACAAGAGCACCCTACCACCCCCCACTCCTACAACTCTTCTCTCTCTCTCTCTTGTTAAACTCTTCCTCTGTCCCCCTCTGCTTCCAGCCTCCAGTGAGAGGGGTGGAACGTGTGTGGAAAAAATGCAGGTTCCATTTAAGAAAGCAAAACTCAATCCAATCCATGCCTCCTGTCTGGGGAAATATCTCCATGGGGGTCCCACCATCTCACTGGCCTTGAACTCCCAGAGCTGCAGACACTCAGTGGCTCTCCGCATTGTTATATTTTCCTTTGGCCCGGATGCTGAATGGTTCAGCTGAATCTCCAGTGTAATAATTAAGAGAGAAACAGAAGAGAGAAAAGGGGTTGGATTTCTTATTCATCCTGGATTCCCTGGAGACAGATAAAAAGGAGAGAAGGAGCTGGGAGGGAGGGGCCTTTCCCCCATACTTGTTTTTGCTGAATCAAACATTTTCCCTATTGCTTAGAAGGGTTTTTTCTAACCTTTTCTAACTCGCTCTGCAAGTTAATGAGGTTTACTGTAAAAGTCTCTGTGCCTCCGTCTTGGCCTTGAGCTAATTTCTAGACACCTTCAAAAGAGTTTGGTTCTTGTGTTGCCTTTTTTCCTTCCCCTTCGTCTTTCTGAACTTCCAAGCTACCGTCACACGTGTGCAAGTTTCAAGTGATTTGCTTTTCACTCAATTTCTCTCTCTCTCTCATTTCCTCTCCCTAGACCCTCCACCCCCCCAGCCCTATGTACCCAAGATCAGGTGGGAATGAAGGATCCCAGCATCATTCATGAAAATCTTTAACAGGAGGAATTTCAGATGTAGAATTGTGCTTACAGCAGTCTAGTTCCTTTGGCATCAATGGGACTTTTGGCATTGACTTCAATGGAGCCAGGACTTCACCTGCAGTGACTGATTCCAGAGGGAGGGTGGTTGCAGGTGGCTTGATGACGACCCTGGGCCGCTGCAGGGGCCAGCCTGGCCCGCAGCATAATTTAGAGCAGCCTTAGGGATGGTCTAAGTTACAGCAACCTCTCTAGTGCTACCAGCCAGACTGGCCTGGTAGCGTGCTCCACAGCTACACTCCTTGTCCTCCGGCTGTGAACAGCAAGCCAATGCAATGCCCACCCCTATGGAATGTTCCCGCAGCAGGCTGCTTATGGTGCCAGTGCCAAAGGAGCAGATAGGGGCTGGACCAGAGATCAAGATCCCTGCCATAGAGCTGGGCAAGCATTCTCAACTCCTGTTTTACCAGGGGAGGGAAACTGAGGCACAGAGCGGGGATGGGGCTTACCCATGATACATCAGTGGCAGAGCTGGGCCTAGAAGCCAGTAGGCCTGGCACTCAGCCCTATGCTGAATCTTCCAGTTCACAGCTGTCCCTGAACAGAGTAGCAGAGACTCCTGACTTATTTGGGGCAAGAATTTTTGCAGCTTCTAGTCCTATCCTCTTCATTTTCACCCTGAACTGAGGCTGAGTGGGATCCCAAGCAGCGATCTGCAGGGAGCTCTTTCCCTTCCTGTGCCACCAGGCCTGGAGCAGCTAGCAGAGAAGGGTGACTAGTCTGGGGAGAGGTAGCCAGGAAGCCCTGCCCACTTTTATGACTGCACGGGGCTGGGGAAGCGAATTCTGGAGCTCTGCACTTGCGACTGGTTGATTGTTCCTTGTAGCTCTCAGTTCCTGCCTCCGTTGCCCTGCTCCCCTTCTTGCTGCCTGCTATGGCTGGATTCCTGCTTTCCCTGCCCCCCCCCACCCCTATCCTATCCCAGTCCCCCAAAGACATACTGTAAACTGCAATCGTGGGAGGGAATGAAACAGGGGCCTTTGCATCTATCCGACTCAAGGCTCCTTTGTGTTGCAGCACCCCACATGAAAACCAGAGGATACCCATGGCATACGGGACAAGCATGTGCCACCCACCGAGTCAGAAGAAAAACAGATCCCTTGGGTGGCAAGGAGAGGAGGGGATCTGGGCATTGAGGATGGAGGTCACTTGGCTCATCTCTCCTGGCAAAAGCTACATGTTCCCCTCCCTGGGACTGGGCATGGAGCAGAGATTAATTCCCCCTACCCCCGCTGCAAGGGAGGAAGTGGGGCCTAGTAGATCCGGTCAGAAAACAGAATTCTCATCCTCCAGGAAATTCCAAGCTTTGCACATTTCGTTTCATCCCAAATCAGGACTGTGAGGTATAGTAGCATAGGCTCCGACTCCGTGGGTGCTCCAGGGCTGGTGCACCCATGGGGAAAAATTAGTGGATGCTCTGCACCTACCAGCAGCCAAGCTCCCTCCCCACCATGCTCCACCTCCTCCTCCTCCTCCCCTGAGCACACCGCATCCCCGCTCCTCCGCCTTCCTCCCAGTGCTTGCTGCCGCAAAACAGCTGTTTCGTGGCGTAACAATCTCTGGGAGGGACGGGGGAGGAGTGGGAATGTGGCGCGCTCAGGGGTGGAGTTCGGACAGGGCCGGGGCAGAAGGGGATCGAGCACCCACAGGCGCCAGCAGAAGTCGGCGCCTATGTGTAGGGTTAGGGTAATATCTCTGATTAGGGTATGTTTACACTGCAAAGAAAAACCCACGGCTGGCCCAGGTTCTGTAGACACACCCTTAGATAGTTTGGATGCCCTCTAATAGTAGCTCCCTGTTATGGACAGCCAGCCAACCAGTTAGCTATAAAATCCCTCTTAGTAGCTGTTCTCTACTGCTTTACCTATAAAGGGTTAAAAAGTCTCACGGCTATGCATAGGTAAAAGCAAAGGAGTGGGCACCTGACCAAAGAAGGCTAGCATTTTTCAAAATTGAGAAAAAACTTCCCCTTTGTCCGACTGTGGTTGTTCTCCTGGGGAGCGGGGGACAGAACAGAGCAGTGATGCTGTAAGATGCTTTGAGCCAGGTATGAAAAATTGGAGTTCTGTGTCTTAAGAGGTTTGTGCACATGGTATTTTTTAATTAGCTGGTGGCAACAGTTGATTTCTTTTTTTTCTTTCTCAGCTCTTCCCCGGAGGAGGGGGGAAGGGGGTGAAAGGGCTTGAGGGTACCCCACAGGAAGGAATTCCCAAGTGAGCCTTCCTGGTCTCTCAAACCAGTTCTGCACTTGGGTGGTGGCAGCATCTACCCATACAAGGTCAGAGTAAAGCTGTAACCTTGGGAGTTTAATACAAGCAGTATTGATTTTGAGAGTCCTTGCGGGCCCTCACCTTCTGTACTCAAAGTGCCAGAGTGGGGATTCAGCCTTGACATAGCCTCCCTTGTCCTCTATTGCAGAAGCCAACAGAACATTATAGACCAGCAGTGTTCGTATCTCGGTAGTACGTTTATATATTGGTAGTAAGTTTGGGTATTGGGAACCTAGCTGTGTCTGTGAGTTGTCGGCATATTCTGCTCTAGTTCAAATGGGAATGATTTTGGGAAAGTCCTTTGGCCGGTGTTGTGCATAGGCATGTCAAAATTTGATTTTTTAAAAATAATTTCGATGGAGAACATCAATGATTATTTGTGAGCATTTTAAAATATGTTTATTGATTTACATTTTCACAGTTGCAGGAAATTATGGGGTGGGTCAGACTATAATTATTTAATGGTACCTGATGTTGAGCGTCAAACAGCATTAAAACATACTTTGTCAACATCACATGTCAAAATACGCAAAGTAAATAGCCTTAAATCAAACTCTCATAAGTTCTCCAGCAGCATTTTTCTTACTTTGCCTATCTGTAAATTTTGATTATTATTGATGAACATACCTTTTGGTCAGTGTGTGTGTGTACAGTGAAATTGATACTTACTGATGGTTACCAATAAAGTTCTAATCCTTCCAAGCTTAGTTGTACAGAAAATCAGATTGTATGATCAGTGTTCCCTTCTGGCCTTTCAATCTATGCCTCTGTGAATTATTAATACTGTGTAGAGAGCACGGACACAATAGGAACATGGTGTAGAAACCTTGGAATTTGTCACGAACCGAAATATTCCAATTTGATCTTCTTGAAATGTTTCTATTTTTTATATTATAACCTAATATAAAAGTCAAAATGAAACATGGAAAATGAAACATTCCAACCATATTGAGACAAAAGGATTCCATAATTTCCCATCGTAAATGTCGGTGAAATAGATGCATTCCCGTGAAAAGTTTTGATTTTGTCAAATTGGCATTTTCTGATGAAAAAAATGTTCCATCGGCAAATTTTGGACCAACTCTAGGGCCTTGCAAATCGCTCGTCCAGATTCTGGGTTTCTGCAGGTTCACCCCTCGTCAGTTCATTTCCAGGATATGCTGCAAAAGAGGCAGGCTGCCAAGGTGAAAGATGGAATATCAGCCCTAACTCTAAACCAGCTCCTTGTATGGCATTTGACTTTATCTGAGAGAGGCCGGTGTTAATACTATAGCACCAAGAGGCCCCATTGTGCTGGGCACTGTTCAAGCTTACAGGAGACCAAAGAGCGGTAATCCAGATCTAAGACCTACACTTTGTGCTTGGCCCATCTCTCTGATGAGGTCAACCCAACCCCAGCGCTCTCTGTTCTTTGGTTCTAGATCCACACATTGCTCCTTGGGCCCATCTCAGATTGCTCTGATGTGCTTTCATCTCCTGTGTCTTTTGCCCTTGGTGGTACTTCTATACCAGAGGCTCAGCCAGAATCTGACCCCAGGCAGGTTCCAAACTCCAGGCTAGCATTTCTCTGTATCCGTTGGCAGCAAAGTGGGTTTGTGCACAGAGACAGGGTGCATGCAGACAGGAAAATACTCCAGAAAAATAGCCATGCACCCTGGCCAAGGACCCCCTGCTATGCCCATCTCCGATTATAGCTGCATAACGGGAAAGCTGCATAATGGGTTATGTTTAATGGCCACTTTTATTTTTTTAGCCTGCTAACTCATTAGGTCAAATTTAGCCTGGTATAAATCTCTATCACCTCTTAGCATTGCCCTGGGCTGAACTTGGCTCGTTGCATTCGACAATGACCTACTTTGGACCATTTCATGCAATAATGGCAAATTCCTTCTTGATTTGGAAAATTGTCCATCACCCAGCGACCCCTAGCTGGGTCTTGTCGAGAGGAAGCTCTTTGCGGGCAATGAATTAGTTTTCATTACAGCTGTGAAGCATTCATGAGGCAAAAAGGATGACACAGCCCCAAAGAATAGAGATGTGTCTTTGTAAGGGTCAAAATAACCCAGTTCTTAATAGATGTTTCCCCCCTGCACTGTTATTATCCAGTGACTCAGACCTTCCATACAAGGTACCTGTGATGAAGAATATTCTTTGAGATGAAGAGCTCAGTTGTGTCATGGGGATGGATGGGGGCCATTCAGAGAACCCAGAAGCAAGTGCTCCAATTTCGACACCCTTTTGTTCTTGTAAAGACCACCAGTGGTTGCCCCGGGATCTAGATTTGAATCCAGATCCAAGGTGAATCCCTGGCTACATCACCGGGAGGAGCAGTTGGAGAAAAGACCCAGTAGATCTAGTCCCTTCCCTGCACACTCGGGACAGTCGCTTTGATGGAGGGCTGTGATACTTGGGTCTAATGCTGGCTGTTGGGGTTGGTGTGCAGGTGCTGGGTGGGGCTTAGTGGCCTCTCATCTACAGGTGGTCAGACTAGATGATCTGGTGGGCCATTGTGACTGTAAATTCTGTGATTCATACTTCAAGCACTACACTTGATCTATCCAAAGGTCAGCTCCTGGAACAACCACCGGTGGCCTGTTGACATCCCCAAAGGCCAGCTACACCAGGATACCCGGCCCCAAAGTTGGAGAGAGCCTCTGATTTGATGATCGCTGGGCCGCAAGGATGCTTCTTGTGCAACGTGGGGAAGCAGCCCTCCCCACACTCTCTCTGATGCATCCTCCTGCCTGAGAGGACCGATCAGTGGGCTCGGAGCAAAGTTAGCTGAGGGTATCTTTAGAGCTACCAAGCCTCTTCCTGCTCATGTGGGAGTGTCTGTGTGCTGATGGGTCCATGTCCCACTTAGAATGTGTCTACACTGCAAGCGGAGGTGTGATTGCAGCAAGTGTAGACATACCTGAGCCAGCTTTGATCTAGCTAGCTCCAATCAGAGCAGCGAAGCCGTGGAGGGCAGCACATGCTGTACCGCTCTGCCCGGGACCCCGGATACGTCCTCGTGCGGCTAGCCCAACTTCACTGCTAGGGGAGAGCTAGCGCAGGTGCATCTTCACATGCTGCAATCGCAGCTCCGATTGCAGTGTAGCCACACTCCAAGTCTCAGGTTCTCCCTGGTACCCCCAGTCCTCGGGCAACAAGGGCTTCTCCTACTGTGGAGCGAGAAGCTTATGGGCTCCCCTAGGGAAGCCTGAGAAGACCGCACATGCCATTGCATGATGTTCTCTTTGCTCCCAGGGGCCCGCCGAATGCTGATTTGAACAGCTAGTGGCATTGCCCCTTGACTGCGACAAGCAGAGAACTCGCTCTGGGAGCTAGCCAGGAAGTTTGCCCTGCGCTTCTGGCAGCTCCATCTCCTTTCGGTTCCAGAAGCTTAGCGGCGGCTGCTGCTCTGCTGACTCCCTGAAGCGGCTCCGAAATGCTCAATTAGAACTGAACTAGGGGCTCCCTTAATTCGGGCCATTAGGGAGCAAAAAGGAGGTGGGAGGGGCAATTTGGCCAAGAGTCCATTGGGGATGGGAAGCTCTGGGGGACCAAGAGGAAAAGATTCAGCAGGGAGGGATGCTGAGAGCTGGGGAGGGGAGTTGATAGAAATGGGCAGGAAGCAGAGACACAGACAGAGGGGACAGGGTGAATCCCGAGGTCAAGCCTGGGGTATTGAAGTTCAGGGATGTGGCTTGACTGATTAGAAATAATAATCTCTAGTTCTTCTATAGCGTTGTTCATTACTAGATCTCAAAGCAATTCAAAAACAAGGGCAGCACCATCATCCTGGAGGATAGGGCCCTCAAGGGCTATTGGCTATGATGGGCAGGGATGCAACCACATGCTCCGAGTGTCCCTAGTCTCTGTTTGCCAGAAGCTGGGAGTGAATAACAGGGCATGGATCATAGAATCCTAGAAGATCAGGCTTGGAAGAGACCTCAGGAGGTCATCTAGTCCAACCCCCTGCTCAAAGCACTCGATAGCACCGGGGGACTTGATAATTGCCTGTTCTGTTCATTCCCTCTGGGGCACCTGGCACTAACCACTATTGGAAGACAGGAGACTGGGCTAGATGGACCATTGGTCTGACCCACTATAACTGTTCTTATCCCGATTTTACAGGTGGGGAAACTGAGGCACAGAAAAGGCAAGTCACTCACCCAAGGTCACTCAGCAGGCCTGTGGCGGAGCCGGACATAGCACCCAGGTCTCCTGAGTCCTAGTCTAGTTCTCTGTCCACTAGGCCACAGGGACAAACAGTCAATAGAGCTCAGGTCCAGATTTCTGACCACTCAGCAGCCAAAGCTCTGAGCTCTTTAGAAAGTTCTGACCCGGGGTGGGTATGACATACTGGGGCACAATCCAGAAAA
This sequence comes from Dermochelys coriacea, assembly GCF_009764565.3. NCBI lineage: Eukaryota > Metazoa > Chordata > Testudines > Dermochelyidae > Dermochelys > Dermochelys coriacea. The sequence continues at coordinate 5,238,966 of NC_050092.1, read as the reverse complement.
GGGGGGCTGGGTCACCCCTGCCTGGCACCCTTGGGTGCCTCTCAATGCCTTTCTAAATTAGCTTCCACCTTAGCTATTCACAAATAGCTTTCCAGCGTGCAAGCCACACCCTGAGGGTCTGTGTGTAATTGCAGCCAGCCAGTCACACCTAGGTTATGCTCTGGCTCTCACCAGTCTGGGTTGTACTTCAGGGTGACTCCAACACCTCCTAAATCTGGATCTTCTCCTAGAAATGTATGTCCTGGATGGTACAAATATATTAAGTCCATTATTCCTACAAGAGAATAATATTCCAGTTGATTACCTTAACTAGCTGCCCAGATACGTCAATTTAAACATACTGGATTAGATAAAACAGTCAAACCAGTTTATTAACTACAAAGAGAGAGATTTTAAGTGAGTACAAGTAAGGAGGCATAAGAGTCAGAAATGGTCAAAAGAAAAATAAAGATAAAACGCTTAGGCTATGTCTACACTATGCACCTTTTAGCGACACATCTGTGCCGCTACAGCCGTGCCACTAAAAGGTGCGCAGTATGGCCACTCTTTGTCAGCAAGAGAGAGCTCTCCCGCTGAGAAAAATCCCACTACCACCACCAGCACTTTTCGGTAGTAAAACTTTTGTTGTTCAGGGGTTTGTGTTTTTTTCACAACCCTGAATGACAAAAGTTTTACCAACAAAAGCCCAGTGTAGACAAAGCCTCACTAGGGCCTAACTAAACATACTGTATTAGATTCAAGCAAAGTTCCTCACCACATGCTCCAGCAGATTACTGAGCAAACTTGCAGGTCAGGACCACTCCCCCAGAGTCCAATGGCTGTTTCCTTTTGTCTTCTCAGGTGCAGAGAATGAGGTGGGCAGGGAGACAGAGAGGGGTGCCTTGGGGTGTTTGTCCCTCCTTTTTAGAGTTTCAGTCCTCCTCTTGCAAAACATTTCCAGCTGGGCACCAGGAGCCAAAGAGTCTGTGTGGAAGGATGTTCCCTGCTAGCTTTTTTTTACACCTGTTTGAATTTCCTTTGTTTTCCCTTCCTGCTCTGTTTGACTCTGATGACTCTGTTTACTGCTTAAATGCAAATTAAGGCAAGCACACATTTCTTTCTTGTTTAGGACAGACCTGACTGCTGCCTGGGCAGGGCTGTGGGGTTTGGAATGTGTGTTAACACCATACAGGGGAATCTTGTAACCTCACATACCCTGTTGCCACACAGATTTTATCAGGACAATACTGACCAGCAAATTTTGTGTTTTCAAATGATACCTTACAAGGCATACCAGGTACAAAGATTATTGCAATAGAGTGTGTACAGGGGTGTATTCTGCCACAGCGGGGTTGACTACAAAATTCACATCCTGGTTCTCCTCTTTCCTCTGTTCCCTGACCCACTCCAATGTTGAGGGATTCCTGGCATTGGGGTTTCTTGGCCAGCTGCATCCATACCAAATACCCCAAAGAAGAGAGAAAAACCATGGGCCTCCTGCAGTCTTTTTTCTAACTCTCTATTTTTGCTTCAGCGTTTGCTAATGCAAACACAATTATCCAGCACCAGTGACTTTCCTGTCACCAACACAGAGAGAGACTAATATTACAGAAGACCTGCTGCAGAGAATGCCTCTGAAATTACAGTAAACATCACATAACAGAACTCACATCACCGAGGAGAGCCTGCACCGCAGCTGGGGAGATGGCCAATGAACAGTCCATGGCATGATTATGCCGGAAGCCCTGTGCACATAACAGCTCTGCTGCCCCCACTACCTTCTGGCACCTACTGAAATGGGAGGGTCCCTGCAGAGGGGCAGAGGCTCCCTGTGTTATGGGGCTGTGCAGAGCTACTCTAACTCACCCTCTGCTTCCCATGATCCCCTGTGGTCTCTGGGAATAGCTAAAGTACCGGGCACTCAGGCCAGGCCCCTGACCCACCCCAGACATTGGGGGCTGAGAGAAGGGCTTGCTTAGAGCCCTGCATCATCTCATTGTGATGTGCGTATGGGTCCCCTGAGCATCACCAGTATGTCTCCCACTCTGGAGAGTGACTCAAGGTTTATGGTCTCCAGGGACTCCCACTCAAACACGCTCCAGCCCTTCACAAGAACACACGTTTGTTCTAACTGTGGGGCCAGCAAACTCCCCCTGCGAGCTAAGAGCCATGCTGGGCCAGTCCCTTCTCACACATCATCACCTGTTATAAAGGCTCTGTAGGAGCAAACACCACCGTCTGTAACACCCATGCACTGGTCCATGGGGCTGCACAGGGGTAGGGAGGGGAGAATTCAACCCACACTTGGAGCTTAAGAATCCTGCTGCTGATGTGTGAGCCAGCATGAAATTAAGCTGTTTCAAAAACCTCCAACTGAATGAGGAGTCTCCATTGCTGGGATTTCTGCCCATAAACTCCAGCTCAGGTAGTGTAGAACTGAGATCATCAACGTTAAAATGAGACGGCTAATGCTGTGATAGGTGCAGATGGTGGCTTGAGTGCCCCCTAGTGTTCACTCAAATTATAGTACTTCTTAGTACAGGGAACTGTTGGACCCTCTTGACCCAGAATCCTTAGCAGGAATGGGGGGGAGTGTTCTGATTGCCCCATCTGAGCACATTTCACCTGGAAGCAAGAGACTAAAGCAGGGCTACCCTGTCGCTCAGGGCTTGACAAACTCGCTTTAAAGTGAATGTTCAGTGACCCCCTGGAACGCATACATCCCCCTTTGTCCCGTCCCGCCACCACTTCGACATCAGCTCCCCACGCAGAACACTTTAGAAGGCATTTGCAACCCACAGCATCCACTCCTGGACCTTGTTCGCTGTACTCAGGACCTCGGCAGGAGGATGCGAGCTCCTAGTTTCGTGAGCGTTTCCCTGCAGTGAGTTCACCTGCCAACTCCATTGCTCCCCCTGAATTTCTCACTTGGTGTCATCCCAGCCAGTTACGTCCTGCCAGCTTCACTGATTAAAATTAACCTAAAGGAATGCTAATGATTTGGGGCCTGGCAATGCAATCCCCTCCTCACATCGCGCTCCACTGTGACCCCGGCTACGTGCCCACTCAAGTGCCTGAAAAGGCATAAGCTGGTCCCTTATTGAGTTATCCTGTCACCGCTTGCACCATGCACAGGTGGGTAAGGAGTAGGTAGGTACAGAGTGGGCAGAACTTTGGCTCTGCCCTATATGCCCCAGCCAGTAGCTGAGCTAGCACAGAGGAGGAAGGGATCTGGGTGTAGGGGTTGGGCTGGCACAGTTCAGTTCCCAGGGAAGAATCAGGGACAAGCTGGTGACTCTCTTATCATGTGGCTGCACAACTCCCTGGGAGCTAAAAGAGTCCAGTACAACAACCCCTGAGTTCACAGCCAACATCTCCGGGACTAGGGAGGATGGCAGTTCAGAGCTGACATGCCATGGGAAAATCTGAGATTTCACACTTTGGGTTTGTCCCAAATTAGGACCAAAAGGTCAATTGTTTGAAAATATTTTGGTTCAACCCATTCAAAAGAATGGAATAGAATAGAATAACTAATAACCGGAATGAAACATTTGGAGGTTTTTAAGACCAGGATAGACAAATATTTCCCAGGGCTGGTCCAGGTATGTTTTGTCCTGTCTCAGCACAGGGGATGGACTAGGTGACCTTTTGGCCTACATTTCTGTGACCTTCTGGAAACTAACTCTTTCAATAATGTCCTACAGAATGTCAACAAAATCTTTACGAAATGTTTTGATTTAGTCAAAACAGCATTTTTCACTGGGAAATTTTCAATCATCTCTCGCTGAGCCCCTTAACGACTCCTCCCCCAGAGAAGATTTGATATTTCAAGGTTTAAAAAAAATCAAGTGAGAAGCAAAGCAACCCTCTTTTCGGAGGAGAACTAAAAACGTTCAGGCCGAGTTTCTACATCAGGAAGATGTAAAAACAAAAGGTGCAGCCCCACTTGTGTTGGGGGATTATTTTGCAGAGGATGGTGGATGCTCAAAGGTTTGATAGGGAATATTCCCCTTCCGCAGTGAACAATTTGCAGGTGGAGGCAGGGTTCTTTCCCTTTGCAGAGGGCCTTGTTGCAGCTGGAGGAATCCAGTGAGGAAAGGAGCTCTGTTCTTTGCGGCTGCCGGCTATTAATGATGGTGCGTGACAAAGTTCCTGCTCTACCTTGGTGGGTCTTGCACTTATTGGTGGATTTGCTCGCCTTGGAGCTTCACAGTAGCCCTCAGCTTGGCTGTTTTTCTGAATTCACAGTCCAGGTTGACTCCTCCTGTGTCTGACCCGGAGTTGGGAGGATTTGGGGGGAACCCGGGCCCGCCCTCTACCCCGGGTTCCAGCCCAGGGCCCCATGGAATGCAGGTGTCTAGAGAGCCTCCTGGAACAGCTGTGCGACAGCTACAACTCCCTGGGCTACTTCCCCATGGCCTCCTCCCAACACCTTCTTTATCCTCACCACAGGACCTTCCTCCTAGTTTCTGATAATGCTTGTACTCCTCAGTCCTCTAACAGTCCGTGTTCTCACTCTCAGCTCCTAGTGCCTCTTGCTCCCAGCTCCTCACGCACACACCACAAACTGAAGTGAGCTCCTTTTTAAAACCCAGGTGCCCTGATTAGCCTGTCTTAATTGATTCTAGCAGCTTCTTGATTGGCTGCAGGTGTTCTAATCAGCCTGTCTTAATTGTCTCCAGAAGGTTCCTGATTGTTCTGGAACCTTCCGTGTTACCTTACCCAGGGAAAAGGGACCTAAAGAGCCTGGGGCTAACATATCTGCCTTCTATTACTCTCCCATAGCCATCTGGCCTGACCCTGTCACATATCACCCCCCCCCCGGCTCAGCACTACGGGGTTGGGCAACTTGGGACATCAGGCAGTGTACTCGTGACAAACCATCTGCATTGCCATGGTGGCTTCCAGCCCGGTGTTGTATGGTGAATTGGAAAGGTTGTAGGGACAGGAACCATCTGGTCACCAGGCTTGCATTCTTCTCTTTATTTTGCTGCATCCACTGGAGGGGTTTATGGTCAGTCACAAGGGTAAACCGTCATCCCAGAAGGTAATAACGTAGTGTTTCCATGCCCATTTCACAGCTAGGCACTCTCTTTCAACCACAGCATACTTCTGCTCTCTCGGGAGGAGTTTCCTGCTGAGGTAGAGGATTGGGTGTTCTTCATCTCCAACCATCTGCGATAGGACAGCTCCCAATCCTACTTCAGATGCATCTGTTTGTAAAATGAATTCTTTGTTGAAGTCTGGGGCTATAAACACGGGGTTACTGCAAACGGCTGTCTGTAGATCCATGAATGCTTTCTCTGCGCCATCCAGAACGACAAGTATGTATTGGTGGCCTCACGCTGTCTTCTCCAGGGGTCCCACTAGATCCATGGCTATTTCCTCGAAGGGGACCTCTATGATGGGAAGGGGTACTAATGGTGCCCTCAGGTAGGGACGGGGACTGTGCAGCTGACACTGTGGGCAGGACGCACAGTACCTCCGCACTTCTCCATGTACTCCGGGCCAGAAGAACCGTCATAGGACCCGTGCCAGGGTCTTCTCTACTCCCAAATGCCCCCAAAAAAGATGACTATGGGCCAGACTTAATACAGCGTTCTGGTGTTTTTGAGGTACTAGGATCTGCTGTACCTTCTGCCCCTGTACTGGTGCAACCCAGTATAAGAGATTCTTCTTCATCATGAAGTAGGGTTCTGGTCCCTGGGTTTTCCCTTCCACGGGGACCCCATCTATTTTGGTCACCTCCTTCTTAATGCTGTTGTACCTTGGGTTTTCAGCTTGGTCCCGTCCTAAATTTCCTCTCCCGGGGCTAATCTGCCCGAGCTCTAGGGGGCCAGTCTCTGTTGCCTCTACTGGTTCAGAAGCATTAGGGTGGGGGTCCGACTCGGGTGCTTCTCCCTCCTGGGTGACCTCCTTTTCAGCTGCTCGGGTCTGGCTACCTACGAGAGCGACCCGCTGGCTTTGGGCCAGTATTCGGGTTCCCAGGGCCTTAGCTGTCCTCTTTCCCTTTTTCCTCTCTCTACCCTGTCTGGGAGGGGAGAACAAATCTGGGGACATTTCAGAGAAGGTTGGGGGTTGACAGTCTACTGTGGATGCCTCACTACTTTCAGGGCTTCCCCCTTTCTCCAATTCCCCTACCGGGAGTAAGTCTCCAAACCCTGGGAAGTCCCTCCCTATGAGCACCGGGTATGGGAGTGCAGGGACTACCCCTGCTGCTACCTCAGTAGTGTTCCCCTGAATCTCGATTTTTACTGGGATAGTGGCGCAGTAACTGACTGTTCCATGGACGCATGTTATCCGCATATGCTTGGCCCACAGCAGCTGACTACGCTTCACGAGCTTCCCCAAGACAAGCGTGATAGCTCTCCCCGAATCAACCAGTGCTGTGGTCTCTACCCCATTTAGCTTCACTGGTCTGGTGTACATATGTGGGGTTTGTGAGATCCCCACAAGGTGGATTAGGGCACATGGGTCTGCCCAGTTCCCCAGGTTATACTGCATAGGCTCCTTGGCATTGGGGCAGCTATGTGTCCCCTCTCCCCACAGGCGTAACATCTGTATGGAGCCCTAGGCGTTCCCTGGTCTCTTGGTTTGGGCCTTCTAACATCACGATCCTCTTCCCCCTCAGTGCTCCGACTCTTTGTGGCTTCTGGTGGGCCTTCAGCCCCTCTCTTTTTTCACCTGGGTTCTCCTGGTGGCCCAGTCACCCAAGCTCTAGGGCTTGGTGCTGCTAATTTAACCCGGGGTGCTTCTTCCTTAACTGGTCGGGTCAGCTCCCTCGCCGTCCTTCGCCTTTCTACCAGCGTGACAACCTCGTCATAGGTGGAGGGTTCGTTCTGGCTTACCCAGGCGCGAAGGTCTGGCGGTAGTCCTCTCATGTACCAGTCGATGACCAGAATCTCTAGTATCTCCTCTGGACTCCAGGACTCAGTCTTTCGCGGCTGCTCTCAGGAGTAATTACCCCAGTAAAATGCTCTGTTCAGTCCTGACACCTGGCCAATGGCTTGCCGGCGACTGCGTTCGTTCAATTACAGCTCTCGCAAAGGACCTGCTCCTGCATCTTCCATGGCGAATGACTCATGCTTCCTCAAGTGGCAGGCGTGTTGATTTCCCAGGGAGAGAGGTTAGAGATGCCACAGCTTGTTTGTCTTCTGCATTGGGGCCCTTTTCGGTGTGTAACCCTCCTAAGACTCATTCGCAACCCTGAGGGGCTTGCTGACAAGCCCCTCCGCTCCGTTCTCATCTCACATGGCTGATACACTCAAAGACATCCATCTTGCCCCTTCGTGTAAGAGGATGGGGAACGGATGATGCTTGTTGTAAGGCATCTACAAAATAAATGTATTTCTTTCTTTCCCTGTTTCTCTTCCTGTGCATCTTTGCTAAATTAATTTCCAGGGTGCTCTTGCCAGATATTCAGATCATGCAAATCGTCCTGAGAGCCTGCAAGCTTTCAGATGCCCCCTTTTATTCCAGGGTTTTTATTTACTGTTTACTTGCTGCTAATTAAGTACAGTATGTGAAAGCGGGGGGAGTGCGCACTGGCAGATGTGCATAGCTGACCCAAGTGGGCACACCAAGAATGCGTTAACTGCAACCTCCAAATGTTTCATTGGCCTTTGCAGCAGGAGGAGAGGGATGCGAGCTGGGGACTGGCACGCCTGGTGAATGGTTAAAAAAATGTATTTAATGGTTACATTAAAGACGTTTAACCTGTTTGATCGCTAGCTACCCCCTTGACTCCTTGTGAGTGGACTCCTACTGCCGTCAAGCCCTACCTGGGAGACTGTGATGAGTTTGGAACAAGGAGCTAGGGTGGGGAGCTGACTGCCCAGGCATGCTGGGACAGGGCTCCGACCCATCCAGTTGTGGCACACACCCTGCTAGGGGTTTGCTATGAGCCACATGAAAAGCAGGCTGCACCTAAACTAATCCCTGCTTGCCCCAGCTGCCTCAGAAGGACTAGAACGATGGGTGTGAGATCGAGAGAGGGGGATCATGCCATCCTGGCCTGCTTGGGCCAGGGCGGTACAGTAGTAAATAGGAATTATTCCATCCCAGAGGCTGAATGATCTAGTTATTCATCACCTAACCTGCAAGCTCCCCATAATGTTTGCCAGGGAAAACAAGCACGGATCTAGGGCTCTGGGGACTTGCAGGCTTCTCATACCCCTCGCACCAGCGAGACGGTCACAGGGTGATCTCCACTCCTCACAATCCTCATGGAGCTGCCTCATGTTTGTGTGAGCTTCCCCCGGCAGAGAAGGGAAGAGGGGGAATTCCACCAGTGCTCGGGTGGCTCAGGGACTGGTAGGGGCGCTGTTCTAAAACTGGTCGGGGTGGTGGCTGGCCTGCCCATTCCTGGCAGAGGGGGCAGAGTCAGATGCTGCTTTCATTTATACCCGTATCCATGTGGAATGAGCCCAGCTGCAATCAGTGAACTTTAGTCCAGAACATAAGAAGGGCCACACTGGGTCAGAGCCAAAGGTCCATCTAGCCCAGCGTCCTGTCTTTCGACAGTGGCCAATGCCAGGTGCTCCAGAGGGAATGAACAGAACAGGGAATCACCAAGTGATCCATCCCCTGTCGCCCATTCCCAGCTTCTGGCAAACAGAGGCTAGGGACACCCTCCCTGCCCATCCTGCCTAATAGCCATTGATGGATCTATCCTCTAGGAACTTATCAGAAATTGGCACTGAGAGTCACCAGCTTGGATTCTGCAAGTCAGATGAAGATGAGCCCAATTCGGCTCTCACATCTGCACCTGCTGACACCTGTGGGTCCAATGACTTCAGCTGAGTTACTTCAACCTTTCCATGCCGTGAGGGGATCAGGATTTGGGGCATGGGGCTGTGAAGTCCCTGTGGGCTCTTTCTGAATCCCACTTCTAACAAAGTGTCTACCTCCTGGAACTCAGCTGGTGACCCTGCTGCTGAAGAACAGGGCGGAAGAGACTCCAGTTTTTCCTCCCGTAGCTCTGGCAGCTCCTGGAGGGCCCGTGTTAGTGAAATCAACAGATGTGTCTCAAAGAGGCACAAGGAGCATGTACATCAGAGGGGCCTAGGCCTTTTTCTAACTGCAACTGCATTTAAGTAGCTTGTAATCGGCTGTTTCAGCCCCCCAGCAGGATGGGGCCAATAGCAAAGACCTGGTACTCTGTTCAAGGGCCGTTACATAGACAGTTCTCTGGCTGTGGAGTCTGGATCAGCATCCAAAGTTCTGGGCTGTTGAGGTCTGGTTGTTGCTTACTTGGACCCCTCTCTAGTGATATCCCAGACCATGAGAAGGGCTTCACTTCGGGCAGTGACTCTCCACCTTTCTAGGCTACTGTCCCCCTTTCAGTACCTTTGTACTGTGTCTTGTGTACCCCCAAGTTTCACCTCACTTAAACATGACTTGCTAACAAAATCAGACATAAAAATACACAATTGTCACTGCCACACTGTTACTGACAATTGCTGACGTTCTCATTTTTACCATATAAAGTAATCCACTGGAATATAAATATTGTAGTTACATTTCAGTACATAATTCAGAGAGCAGAATAAACACATCTTTGTATGAAATTTTAGTTTCTACTGACTTCGCTAGTGCTTTTAACGTACCTTGTTGTAAAACTAGGCAAATATCTAGATGAGTTGATATACCCCATGGAAGACCTCTGTGTACCCCTGGTTGAGAACCACTCATTCAGGGCACATTTTGGGGAAAACGTTATTTAAAGGTCAAACAACACTGTTCTCTTCCAGCTGGGGCAAAATTTCAGAGACAGTTCCTGATTTGCACCCACAGAACTCTGTACACAGATTTAATTGCTCGGGCCGTTTGGGCACTGGTGCACGCAAGCTGGGTTACTATAGTCACACATACTGCCCCCTCCCCATTGTCATGTGATTAAGCACCAGTTTCACTTGTGCAAACATGCACATCTGCACAGCACATGCTGCATTCTCCTTCCCTAGGTTCATAGAGTTTAAGGCCGGGAGGGATGATTACACCATCTTGTGTGACCGCCTGCATTGCACAGGCCAGAGAATTTCACCCAGTTACTCCTATGTGAAGCCCAGTAACTGGTGTTTGGCTAATGCATCTTTCAGAACAGCAGCTTGTCTTGATCTGAGGACAGCAAGAGACAGAGAATCCACCACTGCCTCAGGGAGCTTGTTCCAAGGGTTAATCGCCTTCATCATTCCAAATGTTGCCTTATTTCTAACTTCAGTCGAGCTGGCTCTGACTCCCAGCCGGTGGTTCTTTTTCTGCCTTTCTCTGCTAGATTAAAGAGCATTTAGTGCCCTATATTTTCTCCGTGAAGGTGCTCACACAGCACGATCAACTCACCTCTTCATTTTCCTTCTCTCCCTCAGACCAGCCACCCTCACACTCTTCCCCTTCCTCCCATCATGCTCCGATTATGCTTTACATTTTGAAGCTGTTTCCTCTCCGGCCACAAAGGTGCGTCATGAGATTTTTCCAACTGGCCATTCTGAGGTGGCTTTGTTAGCCCGGTAGCCAGCACTGAGCACTAATAAGAATGCAAACAGCTGGTTCCCTTTATAAGCCTATTTACAGGCATATGAAATGTATGCTCAATGGGTTGTCTGGCTCTTCCCTGGGAGGAAACAGAACATTGTTTTACCCACAGGGTGTGTGTGTGTGTGTGGGGGGGTATGTCAGTGAGCAGGGTTCATCCATGGCCCTGAGGAGGGAGAGTCTCTGTCCATGTCTCTATCTGTGTGTGTGGATTTCTATCCGGGTGTGTTCTTCTGCTGACAGGTCTGTATTCCTCCATGTGTATGTGTGAACACACGCACATGGCTCTGTGCGTGATTATTAGGGCCCTACTGTTAAAAACGCGTCATGGACCGTGAAATCTGGTCTCTCCCCGTGAAATCTGATCTTTCGTGTGCTTTTACCCTATGCTATACAGATTTCACAGGGGAGACCAGCATTTCTCAATTGGGGGGTCCTGACCCAAAAAGGAGTTGCAGGGGGATTGCAAGGTTATTTTAGGAGGGCTGTGGTATTGCCACCCTTACTTCTGTGCCACCGTCAGAGCTGGCTGGCCAGAGAGCGGCGGTCGTTTGCCAGGCACCAGGCTCTGAAGGCAGTGCCCTTCCAGCAGCAGTGCAGAAGTAAAGGTGGTGATACCATATCATGCCACCCTTACTTCTGTGCTGCTGCCTTCAGAGCTGGGCGGCCAGAGAGCAGTGCCTGCTGACTGAGGGCCCAGCTCTGCAGGGAGCAGCGCAGAAGTAAGCACTGTATTTTCCACTAAATGCATCCGATGAAGTGAGCTGTAGCTCACGAAAGCTTATGCTCAAATAAATTTGTTAGTCTCTAAGGTGCCACAAGTACTCCTTTTCTCTTTGCGAATACAGACTAACACGGCTGCTACTCTGAAAGAAGTAAGGGTGGCAGTACTGTACCATGCCATCCCTTCTATACTGCTGCTGGTGGCTCTGGCTTCAGAGCTGGGATCCCAGCCAGCAGCCGCTGCTCTCCAGCTGTGAAGGCAGCCCCACCGCCAACAGCAGCAAAGATGTAAGGGTAGCAGTACTGCAGCCCCCCCTACAATAACCTTGCAGCCCCCATAACTCCCTTTTGGGTCTGGACCCCTACAATTACAATATGTGAAATTTCAGATTTAAATAGCTGAAATAATGAAATTTACAATTTTTTAAATTCTATGATCTTGAAATTGACCAAAATGGACTGTGAATTTGGTATTGCCCTAATGCTTATGTATCACGTCTGTGCACAGGGGTCCATGTCAATGGGGGCGGGGGGTTGTTTGTGCAATGTCCATGAAGCTGCAGTGCTGTGGGCATGCTTGGCCTATGGTGGCTGTGCACAGAGGTCTGTGTCTGTGCAAACCCTGTGTTTGGCAGGTGGGGACAAGGGACACAGCAGCAGAAGAATCTCACAGGCTTTTGGGATCTGCTGGCTGTTTCTGCCAGGGCAGGGGTTCTCAACCTTTTTCTTTCTGAGGCCCTTCCAACATGCTATTAAAAAACTCCATGGCCCACCTGTGCCACAACTGTTTTTCTGCATATAAAAGCCAGGGCCAGCGTTATGGGGTAGCAAGCAGGGCACTTGCCTGGGGCCCCATGCCACAGAGGGTCCTATGTAGCTATTTCCCCATGTTATTTCTCCCCCCCACCTCACCCCCCACTGTTCCTCAGATATTCTTGTTAACTGCTGGAAATAGCCTACCTTGCTTGTCACCATGAAAGGTTTTCCTCCTCCCCCCCCCCCCCCCCCCCCCCCCCCCCCCCCGCTGCTGGTGATGGCTTATCTTAAGTGATCACTCTCCTTACAGTGTGCATGATAAACCCATTGTTTCATGTTCTCTGTGTGTATATCAATCTCCCCTCTGCTTTTTCCACCAAATGCATCCAATGAAGTGAGCTGTAGCTCACGAAAGCTTATGCGCTAATAAATTTGTTAGTCTCTAAGGTGCCACAAGTACTCCTTTTCTTTTTGCGAATACAGACTAACACGGCTGCTACTCTGAAACCTATGTAGCTAAGTTGCTCAGGCTTCAGGTTCAGTCCTGGGTGGCGAGGCTTGGGGCAGGGGGACTTTGGCTTTCTGCCCTGGGCTCCAGTAAGTCTAACGCTGGCCCTGCTTGGCGGACCTTTAAAATCTGCTCACGCACACCCCCCCTCGCCGGGGGCCTCGGACCCCTGACTGAGAACTGCTATGCCAGGGGACATCTGCCTCTTTGCAAGCACCGTAGTGACCAGCAGGTCCTGGAATGGACCATCGCACTGTGGATTTACTGGGAACACCTAGGTCATTAGGACAGCTGATAAAGAGGCAAGCTTTGGCTAGAACATGGGGTTGACAAGCAGGAAATCGGGGCTGAATGTCATGTGCCCTTGGGCAAGTTTGTGCCTCAGTTTCCCATGGGTAGAGCTGGTTGGTTTGTTTGTTTGGATGGATGAAACTTTTTTCCATTGGAAAATGCCGATTAATCCAAAATTGAAAGTCTTCATGGGAACAGGGTGGTTTTGATGAATTTTTCAATTCGAAAAGGATTTGGGAAAAAAAAACAAGTTTTGAAGTTCTTGAAATGTTTCATTCCAAAGCAAAAAAAGTCCAATTCACAATAAATGTTTGTTTTGAAATTTCAGCTAACAATAGTAAAATGAACATTGCAAATGGGCAAAATTGAAATGCAGTGTTCAAAATGATTGAAACCAGACTTGCTTGTTGGCCCTACGCGTTTTTCCCTTTTACCAGTTTGTGAAATTTTTCAGGATTTTGACTTTTCATCCCAGGAAAAAAATTCTAAATCTGGACGATTTTCATGGGATGGGAAATCTGGTTTCTGCCTGGCTCTGCTATTGCTGAGCATGATACATGCCCAGCTCTTGAAAGTGCTTTGAGCTCACTGGGTGAAAAATATTGGCCTCTTTCTTGCTACAGGGCTCTTTTAAACACTGATCTCCAGCCATGCCAGCCAGCCCGGGCTATCATTAAGGCAGGCAGCCCTTGCTAATGAGATGCCTACCTCCCTGGTGGTGGAGGCACGAGAAGAATCTAAAGCGAATAGTTAAACTTCAGGCTCTCCTCGCTACCATCCAGCCCTGCTCCAAGCGGAGTGGAGCGAGGGGAGCAAGGAAGGGCCTGGCACCAGCTGCTAGCAGGTGCAGCCCGATGTGCTTCAGCAAAGAGCAGTGGCTGTTAATTCAGGGCTGCCAGGGAGTTCGCGATTGCCTCTGCAGAGACCTTGAACCTATTGGGCCACGTTCTTGTGCCGATCCTGCCATCGCATGCCTGCAGCCAGGTGGGGTGCTGATCCGATGGGCCTCCGGTCTCAGGTACTTTGGTGTAAATGCAGAGTGTCCCATGAGGTCTCTGGCCCGATGGATGGGCTGATGGCCCACTCAGCCAACGAACCCTCACTAAAGCAACTCCCAGAGCAACATCTGTGCCCACCCCTTGCCTGCTTTCCTCAGCAGGACGGGCTCTTCAAATGGCCTAGGTTTGTTAACACCTCCACCCCAGACACAATTTGAGGCTTCTCGAGAAAGTGGGCTCGAGGGGATTTTCATCGGGTTGGTATTTATTTGTGGAGGTACAATGGGGAAAGTGACGAACAAACTGGTGAGGTGACTTGCCCAAGTCACACAGCAGGCTGGTGGCAGAGCCAGGAACACAACCCAGATCTTCCAAGTCCCATCCACTTGGCGAATTATTATATGATATTTCGAGAGGCAGGATGGTCTTGTGGCTAAGGCACTGGACTGGAGATCTTGATTGAATTCCCAGTTCTGCCACAGACTCCTTGTGTGGCCCTGGGCAAGTCCACGACATCGTTCCATGCCTCAGTTTCCCCATCTGTAGAATACAGTTAATTGACCTTTAGACTGAGAGAGCTTCAGTGCAGAGACTGTCTCTCACTGTGGGCTTGTCTACCCCAAAGCAGAGGATAGAATGGCATAGTTCTGGGGCTGTAACTTTTGCACTGTAGCCCCATAGTGTAGATACACATAGTGACAGAAGAGGTTTTTCTGTGGCTGTAGTGATTCCACCTCCCCGAGCAGCAGGAACCAGGTCGATGGGAGAATGCTTCTGTCCAGCTAGCCATGTCTACATCAGGGATTAGGTCAGTTTAGCTACAGCGCTCAGCTGGGTAAGATTTTTCACACCCTTGGGCGATGTAGCTATGGCCAGCTAAACCTGGTGGGTGGGTGTGAGAGATTGCTAGCACAATGGGGCCCTGGTGTTGACTGGGACATCTAGGCCCCTGTGATAATAATGAATATTAATGCTATAATAGAACTGTTATAGAATATTCCACTCTCTTGAGGAGAGTTTGAATGATTGGGGAGGCTCCCACCAGTCTGGCTAGATCCGTTCGTTAGAGAATCCAGGATGAAAGAATTAGTGGATAAATCAATTGAAGGAGCAGATAGCGGGTATGAGGATAGCTAGAGGGCATGTGTAGCAGATGGAGCACTCACTGCCACAGCACCTCCTGCTGGTCAGTCCAGGAATTAGCTCTTTCCAGCCTCAGAGTGTCTCCTGCTGGCCAGTGTCCCACCTGCTTCAGGCCCCATGTCACTCCTGAACCCTGGTGCCCCTTTCCTTGGGGTTCTGCCCTACAGCAGTCCCCACACTCTGTCTCCCCTCCCCAGGGAGCCCCCAACCCTCTATACCCACCTTGCCTCAGTGGCTACTGCCAGTCATCATCTAGCCCCCTTTTCCTGGGGGCAGACTGCAGTCTGTAATGGCCTCTCATCGCCAGCAAGGGGGTTGGACCTGCTGCCTGTCTTGACCCAGCTGTCTCCCTGCAGCCCCAGTACCTCCTTAGGCCTTCAGCCAGCCTGGAGCTCCCCAACTCCACTTGCCCTTCCCCAGCAATGCTCTGCTTCAGGTACCCTGTGCACCAAGGCAGCCAGGTCCTTACCCCTCCAGGGCTGGAGTGAGACTGACACAATTCCTCCCTGAGCCCTTAGATCAGGGCCAGCTGTAGCCTGATTGCATGTGGCCACAGCTGTGGCTGCTTCCCCAATCAGCCTACCTTTCTGCCCAGGAGCAGGGTAACTGCCCCACTACAGGTGTATGAGGATAGATAGATAGATAGATAGATTAGATGATAGGGTGTATGGGGATAGGCAGATAGATAGATACTTGTGATGGTTCCCTAGGTGTCTTGCTCGTGTGAAGGGCTCTATGCCCGGCCAGTGCTGAGTCCCACCCAGCTGCACTGATGCTCCAGCTGAATATGAACGTACTAATTCCACATGCATGCTGGGTGGGTGAAAAGGCTGTTGCCTGTCACCCATGAATTCACAGCTGCTGTCTGTGCACAACTAAGGGGTGATGCTTGGAAGGTAGTATGGACTAGTGGTTAGAGCTGGGAGCTGGGATTCCTGGGTTCTGTTCTCAGCTTTGGGAGGGGAACAAAGTCTAGCAGGAGTGTATGAGGACTGGGAGTCAAAACTCTGGGATCCTTTTGCTAGCTCTAGGAGTGTTGCCTAGTGGTTGGAACACACCGTCTTGAGATCAGAATGCCTGGGTTCTAATCCCACCTCCCCGGTTTACTTATTCTCCAACTTCTGTAAGTCATTTCACCATGCCCATCTGTACAATAGGGATGACAATAATATCAGCCATGCTGGAGGCTGTAAAACTTATTTCATTAATGTTTATAAGTGTTTCAAGGTCTTGTGGTGGAATGAAGAATATAGTGGAGGTCTTCAAGTGAGTAGCACAAAAATCCTGCCCTGAGTCTAAGTCCACCACCAAGAACAACAACTATCCCAGCAGGGCAAAGCTTTGAAGCTGACAAATCATCACACACTAGAAGAGTTTCCTCTAGAGCCTGGGAAGAATCTGCCAGCTAACACATTTTACCTGTGACTAGGGTAGGTAAATCTGATGCTGACCCCATTCCTTCTATGCTTTGCCCTTCAGTGCTTGGGGAAGCCCAGGAGATGCAGTAACCGTAGCATTTCAGTGGTGAGTGGCTTAATGGTATGTTCACAGCAAACACCCAGAGAAATTAGATAAAAACATGAATCTCCTTGTTGGCAGGTTGCACTGTAATTCAACTTTTATTTCCTACAGTTCAGAACAAGAGCCCAAAACAGAGAGAGACAAAGCAGGCTGCTCCCTAAGGCCGAGAAACACAACTCACCCCGCCTTGCTGTAGACTGGCTCTTTCCAGCTTGATTCTGCATAGCTCACTTTGCTACAGAGCCTCCTAGCCTGCAAGCAGCACCAGGAAGCCCCGCTGCTCTTCAGTATAGCTGCCAATTCCAACAGTCCTCAATACCCCCAGGTTTGAGGGTATCGTATTTACTGAACCAGCAGTGAGAAATGACATACACTGTAAACGCAGCACTGCTGCTGTGGGGATATAGCCTGGCTGGCTTCTCTATGAGCTACTGCAACCGGTTCCCATTCGGGTGTATGAGACAGTCCCCTGTGGAATGTGCGTCTGCTGGAAATGTCCTACTGAAATGTAACCGACTGTAGCAAGGTAACCAGACGCGAAGCTACATGGGGAAGAGGAATCATAATGCTCTTCAGCATAAGCTTGCTGCTAAATTCTGTCCTTCAGCCCTTGGGAGGTGAAACCCAGGAGATCTGCTGTGTTATGTGTCCAGGAGATTTCTCCCACTGTGCAGGCAGCTGGAATGCGGGACTGGAATCGCATCAGTGTCCACCAGGTGCATGTTCTGTTCTAGAAGAAAAGGAGGACTTGTGGCACCTTAGAGACTAACAAATTTATTTGAGCATTACTTCTGGCACCTCTCTGCTGGCTGGGATCAGAACCCAGCTGGAATCTCACGAAAAGGCGGGATCTCGTAAATTTCTCAGTAGCCCCGGTGGTGAGATTGGCCAGCCTCCACGGGCATCACTGCCACGTGGCACAAATCTTCGGGAAAAAAGCTGGAGAGATTTTTGTGTGTGATTTTTCTCAGGGCTAATCCAGGACAGAATCGAACCGCCAGCCCCGCCCCCAGATTTGGATTCAGGCTCTGTCGCCTTTTCAATAATCATTATTATTTGTATTACAGTACTGTCTAGAGCTCTGAGATCAGGGCCCTGGTGTGCCAGGCATAGGGTGAGAGATAGTCCCTGCCCCAAAGAACTTCCAGTCTAAACTGACCCATAGTAGGAGGAGAGACAGAGGCCAGGTCAACAGCAGCGCTAGAAGCCAGATCTCCAGAGTCCTAAGCTAGCAGTCCACCACTGGGCCATGTTGCCCATATGCTAAGCAGGCTGCTTGGGGGCATGTGGACACAGTGACTGGTTCAGGCTCTTGAAGCTGGTAAATCATTGGCACCTGAGGGCTGTTGGGTGGCTCGTGTGAACGGCGCTCCCTGGCCCCGCCCACACACCCTGTGGAACTCCTCGCTATGCTGCTCTAGCCATTCCCGCAGAGGCTCCCAGTTGTTACTTCGATGGGACCCCTCAGCTTGTTGTTTTCCTCCATCCCTGCCCCTCCCTCATTCCTCTCTCTCCCCCGTTGTCGTCTGCCCAGCGACGCCTGGAGGCGAAAGAGCCAGGCACCTCTGGAGACCTGGGTTTCATGATAAAGGAAGGCCTGGCTCCCCCCACCAGCCCCCCATCCCGTGTGTCAATCTAGCCGCACAGAGCAGCTGGTGTGGATGACAGGCAGGGCCAAGGGATATCTTGTAGCTCCTGATCTCACAGATGCCAATGGCAAACCTGCCCGGGGAGGCATGTGGCACTGTTTGCACAAAGGACGCAGCCTGCCTGCTTTGATGCCATGGCTTGAACTGTCACACAGCTCACTCTGGGCCCTGTGGGCAGCTCCCTTCTCCTCCTGCCCACTGCCACGTTCCTGTCCGCCCCAGCACGCCGCCCTCCCTTGCAATGGTCTTACCTGCATATTCTGAGCCAGGGACATTACTGGGCATTAGCCCCCTCAATCTCTTAATTCGGGGGCCTGAAATAGCAAAGATCACTGGGTCAGTGGGAAAAGCTGTGGGCCAAAGTGAACAGGTTAATGCGGAGAGAGGGAAATAAGCTCGCTAAGGATCTAGCACAGCTTATCCGATTTCCAGGTTCATGGGTTCCCTCAGCCATCACCCTCCTGGGCTGGCTGGTGGCCAGAACTGCTGGGAAAGCAGGTACGGGACCCAGGCAAGCTGGCCACTTTTTATTCTGCATTGCAACCGGTGGTGGCACTGGTTGTTGGCAAATGTTCACAGGTCCCTTTGGATCAGAGGATAGATCCTGGGTCACTGGCCTCTCCCTGCCATGGTGGGGATCCGGGACAGGGTGATCTTGCTTGGAGAAAACATCTGGCTCCCTCTGCTGCCCCCTGTCCTGCTGTCTGTCATGGTGTGTATTAAAGTGGCATCTACTGAGATCAGGGCCCCTGGGTGCTGCACAGCCATTGAGTGAGAGACGTGCTCTGCCTTGAGACCTCAGCGTACATAGAAAAAGGATGAGTGGGGACACAGCTAGCAGAGTTAGGAACCGAACCGCAGTGGTCTGGTCTGAGTGTGGTGCACTATCCACTAGACCAGACTGCCTGCTTCACAGGCCAGCCTGAGCATTGCCTCCTGGGCCCTGACCGGCATGCTGGGCATTCACTCAGTGCTGGGGTGAGATTAAGCTCCTGGGAATGGTACCTCACGGTCGCAGGCTTTGGTCTTTGGATCTCCCAGCACCGTGTGTGTGTGTGTGTGTGTGTGTGTGTGTGTGTGTGTAACGTATCCCAACAGGAGACCGGCTCAGCTTGCCGTCTCTTTGGCTTCCTGTCTGACGTGGGGAACCTGCCAGAGGATGCACAGAGAACTGTGCGGGTATGTGTGTGTGCCTTTGAATGTGTGTGCCCATGTGAATGCACCTGTGAGTGTGTGTGTGTAAAATATGCTGGCTTGATGCATGTCTCCCTCCAGTGGTGGGTCCCAGCGACTGTACAGTTTACTGCTGTCTCGTTGCAAGAGGAAATGCCCCTTAAACTGAGCGGGAGAGAGGTGTGGTTTTGGTGCAGAAGGCCCTGGGTTTGAGCCCAGCTTACAGCAGCACCATCCATGTTCATGCAGCCGTAGTTTTACATGCATGTTTTTGTGAAGGTGCATATGAGTGTGTGTGTGTATATATGTATGTGTGTGGGAGGGTTCATTTGTATTTTAAATGACATGCCAGAATCCCCTGACAGGGCACTTTCCTCAAGCCCTCTCCCACCAGACACCCCTGTTGTGCGCCCACCTTCCTGCAATGCTCCTGCTCCCCCGACTCAAGCTGTTAACCCCCCCGATGAGCTTCCCCCCATTCTTATCACACTCCACATTTTCCTCTTGTTAAAGGAAAGAACAACCCCCAGAAGACTTTCTTGCTGCTTGTCTCAGCGCTTTGACCCTCTGGAGGGCACCGCACGAGCCTGCCATGTTCATGTGCCCTTAGGAGGGCTCTGCCCCCCTCGCAGCAGACCCAGGACAGGGCTGGGCCGCAGTGACTCTGCAGGGGGTTCTGGACTGAGGCTGCCGGACACAGGCACATCCTGTGGTTCTCTCCCGCTCGCAGCCTGCACTGCATGGGGGTCCCTCAGGCCCAGCCTGAGCAGGCAGAGAAGGGAAGCTACCTCCCCTCACTTCCGAACGAGTGAGCTCCAGCCCTGGTCCCGGCACAGCCGGCTTCAGTGGAGCTGCGCACACCACTCGGGTCCCCACAACGCGGGAGAGAGATTGAAGGAGCCCCAAGAAAGCACCGAGGAGGGGGGCGGTGGTGCCAGGCTGGGAGGGGAGGAGACGCTTAGGGAGCTGGATACGGGGAGGGATGCAATCAAAGTCTGTGTATCACTTCAAGGCCAGAGCAGACATGAGGCAAGGGAATTGGTGGCATTGCAGGAGACCCAGGGGGATGCCAGGCATTCGCTGGCAGCACGGGAGAATGGAAGTTCTTAGCAGCCAGGGCAGTTGTCTGTGGCAATAGGTGACCCAGGGCAGTGACTGGAGCAACATCCCTGCCAGGATCTAACCTGGGTGCATCTGGCAGAAGGGTCAGGCCAGGTGACTCCAGGGCAGTCAGTGGCTCTGGGATAGCCTCATGGATTGATGCTTTGGGGCCGTGGGACCAGAGCATTTGGGGCCTTCTGCTTAAAGTCTCCAGGTGACGCTCAGCCCTCCGGTTCTGGCTTGCATCCTACGCGGCAAGGGGGCCTGTAGGAGCGTACAAGGGCCTTGCCCTCCCTGGCGAGCAAAGGGATAACCCCCATCCCACCATTGCTTCCCTCTTCCTTATGTGACCTTCACAAGGTTTAAAGCCGGGCTGGGGAGGTGAAAGGCTGTGTGTTAACACACTGCGCCACTGAGCCGCCCTAATTGGGGCTTGGGGACTTCTATACTCGGCCCTCTAAGCACCTATTTGGCTGGCACTATGGAAAAAGCCAACACTCGGAGGCTTAACATTATGTATAGTCAAGCCCTTGGTTAGCCATTTCCTGAGCCAGGTGTTTAGCAGGGCTGAGAGAGATTTCACTTGCTGGTCTCATGGTGCTGTAACTCAGTTAGAGCTGATTGACACTGGTGTGACAGAGGCAAAGCAGGCCCAGAACGTGTATCTAGATGGGTATATAAGGAGGTAGCGTGATCTAGTGGTTACAGCTAAGGGGCTGGGAGTCCAGGCTCCTTGAATCTATCCCGAGCTCTGCTAGGTGCTTGCTTGTGGCCTGTACGTTGTTCTGGGACTCTAAGCACATGGGTTCCAGGCCTGGTGATACTGAGCAAGTCATTTTGCCACCCCGTGCCTCGGTTTCCCCATCTGTGGCAATAACAACATTGCCCTCCTTTGCACAGTGCTTGGAGACCTACTGAGTAAAAGCAAGGGATTATGACTCAGGTCTCGGACGGCCAGAAGGGACCTTTCCGAGCATCCCAGTGAACCCCCTTCACCCTTGTGCCAGCATTCATTCACTCAGCCTCAATAGAACCATGAAAACAGGGTCCCATGCATCCCAGCAACCTGCCAGGGGCGGTTGGATTTGGTGCTTTGACATTTGAAAGCCGTGCGGTGCAGGGGTTTGCGTAGCCAAGTGAAGGACTCCTGGGTTCCATTCCCAGCCCTGAGTCACTGGGTGACCTTGTAAACACCCCCTGCCTCAGTTTCCCAGGCTGTAACGTGGAAGCCCCAGTTCAGTCTTCCTTCATAGGGTGGCAGGGGGTTGTGATGGAATAATATGCATGGGAACTTGTCCCAAAGATAGAGGGGGGCAGGTTTTCTCTCACCTTGTGTGACGAAGCGGGACTGTTCTTAATGTTTCCTCTGAATATTGTGGGGGTGCCTCAGTTTCCTCTATGCAGTTCTTAAGTATCTAGGTGGTGGGATAAGGGTGTATGATCATTGCAGAGCCCTAGAGGGCAGGTGTGTGCAGGGGTCTGGACACAGAGAAGGGCCGACACCCTGTTTCCTGGCAAATGATGGCCTGGCCCTTCCCGCCTGCAGGGTGAGAGCTAAAGGGTTGGAGAACAAAGGAATCCAGTGACCTCCTGGCCGGGGAAAGGGACAAGGCCCAGAGGAGGGGGGGCTGGGGAGAGTTTCAGTTTGGGGCTGGCTGGGGACATGGAATGAAGTGCAGACGGGGTTGTCTGGCTCACTGCCCCCCAAAATGGACCCAGCTGAGGGGTCCTGTTCTCTGCACCTACAAGTTCTGTTTTAGACCATGTTCCTGTCGTCTAATAAACCTTCTGTTTTACGTGGCTGAGAGTCACATCTGACTGCGAAGTTCGGGGGCAGGACCCTCTGGCTTCCCCAGGACCCCGCCTGGGCGGACTGGCTGTGGGAAGCACACGGAGGGGCAGAGGATGCTGAAGGCTCCGAGATCAGACCCAGGAAGGGGGGAGCCGGGTGAGCTGTGTGTCCTGCAGACAGGCTGCTCCCAGAGAGGAGACTCCCCCCGAGTCCTGTCTGGCTTCGTGGGGAGCAGCTCCAGAGCATTGCCCGGGGACTCCATGACACCTTGTTCACTGCCCACGCTCTCTCTCCCACACACACACTCCCTTTCAGGTGGGGCGGGGCGAGGTAGGGGTGTTTCCAGACTGTAATATTGTGGGAGGGGCGGTTTCCTGAATTCCATCCAAATTTGGCACAAGCAGCTTAGCCCTAAAAGTTCTTTCCCTCTCTCTGTTCTTGTCATAGGATCCCAGACAGCTTAGCAAAGCCCACAGCTTAGCCAGGGACCTTAATGTGCGAGGCAGGACCGAGGCCTTAAGTATTAGGGAAGCAGAAAGCCCAGAGCAGGGCACTCACTTACAGAACTCATCTGCCCACCCCACCACCCTCCTCCTCGCCCAGTTTGGGTGGGAGGTGAAATCGGAAGGGACCAATCCTGTGCACAGGGACTGCTCCTTGCAGGTGCCAAGTGCCTCCGGAGAGGTGCCGAGCGCCCTAGATTGCCACTAGGGGGTGCTCTGCTGCTTCCAGAATCCGGCACCCGCGGGCCAGGGTGTCTAAATTGGTGTTGCCATAAACCGCTTCTGGGCTTGGTGTTTGTTCCTTTCTTCCCATGCCCCGGTCCCCTCCTTGAAATCAGTGGGAGTTGTGGAGCTTGGCAAATCCTCAGGATTGGGCCCCAGTTGTGCCTAGGGGAGCACATGGCTGCGATCTGCCACGCTGGCTGGGGGCCGGAGGCTGCCGAAGTGATGCCCGTGGCAGAATCGACCCCAACTTGGACCACACTCACTGCAATAGCTCCACTGGGCTAGCACGGCCTCTGGGTGGTAATGAAGCAGCTAGGAAGCACCTGCCCTGGATAATTAGGTATGGGCAGGTTACCACAGTTACCAGGGAACCACGGGCAGGTGTGGGAAACCGAGAAGCAAGTCCCTTCGCCGCTCTGTGCCTCAGTTTCCCCTCTACCTTTTGTCTGTTTTGCCCAGTTAGACTGTGAGCTCTCCAAGACAGGGCCTGTATCCCACTGTGTATGTACAGCTCCTAGCACAGCAGGGCTGTAATCTCACATGGGACCTCTAAGCGTCGTAAAACAGAGAATTACAATGCAATTCCCTAGGTGGGGAGCTGACTAAGCTGGCGATGCCCACTGGAAAGCTGTTTGCTAAGCCCTGCCTCACCTACATCTGGGCTGCAGGGAGGTGCCATCGCTGCTTGCAATTCACAGACTGGTGGGTGGGGGCGCTCCTCTGGCGTGCAGGGCCTGAGCCGGGAGATGTGCTCACCAACCAGGGGCAGACATCCCATGTAAACCTTAGGATTTATCCACCATGGAGCAGCTTCTACAGGAGTGACCGAGTGAGCCGCACTTCTGGCTATCCCCAAGCTCTGGGGTTTCAGCTCCCTGGAAAGGTGGGAGAAAATCCTTTCTCACCCACTGCCTGGGGTGAGGCGGGGAATGAACCTGGGCCTCTCCCAGCCCAGGCAGCTGCTCTAACCACTGGGCTGAAAGTTATAAGGTGGGCGCCTCCCTGCTTCTCTGGCTGGGTCTGGAACAGGAGCTGAGCTGGCAGGTGGTCTCTGAGCACGCCTCGCGGATGGGGCCCCACACGCGACTTGGGTGGCCGAGCACCCGTCTTCCCCTGGGTTGTGAATCGCTCTGGGGCTCAGGCAGGAGATGGGGGCTCAGACACCTAGGGGGAGGCAGCTGCCCGCACGCCCAGAGGCAGGAGCACGGGCACCTCCGGGGCTCGGCGGGAGTTTTGTGTGCAGCAGGGGAGCCAAAATGGGGACTTGAGTGCCTGAAATAGGGACGGAGGCGCCTAATGCCTTTTGTGCATCCCGCCCTTAGCCACTCTGTGCTCCCCATCTTAAATGGGACACGTCCATCTGCTGCTGTTGGGAGGATGAATGGGTGAGGACAGGGGCCCTTGATCCGTCTGTGTTAGACTGCGGTGGGTGCAGGATTAGTCTGTGAATCTCACCAACGTGCAGAGAATCAGACCCTGCATCCGGCCTCTGCGCCTGCTCCAAACAGAGCAAGGATGCCAGTCCAGAGCTGAGCTAAAGCAAGCGAGGCTCTCGAACATTCCCCAGTGCTTTGCTGATACTGAGCTTTTAACTGATTTGCGATGCCAAAAATAAGACCTGGTTTCCCCTTCCCCAGCTGTTATCTCTAGCCAAAGGGTCCTGCTCACTACAGGGAGTGCACCAATGTCTGAACCACAGCCTCATGCTGTGGAAATGGGGTAGGGTCTGCCTCTGGGACAGACAGGCCTGGCCCAGAACTAGGAGTCCAAACAGCCCCGAGCTTTGGGGGAGTTTGGATTGGGCTCTAATCCTGATTTGGACCGATTCTTGTCAGGATCAGAGGCTGAATGGGGATGAGGCTGCCTGGGGGCTTGTCCTGTTCAGTAAGTGTTCCCCATCTCTGAATGAGCCCTGGGGCCATGCTGCCAGGCCTCCCCCATTTGTCTGCTGTCAGCATAGTACCCCTCCCTGTTCACTCTGACTGTTCTGCTAACAAGGGAGGGAGGGTGGTTGAACGGTTAGAGCAGGGGACTGGGGTCAGGACTCCTGGGTTCTATTCTAAGCTCCAAGATAGGAGGGTGTCTAGTGGCTAAAGCACAGGGACTGGGGTCAGGACATCTGCTTTCTATCCTGAGCTCCAAGACCAGAGTGGTGTCTAGTGGTTAGAGCAGGGAACGAGGACTCTTGATGCCTGGGTTCTGTTGCTGTCTTTTTGGTAAGTGTTAGAGGGGTGGGGACTCAGGACTCCTGGGTTCTCATGCTGGCTTTTGGTGGGGAGTGTGGGCTGGGCTTAGAGAAGGAGACGGGGGGTAAGGCTCCTGAGTTCTGTCCCTGGCTCTGGGAAGTAGTGTGATCTAGTAGTTAGAGCAAAGGATTGGAACTCAGGGCTCCTGGGTGCTAAGAACTTGCAGATTTGTCCTCAACCTGGGAAAGATTTCAAGACAGACACATTCAGGCTGTGTGCCAACTACTGCTCCTGGCGAGGGGAACTAGGCAGAGATGGTATCCTAGCTTGTTATCTAGAATGCCACAGCCCTTGGCATAGACTGAGTGGCACTCTTGACCCGGGTAGGGCAGTAATTGATGCTAACAAATAGGGAAGTTATTAACAGCAGCTGTGATTCAATAAGGCTCCATTTACCTCCCCTAATGACAGTAAGTAGCCTGGCATATGCACAGACAGGAATGACACCTGTGCCAGCCATGGGAGCCTCGCGCTGCCTAATTCCACTCAAATAGCCCCGAGCTACCTTAATGAAGAAATTCAATGTTCCAATTAGCTTCCCAACACGCTGCTCAGGGAAAGGGGTTTGCGCCAAGACACGGAGGCCCTTTGCTCAGCTGCTTCTTAGCCTGGAAGCTTTCGGAAGAGGAGCAACAATTCCCTTCCTGGAGAGCAGGGCGACAGTTCTATAAATCTTAGCAGCATGTGGCATGAGCGGGGCAAACACTGGGCAGGTTGAGAAGGTGCCTGTATGGTCTGACTTCCCCTGCTGGCAGCACTGAGACCTAGTGGGTCGATTCTGGCCAGAGGCATCTGCAGTAGAGGTGAGTTCTGGTCCTGCCGCTGCTGCCACCTTTCTTGAGTGATTCACTTTCCCTCTTTGTGCCTCAGTTTCCCCTCTGAACAATGGGGAATTGTGAGGCTTTGTTAATGGAGGTTTGTAAAGGGCTTTGAGATCCTTGGAGGAAGGAAGTGATAGAAATGCAGCGTTTTCTATAGTATAGAAGAATCACGTTGCCCACCACTGATATGCAGCTACCTCTGATGTGAACTGTGCAAGAGGTTAGGATAGGAAGCAAAGAATACTGTACCTACATGTCCTAGAGAGATCCCCTATGGTTTCCAGGGCAACCAAAGTATAAACGTCTCCTCGATCATCCAATACAAGACCCAGTCAATGACTGGAGAATCTAGTCAGTATCAGGCAGGTAACTAGACATGCTGGATGTATCAACTAAGGGTGATCTTTGCTTTACTGCTGCATTTTGTAAAGGATAAATACAAACCCAGCCAAACAGCGTGTGCCCATAACTTCCAGTGAGCCCAGCAACTGCATCCTTCAGAAGTCAGGGCCTGCTCTTTGCATGTGTAACAGCCCATCCACAGAGTTTGGCCCCACCACACAGCCGTAGCGCAAATCTCTGTCACTTAAGCTAAGGAAGCCACTCTGTTTACTGGCAGAAGTAGTATGGTGTTATCCTGTGTGGAGTATCCACTAGAGGGACCCATGATACACACTGAATAGAAATGGGGTTGGGTGAATGCACAGGGATGCGTGGCTAGTAGTTTACCAGGGAGGAATAAAGTTGGCAAAGTTTTGAAAAGTTACGGACAAAAGGACGGTGAAAAAGAAAAAGTGGAAAAGCAAACCACACCCCAGATGTTATTTATTTTTACTGCGTGGGAAGGATTTAGATGCCACAGGGGTGAGCTGCTAAAATAACCACGAATGCAACTTAAACCCAAACACAGAGGAGCCCAGCAGTCTGGCGTTTCCGGCTTTTATTGCTCGTTAATATGTGAAAAGAAACAATCATAAAATACACACAAGAAAACCACGCATGGATGAGGAGCTGTTATGGGAAAAAGAGGAGCAAAATACAGCCTGTTTGGAGCCCTGTAAAAAAATCTTTATTCACAAGAACCACTTCAGGAACGTGTTCAGGACAGAGATCAATATTTAGTTCTTGTATCTAATGGACAAAGGTATCGTGCTTGTAGAAAGTCAAAGAGGTTTGGTTTTTTTTAAACCACGCTCTTGCATCTCTGGTGGAGAAACAAAGAAAGAAAGAGAAAGCAACAGAACATCTGGGTTTTATTTCTGGCTTTTGGAAGACCGTGTGGTGTAGTGGTTAGAGCAGGGGACAGAATCAGGACTCCTGGGTTCCGCTCCTGGCTCTGGGAAGCAGTCTGATCTGTTGGTTGGAGCAGGGGATTGGGCATCAGGACTCCGGCATGCATAAACAAGCAAAGCATCCGAAATCAGCACCAAGGGAATTTTCTTTCTTTCTTTCTTTCTTTCTTTCTTTCTTTCTTTCTTTCTTTCTTTCTCAGAGTCTCTGGGACGCATATCTTGAGTGCAAATGCGCTCCCATGTAGCCTTGCTGAAGTCCAGGAGCTTAAATGAATAGAAACAGAAACAAAATGTAGCCTTTTATTTTTCAAAGTGAGCCTCATTGCTGAGCAGCAACAACCACAGACAGCGATGACATGGCCAGGGAGAGTTCAGGGATCGAGCAGGAAAGGAAAGAGAGCCAAGACAGCATTCCTTCCAGCTTCAGTCCTTCCTCCATGTGCTCTGTCTTCTCCCATCAAGCACCTCCTGAAATTCAGAGTTCTCTAACTTCCTACACATGGCCCTGTACATAAAGGCCCCACACGCTGTTGAGAAGCTATGTATCATAGCAAGGAGGGGACAGCCTTATCTCAGGGTGGCAGTATAGACTAGTGGATAAGGCGCCAAAGTGGGAGATCTGGAAACTATTCCCAGCTCTCCTGTGTGAACCAGTTAATCTCTGTGTCTCGCTTGTCCAGCAGTATAATGGGGATATTAATGCTTCAGCTCTCCCAGCTCTTGGAAGCGTGAACTCCTCAGGGCAGGGCCTGGCTCTGTGGTGGCCACCATCTTGGGTAGGTGCACCAAGGATTGAAATGTGGACCTCCAGACAGGAGCAACGGAAGCGCCCTAAAAGTGGGGGGGCCACAGGTGCCCAAACCGTGGCCCCACCCCCTTCTCCCTGAGCCCCCGCCCTCGCACCGCCCATTCCCATTGAGGTCCTTTCCCCTGCTTGCTCCTCTCTGCCTCTGCCCCCCATCGCTCACCCTTCACAGCTGGTAAAAAGTGGAGGGGGTCATGCCCCCCGGACCCTCCCCCTGTTCTGGCACCCCTGCCTCCCAAGCTAAATGCTGGAGCTGCGAGTGCATGAGCTAAGACATCTTAATTGTTGTTATAACAGACTTATATCCTCTGTGGTTCAGGGACCCGTAACATACCTCAACAGTGAGGTTCATCTCTTAGAACATAAGAACGATCAGACTGGCTCAGACCAATGGTCCATCTAGCCCAGTATCCTGGCTTCTGACTGTGGCCAGTGGCAGAGGCTTCAGAGGGAGTGAACAGACCAGGGCAATTATTGACTGATCCATCCCCGGTCTGTACAGCACCTAGCACCATGGGGCCTCAGGGAGCAGCAGAAGGGAATGATCAGGGAACATCCAGCACGTTTACTTGTGGGGCAGGCCATCCTTAAGAGCTAGGACCTCTCCTAATGCCCTTTGCTGCAAAGTCGTCATTCCTATCTGCTGCTTCAGTTATTTGTGTGTGTGTGTTTCTGAAGCACCGGCTGGCCCAGCTTTCCTTTCTCCGTCACACACCTTGAGCTTGGCTGTAAACGCTGCATGGTGGCTGGCTGCGTTGCTGGCTGCGTTGCTGGGGAGACGGGGTTTTGTTTCCCCTCTGGGTTGTGATAACGAGGGGAGGAAAAGCACATGGTGTCCAATGTGCCTGACCCACTTTCCGCCGCACCCACCACTGGCTATTGGATTGCAGCTGTGCTTGTTGCTTCGAACGAAGGATCTGGAAACGCAGAGAGAAATCACTGCCCCAAACAATCAGACTTCATACAAAGGGACCAAGAAACTGGGTCTCGTGTCTTTTTCCCCATCCCAGCCACATAGCATGGAAAGTGGGGAGGATCAGGCATCATCTCTGCGAGCCGTTGGAATTCCCGCCCTGCCTGTGTATCACCAGACACATGGTCTGGATCCTCAGTGGCGTACATTGGCCCACAAAGGTGTCACTGACGGCAGTGGCCAGTCAGGCCCTGTCTGTCTAGGCGTTTGTACCACTGCAGCAATTGACTGCCTTGCTCAGGAACTCTGACCCGGAGCAGCCACATCTCTGGGATCAGTCTCCAATAACCCGTTACTCCTTGGCCTCTCTCCTGAGACTGGTGTTGCTTGTTGGGGATGAGGGCACACATCCACGGTCACTTTGCTGAGAGCCCAAAACTGCAACCAGGGGATTTTTGCCTGGTTTTGGCTGTCATTACAAGAGTCACATGGTTCTGATCCTTAGCAGCAAGGGCTTGAATTGAGGTGCTGCCCTAAAGGTGGAAATCCCCATAGCTCCTTCCCAATACCCTCCTGCCTTCTGCAGCACATTCAAAAGCCACTAACCAGTGTCCCCTTGTTTTCCCCCATTGCTCAAAGGGAGAGGGAGAGAACAAAATTATCCGAGCAGAGAAATTGTGATCAGGGGGCCACGTCCTTTAAAGAAGCATCGGAACCCCCTTATGACAAATGAGGGCAAAGACAGCTGGAGCTGGGCTGGGTTTGGGTGGAGCTGGGGTGGGTTTGTGTCGAGCTGAGCAGGAGATGAGGTTGAGGCAGAGATGATGAAGAGACTCGACTGGGTAGAGACCGAGGGTCAAATTAGAGATGATCAGCATTTTTCATCTGAAACTTTTGATTTTTTCATAGAAAAATGGCTTTTTTGTTGCTGGTCAAAATGGAAATTTCTGGAAATGGAAATGGAAATGGAAAATCAGGAAAAAGTCTGATTTCAATAAAAAAATTCAGATTTTTTATCAAAAAATGAAACCTGATTTTGAAAATCGAAAAGCTCGGCCTGTAAATAAAAAGCCCAAAAACTCTGTTTTCAGCTGAAGTTTTTTGGTTGCTGAAACCCCCCCAAAAAGTCAGTTTTTTGACAAAATTCCCAAAACTTTTGAAGAAAAATGTTGACAAGCACAAAAAAACGGTCCCATTGTCAATGAAATATTTCCTGGGAACAAAGTACATTTTTCCCCTAGCTCTAGGCCAATTACATGTTCACTCTAGTAAGTCGGGCACCGATCCTCCAAGGTATTTAGGTGCTAATGGGACTTGGGCACCTAAATACCTTTTGAGGATCTGGGCTAAAAAAACTAAGATGCAGTTAAGCCTCTTTGGTGTAACATACACTTTACGGGTTTCAGAGTAGCAGCCGTGTTAGTCTGTATTTGCAAAAAGAAAAGGAGTACTTGTGGCACCTTAGAGACTAACAACTGCATTCCACTGAATGCATCCAATGAAGTGAGCTGTAGCTCACGAAAGCTTATGCTCAAATAAATTTGTTAGTCTCTAAGGTGCCACAAGTACTCCTTTTCTTTATACACTTTACAATGTCTGAGCCAGCCACAAGGACCATTGCTTTTGGCTTGAGTTTGGTCTAGAGGCTTCTCAGTGGCAACTTATCAGCAAAGAACAAGGAAGAATGAATGCGAAGAGCCCTGGCTGGGGCTGTCATTTATCCTACCCAGTTTGTTAGCATCGATTTCTGTGGTCCCTGGTTAATTGGCTTAGCCGGTTGATTGTTCCCATGGATAGTTCATAACCATCGGGCTTCTGAAATCCACTCCTCACCCAGGCACTGAGGAAATGGGGCGGTGGGGAGTTGCAAGTCAGTCAGGCCCCATTTCTACAGGCTCTTCAGCTGTTTCCATTTTGTTTGGCTTCTTTGGTGCAGGAAAGTGTCTACATGAGTATTTCTTCCCCTTTCCCTCCAGGGCATAACCCGCATGCCAATATTTTAACCACTGCATTTAATCCTGAGCCAGATGGGTGGAGGAGGGAATATCTTTTATTGGACCAACTTCTGCTGGGGATAGAGACAAGCTTTCGAGCTCCATAGAGCTCCTCCTTGGGTGGTTTAATCCTGTTCAGACACCACCTAGAAATGCGGTGGCTAATTCACACCATTATTATTCATTTTGAGCCCTTATTCTAGACAAATAGACTCAGCTCCTCAGAGGTGCTTAGGCACCTAATTCCCTTTGATTTCAGTAGGACATCAGCCCCTCCATACCTCTGAGGCCCTGAGTCATAGAAGATCAGGGTTGGAAGGGACCTCAGGAGGTCATCTAGTCCAACCTGCTGCTCAAAGCAGGACCAATCCCCAATTTTTGCCCCAGATTCCCTAAATGGCCCCCTCAAGGATTGAACTCACAACACTGGGTTTAGCAGGCCAATGCTCAGACCACTGAGCTATCCCTCCCCCCAAGTCATCAACTTCCTCTGCCCCAAAGAGCTTAGAGACAAAGCAGAGGTACAGAGAGACTTACCCCAGGTCACCAGCTGGACGAGAACAAGGATCTCCTTGTACCAGGGCCCTGCTTTATCTGCTAGACCAGGGCTCACCCATTGCTACCCCCGTGTACTGCATCTGTAATAGTGCACCAGTGCAGCATTTTACACACCACGCCTGGCAAGCTGAGGAGAGGCTCAGGAGACAGGGAGAGCGACTAAGAATCTGGGCTCTTGGGCTCTGTGCCCAGCATTGCCCCGGATGACTGTGGCTGAGTCACTCCCTTCTCTGGGCCTCCGTTTCCCCCTCTGCAGAACAGGGAGAATGACCCTGCCCTGCCTTCGCAAAGCTGCACAGGGCCCGCTCTGCATGGAGCTCGGTGGAACATAGCTCTGCTGGGTGACACACGGGCTGGGCAAACTGTGCGTTCAGACCTGGTGAGGAGGAACTGCTCCCATCTCTTCCCTTGGCGCCGTCCAAGCTGCACGGCTAACCACCCCTTCCAGACAGCTCTGATCCCATCTCAGTTGTCAGGGATGAAGCAGGCCAAGGGCACTGAGTTCCCCTCCCTTCCCAGGAGCTTCTCTCTGTGGTACATGCTGGAGAGGCAGTGAGCACGGGCAGCTTGCACTGCCACTGCCCGCGGGGTACCCGGTCTGGGCAGCCACACAGAATTTCAGAGGGCAGAGCAGAGGTTCCCTCCCTAGTGAGGAAGCAGCTTCTTCAGGGAGCAGGAGCTGTGCGTGGACCATAGCATAGAGAGGGGGGAAAAGCCCACAACTAGCGCATGGCAGAACATGGAGATGCTGTCCCAAGGGGCTTTCCCCTCCCTCTGTTTGACCCAACCCTGCCACCTCCCCATCCAAGCCAGGCTGCGGGCTGCCACGCAGGGGAAAAGCTGTCCCAGGCGGGAGAAGCAGCCTTCAAGGAAGAGGGAAACCATCACTCATCTGCCATCTCCTAAGGCTAGGTGAGGCCGGCTAGATTGGGGGATAGAACAGTGCCAGGCGCCTCCCATGCCAGGTGCCCCCCCCGATCGGCCCTCAACACACAACAAAGAGCCCCAGTTTCCATGATCCCCTCGTGATCGTTTTGAATCCAGGCTCTGCAGAGCAGCCCCGCTTCCCCCTCGCTCTGTGCTGGCACAGTGGCCTAGATCTGCCATTCCGCATGAGTTCCCCCCAGCTCCCCCCTGCAGTCAGCTCGCCCGCAGGCATGGGCCCTCGCAGATGGGCTTTCGCAACAGCTGGATGAACCTGACACGACTCTTCCATTAGGGCCGAGACATTAGCAAAGAGCTTTTTGGTGTAGGAATTAACTAGCTGCCCCCACCCCCAAACCTGTGTTCTCCCCAGCCCCCAATGTACACTTGGGTCATGGGTAGGAACAGAAGGGATTGTCCAGCTGGGAGCCCACTGCCCCTGTGTGATCCAGAGCCCCAGGTGCCTGTATCTGTGACACGTCGCACTGGAGAGAAGGGGTGTTGCGGGGAGGGGCTAACGGCCCCTAGGTGCTGGGATTATGGAGACTGTTGTTTGTCATTAGTTGCAAAGCAAGTGAGCCACCCGGCAAGGCAGTGTCAGAGTGAAGCACTGCAGCAGCTTGGCACGCTGGCTAATTCGCCAGCCTCCCCCACCAAGAGACAGGTGCTCGGCAGCAGCGTTCAGGGTTGTTGTGGGGTTCCCCCCCCCCGCACCGTTTTCATCATTACTAAAGGAAAGAGGATTATATCCCACAGTAAACAAACAGCCGGGACGCTCAGGCTGCTGAGCACAAGGACCCCAGCGCTGGCTGGGCGGGATGGACGCGGGTGTCAATCCTGCTAATCTCAGCATCGGGAGAGGGGGGTTGGGAATAGGGCCGGGGGGGGGAGGCGGCAGGGGGATGGGTCAATGCACTGGTCTGTTTCCTAGAGAGAGCAAAGTTCCAATCCTCACTTGTGCTTTAGGCTGGTCTCCTCCTAGCACCTATTTCCGTCCCACGTACAGACTTGTTTAGGGGACGCTGGGGTAGCCAGGGGTGGTGCAGTAGGGAGGAGGATTTCCAAGGCCAGACTGGACCACTGTGATCCTCCAGTCTGACCCCCTGTATCACACAGGCCAGAGAACTGCCCCTAGATCACTCCTAGAGCTGGTCTCTTAGAAAAGCACCCAGTCTTGATTTAAAATGTGTCAGTGATGGAGAATCCGCCATGGCCCTGGGTAAATTGTCCTAATGGTTAATTGCTCTCACTGCTAAAAATGTCCACTTTATTTTCACTCTGAGTTTGTCTAGTCACTGGATCGTGTTGGACCTTTCTCTGCGAGATTGAAGAGCCCGTTATTAAATATTTGTTTCCCAGATAGGTACTTACAGACTGTGATCAAGTCCCCCCTTGACCTTCTCTTTGTTAAAATAAATCAATTGAGCTCCTGGAGTCTATCCCTACAAGGCAGGTTTTCTAATCCTTTAATCATTCTTGTGGCTCTTCTCTGAATCCTCTCCAATTTATCAACCTCCTTCTTGAATTGTGGGCACCAGAACTGCACACAGGATTCGTGTAGCGGTTGCACCAGTGACAAATACAGAGGTAAAATAACCTCTCCCCTATTTGTGCACAGCAGGATCGCATTAGCCCTTTTGGCCACAGCGTCATACCGGGAGGGGCAATGGCAGGAATTGCAGAGGGGCCGTGGCCAGGATTGAGGGACACTGACAGAGCCGTGTGCGTGTAGAAAGCCCAGTGCTGGAAAAGCTTCAATGCCCTGGGTTGCTTCCTTCACCCAGAAATAAAGCTCTCTCCAAACCAAGCCCCCTCATCCCCAGACTAAATGAACCCCCCTGCCCAGGGCTTCTCCTTCCCCAGGCTCACTCACCTTCCCTCTAAGACACATTTAGTGTCCTCTCCCATTAGGAGAGGATGAGAGAGAGATGAATTTCCCCACCCCCAGTGTTTTTGCACTTGCTCCAAGTTCCATAGGCCGCAGAGCTGCAGGGAACGGGACCTTGGCCCAGCTGCTTTTCAATACAGCTGCTGCCAGAGGGGTCCGGAGCATCGCTCTGGCTGCATGGTCACAGCATCATTGAAACTTGACCCAGCTGCCTGTCTGCACAGACGGAGGGAGGGACGGGCCAAATTTCAGCAAGTGGCATTGCAAACTGGCACACGGGGTCACAATGCCACTCAAATTCGACTCTCCGTTGTGACCTGACACCGGGGAGTCTGTTCCCGCATGGCAGAGCGCCGGAATCTGCCGAGAACTCGACTCCAAGTGGTATCGGCCCACGTGCTGTGTGGGTAAGACTGAGGGGAGTCTCCCTGGCTGATGGAGGTTCCCTGTGGCAGAAGGGGACAAGCAGGGATCAGGACAGGGTCCCTGCCAGAGGCGGGGACTGGAATTTGCTCTCCACAAGAAATATCTAAATTGGCCTCCCTGCCTTCGAGGTCCATTCAGAAAATTCCCCCCAACAGCTACTGCTCCCTCCCCATTCTGAGCTCTGGGGAGAATGAGTTATATAGCAGGCACATTTTCCCAGCATGCCTTGGGAGTAGCCTACAACTCCCAGGTCCTTTCAAACTACAGATCCCAGAGTGCTCTGGTGCCAAGGAGGCCAGTTTTAAAGGGCCAGTATGCCCTGTTACAGGTGTGTAGGCAGAGCTGTGTCTTTGTGCTCTATGCTTGAAGCTAACCAGTGCTCTCGGTTCCTCCTTTTCATCAGCACAAGGTTCAGCCAGACCTGAGATAAAGACCTGGGCTGAGATTGTCACAGTTATTCAGGCTCCTCACTTCCACTGAAATCCTTTGAACATCTGGGCCCTTGTCCCAGGTGATGCAACTAACCAGCATAACCAATGCTTGTACTGCACCAGAGATGGCAGCTACCTATGCTTTCAAGGGGCTGCCCAGTGACTCCCCCCACACCCCGGCAGTGCTGAGACCAGTCAACTCAACCTTGCAGGCCTCTGCCATGTGGAGCAAACCCCTAAATGATCATCCAGTGAGGGAAACACAGAAACAATAGTATCAACATCAGTCACCAAAAAACTCCAGCAGAGAAAGAGGTAAGCTCCTTCGAAACACCCCACCCACCCTCTTCTCGCTCCATTTGGGGTACAGAGTCCAATCACAAGCGCTCGCCATTCTGTTTGTTTTGGGGTGCACTCCCCGCCCTGCAAAATCAGGGCCCAGGAACAAGGATGTTATTCCCAGCAGCTGATCCAAGAGGCCGGTTTCTTGCAGCAGTTTCAGGGGGGAGGCGGGGGGGTGGGAGAAGGAGAACCATGACTGGCATGAGCCCTGGCGGGTGGCAGGAGAAATTGTGCCCTTTTGTTCACGCAACGATCGCTGGCAGGGGAACATGATGCCTGATTGATAAATCCAGCCATAGCCACTCCCTTCCCGTCAAGCTGGGCTGGTATTGATGTTCTACCCTGGTGCTAATTATTGGCTCCAATTTAACGCCATCAAAGTGACACGCCCTAGTCCAGGGTCTGTCTAGATTTTATTTTTTATTTTTTTTAATTCTCTGTGGGGGATAAGAGCTGGTGGTGAGCTGCTGATGCTGAAAAGCTCTGTGCACAGGGAGCCCCCGGGAGGGCGGGGGATGCAACAATGGCAAAGGCTCTGAGGACTCGCTACTAAGGATTCCCTTGGCTTCTAGCTGGTGGAGGAATCTAGGGGGAAGGGGAGAGGCCCTGGTAAGGCCTGGCAGCTGCTGTGCATTTACTGCACATGGGGGTTTGTTGTGGGCGCTATGATTGACTGGCTGCGGCAGGACCAGCCTGCGTGCTGGGAAGTGATGTGCAGGGAACCAAAAGGGTGAGATAGACACAGCCCAGAGGTGCCAGGTCTCACATCTGATGTGACACCCCAGCAAGGGGGAAGCCAACCGGCCTCGCCCGAGCCCAGCTGGGTGGGAGGGCATTGTCCAGGAGGTCCCAGTTCTGGAATGTGGAGCGCCACCGGTCTAGAGGAGAATGGGGTCAGCCCTGGGACTTGCCTGGCAGAGGAGGTGCCATCTCCAGCGATAGCCAGGGAACTAATTACCCCCGGGATGGAGCAGGTTCCGGGGCCTCCCAGTCCTGCTGCCTCCCATGGGGTGGGTGGGAGGGGAGAGGTGATGCCAAGGGACGGCACTGGCTGCAAGGCACCTAAGGCTGAGCTGGGCCCTGCCTGTGGCGGGGGCTTCAGAGACCCCCCCAGCACCCTCCTGCCTTGTACTAAACACCATCTCCCTCCCATGCTGACATCTACCTCAATCAGCTGCTGGAGCTGCTGCCCCCACCCATGCTACCTGCCGGGTCAACCCTCCCCCAGCCCGGTCGCTCTCCCTGGGGAGATGCGTGTTACCTTTACATCTTGGAAAGTGAGGGGCTCGTTAAGCTAATGGAGCCAGGCTCCAACCCAACCCGGCTCCTGCCTTTGACCTATATTTGGGGTGGGGGTTGGGCGTCTGGGCTGGAGTGGGGGGTGAGAAAATGCTGCCAGTGGCAAAGCGGAAAAACACAGCAGCAGGGCGCGGGTCTCACTGGCGCTCTGGACCGGCTGGGCCTGGCGGCAGGGGTGGGCAACGGGGGGAGGCCATGCTGACAGGGAGGAGGCTCAAGGGACCTGCTGCCTGGCTGTTGTATATTCTGTCCCTGGCCCCCTGGCAATATGACAGCCAGGGCGGTCTGTGGGGCCAGGTATATTTTTGGGGCCCAATCCTTAAGTCTTTGTCGAGGCAAAGACTTCCTGTAAGTTTTGCCAGTGTGAAGCTCTCAGGGGTTGGGCCCGATCCTGTGCCCCTAAAAATTCAATGGCACTTTTGCCATTAACTTTTCATGGCAGCAGAATGGGGCCCTTTTCTTATCACCCCCTGGCCCCCTTTCTAGGGCTGAGATACCATGATCCCAGGCCTGCCTGTGGGAACTGAAATGCTCAGAGGACCCAGACCTCGCCTGACTCCGGCTCCGGGGTAGATGCAAATACGACTCCCGAGTTCTTCGGGCTGCTTGGAACGTGGGGCTGCTCTGACCCGTCTTGGGGGAACCGGTGGGGCACCGAGGCTGGGGGGACGTGATGTCCAGTGAGCATTCAGCACTTACGGCGCTTGCAAGAGATGGCCTTTATTCTGCACCAGGTTCCAGCTGGCTCTTGCCATTGTCTCTTAAAGGTACTGTTCTCCCCGGGGGCATGGCAGGGGGGGCAAGGGAGCGCATCTTGCGAGCTGAGATTTGGATTTGCCCCATCCACATCCCGCCTGTCTCACAACCCCACCCCCACCATTAGCCTGACACCACCAAGAGCTGGTTTGCGACACCCCCCCCCCCCCGGCTCCTTGAGTAACACCTTGCTCAGCCCACATTGATGCCAGTGTGGCTCCTTGAAGAGCCAGGCGCTACCCACCTGGAATAGGGGGATCCCGAGCCAGCAGCCCTGGTTAGAGGCAGGAACACCAGCTCACCCTGCCGGGCCCAAGTGTCGGAAGAAGTACTGACCCCCTGACACCCACTGGGAACTGTGCTCTGTGCCAGAGAGGCCGCCGGCTAGTGAGGGGGAATGGGTGCTGGCAGGGTGCCCTTCTGATAACATTGGGAAGGGGGAGGTCCCTTGAAATGTTGTCAGCTGGAAAAGAGGGGACAGGAGGGAGACAGGGGCGGATTAGGATTATGTGGGACCCTGGGACAGAGCAAGTGGGAGCCCCCCTGGTGCTTCTGATGGGGAAATGGAGTTGGGGCACAGGGGCTTGCGCCTGCACCCGCCCAGGCCCCTGTGCCCTGACTCTGCTCCCCAGCAGGAGCGTCGGGCGGGCAGAGCAGGTTGGGGTGTGAGGGTGCCCATTTTCCCTGGGCCCCCCCAATTGGCCAGGGCCCCTGGTCCATGCCCCGTTGACCCAGTGGCTAATCTACCAGGGATTGGCCCCTTGGTCACCCTGCCCCCCACTCCCTCCTGATGGCATCTGTGCTGCCCCCATCCTGGGCCCTCCCCGTCGCTGATGCACTGCAGAGTAAGCCGGGATGGGCAGAAGGCCAGTGTCATACGCAGAGGGCTGAGGGGGAGCGGGGAAGCCAGAGGCAGATGGACGGGACTGGCTGCATCGTTGGGGCTGTCTAGTGGGGATTTTAGCTTTTAAGCCTTTAAGCAAGGACCAGGGTGAGATGGAAGATAAACCCCTAATCCGCAGGCCAGGGGAGGGAGAAGGAGCTCCAGCAGCTGGGGCTAATGTTCTCTCTCCCTGCCCGGGGCCTCTTCGGGGAGAGACGGCAGCAGATCTGATGTCCAGTCAGGGTGTGTCTATGCCTAGAGTGGGGAGCCATTCCCCCCAGAGTGATTTATGGGCAAGATAGACGAGGTTGTGGATAAGACTGGGGGCTCGGAGAGCTGTGTTCTAGGGCCAGCTGTCCCCCATCCCTGGGGAGGGCAGAAAGAAGCATTTCTATTCAAACCATACCACCTCAGTAGTAACCAGCCAAATTTGTCCTTGGTGCTAACCCCACTCAGTGCCTCGGTTTCCCCTCCCAGCCTTTGTCTAGTCTATACGTAAGGTCTCCGGGGCAGGGACGGTCTCTATGTGCAGCATAACGGGGCCCGGATCTCACTGTGATTAGTAACAGTAACAGCTCGCGTTGGGTCTGATTCTCCATGGTGCTGCCCCTGCCTGGGGATATACACCAGTGCAACATGCCTGTAAAACACCTCTGGTTTGGTAGTGTCTGCGCTGGGGAAAATGCCTGCACCCATCTCAGGGCAATGGAGAAGCTGGCCCATTGACTTCAGTGGAATTACACCAGGGATGGCATTAGCCCAAGCATTGAATTAAGGCGCTGGTACTGGACTAGCTGGGCCCCGCACAACACCTGTGTTCTCATGGCACCACAGAAACTCACTTTCCACAGGTTTCAGAGTAGCAGCCGTGTTAGTCTGTATTCGCAAAAAAAAAAAAGGAGGACTTGTGGCACCTTAGAGACTAATACATTTATTTAAGCATAAGCTATCGTGAGCTACAGCTCACTTTATCAGATGCACCGAATGCATCCGATGAAGTGAGCTGTAGCTCACGAAAGCTTATGCTCAAATAAATTTGTTAGTCTCTAAGGTGCCACAAGTCCTCCTTTTCTTTTCACTTTCCACACTGATCCTAGTTTAACAAAGTGCTTTTGTTTAGGAACAGCTGTGTAGGGGCAAATCATGAGAGGGTGAAAATAAGTCAATGGGCCAGATCCCCAGGGGGCGCAAGTCGACAAAGCTCCATTGCAGTCAATGGGCCAGATCCCCAGCTGGAGTAAAGTGATGTTGTGCCATTGACTCTAC
The DNA here is from genome assembly GCF_009764565.3 of Dermochelys coriacea. Classification (NCBI taxonomy): domain Eukaryota; kingdom Metazoa; phylum Chordata; order Testudines; family Dermochelyidae; genus Dermochelys; species Dermochelys coriacea. The sequence goes on along the minus strand of NC_050092.1, from coordinate 5,199,227 downwards.
TGGCTCTGTGCTGAATTACAGTTGCTGGGGAACTGAACCACTGTGTGAACCCATCACTGCCACAGCGGCTGTGCTGAGTGTTAGGGGGGTGGCGGTTGGGGGGGCTGCAACACTGAATGGAGCCTAGTTTGCGAGAGCAGCCTGAGCCAGATGCTCAGACCCTACAGGAATGGGGACCATATAAATACCATAGATAGATAGATAGATATTGGGGTGTGCATGGGGGTGGATAGATAGATTAGATAGAGGGGGTGTATGGGGATAATAGATAGATTAGATCGATCGAGGGGATGTATAGAGAGATAGATATTGGGGTGTGCATGGGAGTGGATAGATAGAGGGGGTGTATGGGGATAGATAGATAGAGGGTGTGTGTGGGGATAGATAGATATTGGGGTGTGTATGGAGATAGATGGATTGAGGGGGTGTACAGGATTGGATATATAGATAGAGGGGTGTCTGGGGATAGATAGATAGATTAGATGATGGGGTGTTTGGGGATAGATAGATAGATATTGGGGTTTGCCTGGAGGTGGATGGATATTAGGGTGTATGGGGATAGATATTGGGATGTGTATGGAGATAGATAGATAGAAGGGCTGTTGATATTAAGCCATTGGGGGATATTCTATGGGGAGGGAGGAACGATGCCACCAGCTCCTGGCAGGTTCATTCTGAGCATCGCCCTCGTCTGCTCTGGATCAGGCTGATGGAGACAGAAAATTCAAACAGAACCAATCCATTTGCTAATGTCCCTGTAGCCAGACCGTCTGCTCTGACCCCTTGGCGGGGGAGGGTGGGAACTGGCTCTGCTGTTTGGAAATTGGATTCCAGCCTCAGTTTATGCTGGCCAGGAGCATCTTGCTGGCTGGGCAGCAGGAAGCCGACCAGTTGCTAAGGCTGGGTGGGGTGGGGTGGGGTGAGGGTAGGGGGAGGCATTTGAAGGGGTCAGGTCCTGCACTGGGTCCCCCCATGCAGCTAGGCTGGAATCTGGCAACATAAGGGGGGGGGGCACAGGAGCAGTGGCAGCTGCTGTTGACAGCTGGGGAGAATTTCTTCTGCTGTCCCTTTAAGCAAGCCCACCTGCTTTGGCTTTGATTTTGGTTTGGGGGGCCAGGACACAGGGATTCAGCCCTGGTGGGGACGTGGGAGGGAAGGTCTCAAACCGGGAGGAAGTGTCCTTGCTGTAATAACGCTTAGCACTGCCCTGGCGGTGGGTGAATCACTCTCCCAGCCCCCCTTCTGAGGGGGGCAAGTGAATATCATAAACCCCCTTCTACAGGTGGGGAAACTGAGGTACAAGGTGGGGTTGGGACCTGCCTGAGGCTACACAGGGAGCGTAGGACAGAGCTGGGATCAGAAACTCGGGACTCCCTGCTGGTGCCATTAGCAATGAATGATGCCACAAAGCTGTAGGAAAGGGGTCTTTATTGAGCATCTCTCTTAGGTACAGTATTTATCTGCTCCCCACCATCCCCCTAGTGTCTGATCACCGCACAGCCTGTGAGGCAGGGCAGTGCTACGCTCCACGTCCTACAGATGGGGACCTGAGACAGAGACAAAGCAACTTCTCAAGGAGTCCGTGGCAGAGCCGGGATTTGAATCTGGATCGGCCAAGCCCCAGACTAGCCAGCTAAGCGCCGGCCGCCCTTCCTCTAGCTGCACTGCTAGCTGACTGAGGCAGCCCAAGTCACTGACATCGTGGGCCCATCTTCTCCTGAAGATCTCTAGGCATGGTGATTTCCATCGCCTCCCCGGGCAGCCACTTCGATCCACTCCTGAGCTTTCCTGCCCTGGCCTCTGCTCCCCGATTCCCAGATCCCTCTGGTCCCATCTTATCACCAGCGTTCTTCCAGTGCAGGGCACGGGGCGTGCTGGTGGTGGGAGAAACTCACCCTTATGGTACCTGCTCTGTGGATAAGACTCCACTCTCCACAGCAAATAATAGGGACTCCTCAGATCTGTGGCCCCACCCTTATCTGAGGGGGCAGGACCTTTGGTCTGGTGGGCTCCACCCACCTTCCCCCATTGGACCATGTTAGACCTTTCTTTGCTTGATTGACGAGCTCATTATTAAATATTTTCCCCCCCTGTGTAAGTACTTATAGACTGTGATCAGGTGATCCCTTAACCTGCTCTTTGTCAAGCTAAATAGATGGAGCTCCTTGAGTCTCTCACTACAAGGCAGGTTTTCTAATCCTTAATCATTTCCGAGGCTCTTCTCTGAACCCTCTCCAATTCATCAACATCCTTTGTGAATCGCAGGCTCCTGAACAGGACACATTATTCCAGCAGCAGTCGCACCAGGGCCAATTCCAGAGGTAAAATAGCCTCTCTGCTCCTATTGGCGATTCCCCTGTTTATGCATCCCAGGATCGCATTAATTCTTTCAAATAGCTGCACCTGTTGCCCAATGCAGAATGCTCATGTGCAGCAGAAAGCGGGAGCTGATAGCAAAGCAGCCCAGAAGCAGCAGGGCTGTGTTAGATACATGTCCATGTTCAGTGCTAGAAAACCCTTCAAGCTTCATTGTCTTAGCCTGCTCCTGGCCGGCATGTCCCCCTATAGCCTTTCAGCTAAGGAGCTGATGCTGTGGCTTTGGGCTGGGGTTGCCAACTTTCTACTCACACAAAACCAAACACCCTTGCCCTGCCCCCTGCCCTGCCCCCTTTGAGGCCCCGCCCCTTCTCTGAGCCCCCCCCACTCTACCTCCTCCCCTCGCTCACTCTCCCCATCCTCACTCAATTGCTTATTTTCACCGGGCTGGCTCAGAGGTTAGGGGTGCGGGACGGGGTGAGGGCTCCGGCTGGGGGTGTGGGCTCTGGGGTGGGGCCAGAAATGAGGAGTTCAAGGTGTGGGAGGGGACTCCAGGCTGAGGCAGTGGGATGGGATGTGAGAGAGGGTGAGGGCTCCAGCTGGGGGTGTGGGCTCTGGGGTGGGGCTGGGGATGAGGGGTTTGGGGTGCAGGAGGGTGCTCCAGGCTGGGATCAAGGGGTTCAGAGGGCGGGAGGGGGATCAGGGCAGGGGGTTGAGGCACAGAAGGGGGTCAAGAGTGCAGGCTCCAGACAGCGCTTACCTCCAGGAGCTCCCGGAAGCAGCAGCATGCCCCCTTCCGGCTCCGACGTGAAGGTGCATGGTGGGGGGGCACATGCCCCTGCTTCTGGGAGCTGTGCAGAGCCATGGCAGGCAGGGAGCCTGTCTTAGCCCCACTGCACCGCTGACTGGACTTTTAATGGCCCAGTCAGCGGTGCTGACCGGACCTGCCAGGGTCCCTTTTCGACTGGGCATTCCCGTCGAAAACCAGACACCTGGCAACCCAACTTTGGGCACAAGGTCTCCTTCAGGTGATCTCCCAGCCTCACGTTCATTCATCGATTATGCTTCATTGTGTAACTGGGCAGCTGCAAAATCTGGGGACTAGACTCAGGCTTGAGCTGCTGCAGCATTTGACTTTGACTTTTAGGGCTCCTGGAATTTGGCTGCGAAAGGTGATATTTTGATGAGGATCTGGGTTTGATTCCACTCTCCCTACCTCTCTTGTGGTTCCCCTGGGTTTGGATTCTGGATGCCCCCAATGTTTCTGGCTTCAGCAGTGATGTTTTGATTCCATCTCTGTCAGGAACAGATCAGGATCAGCCCTAGTCACCGGAGCGAACCCAAGAAGCCAATTGGGTGCCTCCAGCACAATCTGTGGAATCAGGCAGGATGGTCAAAAGGCAGTGATCAGAGCCAGGGAACCAGTCCAGTTCAGAAGGCAGGGACGGGGCAGCTGAGTTCAGCTGCTTCCAGAATCTCCACCCGCTCCTTCTTTGGGTCTTGGACCTTAGGAACATGCTTATCTTGGCCCTGATTCAGCCACGCCCTGACACACATGTTGAAGGGATTTGCTGACTAGGAACCTGAACTCTGTCACTTCTTGTTTTTATCTTTAACCTGCAAAGCCCAGAGCTGGCTGAAAATCTGCAGCCGCTGGAGAGAAATATTTTTGTATCTTAAAAAAAATCCTGTCATGACTTTGTTTTGTGCTGCTGTTCCCAGCACTCGCCTGAGGAGACCCGAGACCTTGGCTGCCGCTGGCTTCATTGGACAGCTGTCAATTCAGGAGGAAGATGGGGTATCTCCTCTGCCAATCCTCTTCTGTGCAGGGTTGTTGTATCTGTGTGATCCTCTTCTAGTTTCTGACGCTGTATTAAATAAACCATAAGCATCTCTCTCTCCTGCCTCCCTCCCTTCCCTGGTCCCACTGTGTGTGGCTAACAACTGTGCTTCAAAGAAAATGGGGCATCTCTGGGAAAATGGCTCCTAAGGCATATGGATTTTGAAGGGAAAGAAGCAGGGGGGAAATTAATCTGTCCTTCTTTATGCAGCATCTAGGCCTGACCTCCCCTTCATCCTGGTCCTCATCATCTCAGCAAGAGCCAAGTAGCTCCATGGGAGGGAAGGGATTTTTGTCTTGCAGTTTTACTACTGTTACCCCATTTTGGCTTGGGAGGTTATTTAATTTTTAGGATCTTCTGAGTTATTTCCCATTAAGAGGAGAAATTGATTACAGAGTATGACTTAGATGCAATCCTGTTTATTTACAAAGGATGAATGCAAAGTCCAGTTTTCCTGAACACAGGAGGAATCAAGTTGCAGGAATCCTTTTATTTTTGCTCACAGTCCCAAGTCTCGTTCCGGACAGTACTCTGCTCAAAAGCTCTCTCTTAGTTTTTCTCAGGGTCATGTCACACGTGTCCCTCTGGTTGTGTCTTGGCTTCTTTGCTGCAATCTCTGTCAGATTCTGTGGTGTTTCTGCTGCTTCTTTCTCACACAGACCTGGTCCATACTTAAAATTTAGATCAACATAGGTATGTCACTTGTGAAAAATTCATACCTCTGAGTGCTGTAGCTATGCTGACCTCACCTCTGAGATAGATGTGGCTAGGTCAATACAAGAATACTTCTGTTGACATAGCTACCGCTGCTCAAAGAGTTGGATTACCTACAGCAATGGAAAAAGCCCTTCTGTTGTGGTACAAAGCATATAAACAGCAGCACTATGGTGGCATAACCACAGCGCCCTAGCTGTGCCAGTATAGCACCTGAAGTGTAGACATGGCATTAGTCACACAGCTGCAATCCAAACAACACCTTGTCGCAGTGTTTGCAAACAGACGGCCCAGGAAACCCCATGGATCAGCCACTGCCTAGTCTTGCATGCATTTTAGTCCTTGGGCAGTGGTTTTCCATGCTCTCACTAAACAAAGGGGCAATTAATTGTTCTTGAATGGAAGGCAGCTATCACACCCAACAACTGCAATGAGGGGGTGTGACTGCTGAACCCCCCAGCATAACTATGTTGCATGCAATCTCTGCTTCTTAAGAAGCTTGCATGAGGCCTGAACCCAACCCAAGCCCAGTGAAGTCAGTGGAAAGATTCCCACAGACTTCCATAATCACTGGGACAGCCCCCTACCTTTGTAGGGCCTGATCCTCTGAGGTAAGAGCCTCCATCTTGGCTGAAGCCAGAGACCTCCAGTGCAGAGAGCCTGAGTTGCCGGAGCTGGCGTTCTGTAGGTGGGGCTGTAACATTGGGTACAGACAGGGGTGGGGAACCCACACCAACCAGTGGGTCACACAAAGCGCCCTCAACTCCCAATACCTTGAGAGGAATACCTTGAGAGGCTCTTTGTAAAGCACCATGTAAATTACAGTGTGGCCTCATGGTTAACCCAGGGAGCCCACGGACCAATCCTGCCTTGGCTGGGGAGAGGAGAGGCAGCCAAAGGCACCTTCTGCTACGTCCCATCCGTTCCTGGAAATTGTTTCACCTTTTCCTCTTTCTATGACGAGATAACTGGCTCTGTGAATCTGGGGGAAGCAGTGGACGGGATATATCTTGACTTTAGCAAAGCTTTTGATATGGTTTTCCACAGTATTCTTGCCAGCAAGTTAAAGAAGTATGGGCTGGATGAATGGACTATAAGGTGGATAGAAAGCTGGCTAGATTGTCGGGCTCAACGGGTAGTGATCAATGGCTCCATGTCTAGCTGGCAGCCGGTATCAAGCGGAGTGCCCCAAGGGTCAGTGCTGGGGCCGGTTTTGTTCAATATCTTCATTAATGATCTGGAGGATGGTGTGGATTGCACCCTCAGCAAGTTTGCAGATGACGCTAAACTGGGAGGAGAGGTAGATATGCTGGAGGGTAGGGCTAGGATACAGAGGGACCTAGACAAATGAGAGGATTGGGCCAAAAGAAATCTGATCAGGTTCAACAAGGACAAGTGCAGAATCCTGCACTTAGGATGGAAGAATCCCATGCACCGCTACAGACTAGGGACCGAATGGCTAGGCAGCAGTTCTGCAGAAAAGGACCTAGGGGTTACAGTGGACGAGAAGCTGGATATGAGTCAACAGTGTGCCCTTGTTGCCAAGAAGGCCAATGGCATTTTGGGCTGTATAAGTAGGGGCATTGCCAGCAGATCGAGGGTCATGATCGTTCCCCTCTCTTTGACATTGGTGAGGCCTCATCTGGAGTATTGTGTCCAGTTTTGGGCACCACACTACAAGAAGGATGTGGAAAAATTGGAAAGCGTCCAGCAGAGGGCAACAAAAATGATTGGGGGGCTGGAACACCTGACTTATGAGGAGAGGCTGAGAGAACTGGGATTGTTTAGTCTGCAGAAGAGAAGAATGAGGGGGGATTTGATAGCTGCTTTCAACTACCCGAAAGGGGGTTCCAAAGAGGATGGATCTAGACTGTTTTCAGTGGTAGCAGATGACAGAACAAGGAATAATGGTCTCAAGCTGCAGTGGGGGAGGTTTAGGTTGGATATTAGGAAAAACTTTTTCACTAGGAGGGTGGTGAAGCACTGGAATGGGTTACCTAGGGAGGTAGTGGAATCTCCTTCCTTTGAAGTTTTTAAGATCAGACTTGACAAAGCCCTGGCTGGGATGATTTCGTTGAGGATTGGTCCTGCTTTGAGCAGGGAGTTGGACTAGATGATCTCGTGAGGTCCCTTCCAACCCTGATATTCTATGATTCTATGGACAAGATGCTATTAAAAAAATATCAAAAGATGAGACTTTGGCCTCCCCCTTTCTCCCAGCGATTGGCTCGGAAACACCGACGACAGCTAAAAACCTTGTTTGCAAATGCTTTTCGCCACTTCAGCAGGGTGAGAACTGCTTCTTCGCCCTCCCGAGGTCTGTGCAGAGCGCCAGGGTGAGACTTTGAACTCCACGTCTGCACAGCTATGCCCGTGGCCTCAGTCCTTTCCTGCAGCCCCCTGTTATTCCAGCCCTGGGCTCCCCACACAGCTCTGCCAATGACCTCAGTCCTGATGACAGCCCCTGCTGTTCCAGCCCAAGGACCCTAAGGGTACGTCTACAATGAAATAAAAGACCCATGCCACGGCTGCAGCTGGCCCAGGTCAGCTGATGGGGCTCTTGAGGCTCAGGTGATGGGGCTAAAAATTGCAGTGCAGACATTTAGGGTTGGGCTGGGAGCCTGGGGTCTGAAACCCCATGGGGGGGTGGGTCTCAAGGCCTGGGCTCCAGCCCGAGCCCAAACGTCTGCACTGCAAGTTTTAGCCTCGTGGCCTGAGTCAATGAACCCAGGCTCTGAGATGGTGACCAGGTTTTTCTTTGCAGTGTAGAAGTCCCCTAACATAGCTCGGCTGAGAAAGCCCAGGGCTGGACCAGATTTCTCCCCTGCTCCAGCTCTGTCAATGCCTCTTGACCTTGACCTACATCCCTGCTAATCCAGTCCTAGACCCCTCCTGTGATGAGATCCCCAGGGTGCAGCCTTGGACTGTGGGACCTCTGTGCCCCCTTAACTCTCCAGCCTGGGCTGTCTCTCACAATGCTTTGCTAGTGATAAGCAGCGAACCCCTCCAGGTGCTGTGATCACTCAGCACAACCGCATGTGGAGCCCCACAGCCAGCTAGATTGCATGAATGCTCCCAGAGCCACTCATGAATCACACAGAGAAAGGCACCGGCCAGATCCACCCCCAGCTTCCAGCCCTGTACCTCAGGAATATTTCGTCTTGCACTGCTCAAGATGAGCAGTGCAAATGTATTAATTGGTTCACCATTTCGTCAATGGAAAGTGGATATACACCAGCCTTTGTCAAACCTGAGCAGATTTGCCAACACTTCAGGCAAACTCATTGGTAAAGATAAACCGTAAAAGAAGTTTATTGACTACAGAAGATAGATTTTAAGTGATTATAAGTCATAGGTAAAAAGCCAGAGTTAGTTACCAAAAGAAAATAAACATAAGCATGCAGTCTAAACTCTCAGCCCTATTAGCCTGGGCAACATCTAGATTAAGCAGGTTTTCTCACCCCACTGGATAGTGCAGTTCAAAGTCAGCGGTGAAAGTGGGCCGGTATGGTCTACCAGTAAGAAGCTGGTACAGGCCCGTACGCAGCCGATGTTAAAGCGCTGCCGCGGCAAAGGACCCTCCTTAAAGCGCTGCCACAGCTCTTTAATGTCATTGCCCCTTTTGCCCCCACCCCTGGGCCACTGACAGGGGGAGGCAAAAGGGGCAGCTGCACCAGGGCCGGCAATTTAAAAGGGCCCGGGGTTCCCGGCCAGCGCTGCCACTACCGCAGCAGCAGCCTGAGCTCCAGGCCCTTTTAAATCGCCACCGGAGCCCCGGCCAGCATGGACCAGGCAGCACGGATGGGCTGTCTGGGGGAGGCTGACCCCCCAGCCCCACCCCTTCCACCCAAGGCCCTGCCCCTTCTGCCCGAGGCCTCGCCCCTTCCAGAGGCCCAGAGCTGGGCCCCTGTACTGGTAAGACTTTAATATTACTTTTGCCCCTGTTCAAAGTATACAGGTTTCACCGTTGAAACCTGGGCCAGTCTCATCTGTTGGAGTCTAGAGTCTTCTGAGTGTCCTTGTTGCTTGCAGCATAGATGAGGGAAGGAGAAAAGGCCAAGCATGGGGCCCCTATGTTCTGTGTTAAACCCTTAGTCCATGTGCTTGGAGAACACAAGTCCAGGCATGTCTGGTGGACACTGCTGAGTCACAAGGTTAAGCAACACACTGATGTGTCTCCTGTGAGTGAGTCATTGAATTGTAACTCCTCTGATGGACAATAGCTGGTGTTGTCCATTCAGCACCCACCCGGGTAGTGGTTACCTCCCTCGTCATTGTCTCTGGAGAGCTAGTATCTGGGCACTTCCCAAACCCACAGCATATTTTAGTGAAAACTATACAACACAATTCTTATAATTTCATATGCATTGACATTATACATATGTAGATAGAACAATGACTTTTGGCAAATCATAGAATCATTGAACTGGAAGGGACCTTGAGAGGTCATCTAGTCCAGTTCCCTGCACTCAAGGCAGGACTCAGTATTATCTAGACCATCCTCGACAGGGGGTTGTCTAACCTGCTCTTAAAAATCCCCAATGATGGAGATTCCACAACCTCTCTAGGCAATTTATTCCAGTGCTTCACACCCTGACAGTTTTGAAGTTTTTCCCAATGTCCAACCTAAACCGCCCTTGCTGCAATTTAAGCCCATTGCTTCTTGTCCTATCCTTGGAGGTTAAGAAGAACAATTTTTCTCCCTCCCCCTTGTAACAACCTTTTATGTACTTGAAAATTGTTATCATTTCCCCTCTCAGCCTTCTCTTCTCCAGACTAAACAAACCCAATGTTTTCAATCTTCCTTCAGAGGTCATGTTTTCTAGACCTTTCATCATTTTAGTTGCTCTTCATAATCTTTCCCCTGATACGTCACATGGCCTGCTTTATGTGAAATATCACAATTATATATACATGATGAATATGGGGGTGGGCGGGTACAGGGCATTCCCCTGGGGTGCAGAGTGTCACACATCCACAAGCTCCTCTCAGGCAACCTACTCTGATTGCTACTCCCTGCCCTGCTCTGCCCATCTGGTTCCTCAGCTAATGGCAGTTCAATCCTGAGCTGCAGCACCTCCTGCTGTTGATCCCAGGTCTCCCCTGGGCAGCTGCTGCCCATCCCACAACTCTCCCCTGCAATCCAGCACCACTGGTTAATGCCCCTTGGCCAAAAGCATCCATGCTTACTCTGCATTCTGGTGGGCCCAAGGCCAGGTGGGCTGTCTAAGCTCTCCTATGGGCCTGATCCAGCCACCAGTGACATTAATGGAAAGATTCCCATTGGCTGCAATGGCTTTGGATCAGGCCCTGCCTTAGGAGGAACCAGAATGGAGGCTCAGGCCCACCTCTAGAAGTATACACAGCGCGTCAGCCAGAGCCTCCACTGTCACCGCAATTCGCCCATGAAGCCCCCCTCCCATGACTCCACCCTGATGGGCCCTGAAGGCCGCCAGACCTGGGCTCAGTGAGATCATAGGACGCAGTTATCCCAGAGTGGAGACCTCTGACCAGCTCCCAGGGGCCAGGCTGTTAGCTCAGCGTCACCTGAAGAGAGATGAGTCTCATGTAGGTGATGCCTCTCTGGACAATGACATCTTATGCCTGGATGGCGGCTCTGTCCTCAGACACTGGGAACAGCTTGGCCTGATATTGTCGGGCCTGATCCAAAGGCCCTGGAGGTCCATGGGCTCTGGGTCAGCTCCGTAGTGAGTTGGTTGGTGGGATGAAAGGGGCAATCTCTTTCCAGGCAGGTGGCCCCCCATGCAAACTAGATGAGCACCATCCCAAAGTGACGCCCAGGCATCAATGCAAGCTCAGGCTAAGGCCCGTGGGGGTCCTGGGAGAGCTGAGGGGCAGGGGCCAGAGGGACTGGGCCAAGGGGTTGCCAAGGAGCTGAGGACCGAGTGACTTGCGGGAGGAGAACGTGGGGTGGGGACATGGCCACAGCCCTGAGTCTACCTAGGCACTTCACATCCTGCCTCCAGGTTTTGTTACTGTTGTTTATTATTATGGTGAGCTCAGGTCCCCACTGAGCTAGAGGCTGTAATACAATGCGAGTCCCTGCCCCAAAGAGCTTACAGCCTACGCAGATGAGACAGCGGCGAGGTGGGTCACAGAGCAGGTCTGCAGCACTCCAAGGCTGTAGGGCAGGGAGCTGTGCCCCAGCCCCTGCTCCATGGAGTTTCTCTGTGCACAGCCCGTTCACTAGGGCTGTATTCAGGGCCTGGCATTTGGCCGTTAACAAGTATGCCGCCAAAGCTTCGCACTGTAGAGATGCAAGAAGCTACTTTAATGCCCTGCTAAAGCTGAGACCATAAATGCACAAACCCAGGAGATTCCGACACTGTGGTTCCCCCAGTGTTCACTTAGCCCTGTTGCAGTTGTATAGGATCCGCGTACTCTGGTTAGTGGTGTAAACAAAAGGGCAATGCTCGTAATATAGTTGCCTTTCATCCTAAAGGGGTCTGAAAACTTTCACTGAAATAAGCATGCACCGTTGAAATGCAGCCACCTCCGAGATGAAATGTAACAGCTCTTTAACAGTGCACATGCACACTGCCATTTAGGATGTGGAGCATCCAGTGTTTGACTGACCTGTAGGCAGTGTCTAAGTGAACCTTGCTGCGGGAACCTGAACAATCAAATTCCCTGACTTTGAGCACGTCTTACTCTCAATGCCCTTGTTTGTAAAGTTGGTCGAAATTCTTAGTTCAAAACTTATTTTGGCCAAAAAAAAAAGACCTTTTAAAAAAAAAAAGTCAGAATCTTTCTCAAAAAGCCTTTCTTTTCTATAATTTTCTGTTTATTTATTTTTGCCAAAACTAAAAACTTTCACAGTGTTTACATGTTCTGATCATGGACATTCCCCTCCCCTTTCATAGAATCATAGACTATCAGGGTTGGAAGAGATCTCAGGAGGTCATCTAGTCCAACCCCTTGCTCAAAGCACGACCGATCCCCAACTAAATCATCCCAGCCAGGGCTTTGTCAAGCCTGACCTTAAAAACCTCAAAGGAAGGAGATTCCACCACCTCTTTAGGTAATCCATTCCAGTGCTTCATCACCCTCCTAGTGAAATAGTGTTTCCTAATATCCAACCTAAACCTCCCCCACTGCAACTTGAGACCATTACTCCTTGTTCTGTCATCTTCCACCACTGAGAACAGTCTAGATCCATCCTCTTTGGAACCCCCTTTCAGGTAGTTGAAAGCAGCTGTCAAATCCCCCCTCATTCTTCTCTTCCGCAGACTAAACAATCCCGTTCCCTCAGCCTCTCCTCATAAGTCATGTGTTCCAGTCCCCTAATCATTTTTGTTGCCCGCCGCTGGACGTTTTCCAATTTTTCCACATCCTTCTTGTAGTGTGGGGCCCAAAACTGGACACAGTACTCCAGATGAGGCCTCACCAATGTCGAATAGAGGGGAACGATCATGTCCTTCAATCTGCTGGCAATGCCCCTACTTATATAGCCCAAAATGCCATTGGCCTTCTTGGCAACAAGGGCACACTGTTGACTCATATCCAGCTTCTCGTCCACTGTAACCCCTAGGTCCTTTTCTGCAGAACTGCTGCCTAGCCATTCGGTCCCTAGTCTGTAGCGGTCCATGGGATTCTTCTATCCTAAGTGCAGGATTCTGCACTTGTCCTTGTTGAACCTGATCAGATTTCTTTTGGCCCAATCCTCTCATTTGTCTAGGTCCCTCTGTATCCTAGCCCTACCCTCCAGCATATCTACCTCTCCTCCCAGTTTAGCGTCATCTGCAAACTTGCTGAGGGTGCAATCCACACCATCCTCCAGATCATTAATGAAGATATTGAACAAAACCGGCCCCTTTCTCCTCCTTTTTGCCACGGAATGGGATAGAATGGTGATAACTTGGCGAGGGTTCAAAGAGCCACGAGAATGATCGATGGGTTAGAAAAACTGCCTTTTTGTGATAGACTGAGGGCTTGTCTACATTTGAAATGCTATAGCGGCACGGCTGTAGCTGCATTGCTGACACTACCAACACCACCAGGGAGGGCTCTCCCATTGGCGTAGGTAATCCATTCCCCTGACAGGCAATAGCTAGACTGATGGAAGAATTCTACACTTGGGATTAGGTCATTTTAACTACGCTGCTCAGGGAGGTAAATGTGCCCCCCCCCACAGCAACGTAGTTGAGACGACCTCACTTTTTAGTGTAGAGCAGGTGTCAAGGAGCTCAATCTATTTAGCGTAACAAACAGATGGTTAAGGGGTGACTTGATCACAGTCAGTAAGTACCTACACAGGGGACAAATATTTAATAACAGGCTCTTCAATCTAGCAGAGAAAGGTCTAACACGATCCAATGACTGGAAGTTAAAGCTAGACAAATTCAGCCTGGAAATAAGGCACACATTTTTAACAGTGAGAGTAATTCACCATTAGAATAATTTACCAAGAGTCATGGTGGATACTCCGTCAGAGACAATTTTTAAATCAATTGGATTTTTTTCCCCTAAAAGATCTACTCTAGGAATTATTGCGGGGCAGTTCACTGGCCTGTGTTATACAGGGGGTCAGGCAAGATGATTCCAATGAATGGACCCTTCAAGATGAATCTATGATTGAACCATATCTGGACTTTTTTCCCCCTGTTATTTTTCATTTTGTCACACTGCAGCTTTTCAAGACTTCCTCAACTTTGGAACAAGTCACAAAGCAGTATTTTAAAATCAATGACCCTGTAACTCTGCCACTCGGTGCTTTTGGAGTTGGAAAGGTTTTGAGAAGTTACAGAGTAGCAAAAGAAATAAGGAAAAGGGGGAAATTAAAGCATCACGAATTTTGTAACAATCAGAGGCAAAAAAAAAAAAAAGTCAAGCAGCCATGGAAATTAAACATTCAAAATGTCTCTAGTAAATACGGGGGGGAATTTTAAAAAATTGTTACACATTGAACCTTAAAAATTATGATTAGCTGTATTGTGAAAGACAGCCATGGGCCAGGACCCCACTGCACTCAGACAAAAAGAGAGCCTGCACCAAAGAGCTAAGTAAAATGGAAACCATTTTGAATTTTTTTGCAAGTTGTTTTCCCACTTTGTTTAGCCTGCCATAGTCGTTTTCATGGGATTTCCTTTTTTTTTTAAAGAAGAAAAGAGAAAATTAAAAGGCAAAAGAAAATAAAAATAGAAGCCTGGATTTAGGTACCCATTTCAGTGTGATTTGGGCTCCTAATTCCCCTAAACTCCTTCAAAAATGCCAGCCAAAGCAAAAACTCAGTTGATCTTGTAGGGACAATTGATCTATAGTCTCAGCAGTGCAGGTGCCTGAAGCGAGTGTGCTGCCAGTGTCTCTAATAATTTTCATGGCATAATTGAACATACTGAAAAATAAATTGCACCTTGTTCAGCAAGGGCAGGAGTTGGGAGACAGCAAGGGGTGGCCAGAAGGAGCCAAAGGGTGGAGAGAGATTTAATAAACTGTCAGGAGATAGGAGACTAAAATGCATATCACTGGAAATCCGTTAGCAAGCAAGGGGACAGGAGAGATGGAGGGGATTGTGGGCAGATCCGAAATGTTCTGGGAATGCAAGGGGGCAACAGAATGGATCTATTTGTGTAGAATTTGACATCCCAAAGCATTTGTAAGTGCTGATCTGCCTATCTATCCATCCTAGGGTTTTATCTTGCTGCCCATTCCTGGAGTATCTGGGCACCTTCTGTGTCAAATCAAGAGTGATAGTGAAGTCCCTAGTGAACTTCATGGAGTCTCTGGCTCATCTCCCTTTTCAGGGTAAAAAACAGGTTTGGGGGTTGGCTTTTATTCATTTCTTGTTTTTCAGATGGATAAATTGTGCGTGGGTGCTTGGGGTTTCTTGGCCAGCCCCGATGTCAGCATTGTGAGTGTCAGACCTACAGTGGAAAGGCAGGAAACCTGCGTCCTATTCCTGGCTTTGCTGCTGGGTGACCTTGGCCAAGTCCCTTCATGCCTCTCTTTCTCCTGCCATCTTTGGTCTGTTTAGCTTGGAAGCTGTTTGGGGCAGGGACTGTCTCTTATTCCGTGGTTGTGCAGTGCCTAGCACAATGGGGTCCCAATATGGGTGGAGCCTTCTAAGTGCTGCTATAATACAAATAATAGCAATAATTCCTGGCCTCCTGGTTAAATCGCACTCCAATTACGGTCAACAGGAATTTGCCTGCCTAAGAACTACATATAAATGTAACACCGCGGGGTCCAGCCGAGTGGGAGTTTCCCTGATTACACGCAATACACTAGTGTAGTGTCTGTGGTGGGGGGCTGACCCAGCTGCTATAACAACCTGCTACTGACAAAGAAATGGCTCTGTTAATTTGGCCAGTGGGAGTGTGCGCTTTTGGCGCTGGGCTTGACCTCTTCTGACAGTGGCGGTGAGCTTATGCATGGTTTGTTCCCTAAGGATCTCAGGATCCGGCCCTATATATACACAGCATCAATGAGCAGGTAGGCAGTGTGTGTGTGTGTGTGTGCATAAACACGATGCTGTGGGACATTTCAGCAAGGACACTGGGGTACATCTCATCTCTGAACACTCCAGACCTCAGGGAAAGTGTGGCTCTGGGTCTGAGCGAAACCTTTTTGGGGTCCACCTGCTGCTACTTTGGCCTGCTGCCCTATGTGCAGTGGACAGCAGCGAAGCGGGTAACCCAAGCCGACTGTGTTCCCCGACAAATCGCTGTCTTTTCCGCAGCCAGGAGCTCCCCCGATATGTTGGGAGGGCATAATGATTTCCGCTGCAGCATGGAGCCATCCAATAGGCAGGCTAATGCCCCAGGCAGGAAGGGAAGGGGAATCATGCTAATTGCAAGTGCTGATCTGTCTTTGTAAATATCAGCATGACTCTCATGAGGATAGCACGCAAGAGCGAGCAGGGTTAGAGGGGGTGGCAGGCTAGAGAACAAGCCAGCCAAAGGATGCTGCATTCCAGGATCTTAGGCTGACATCATTGTGGGGTCCTCTGGCATTCATAATACAGTAATATCATAAGAGCTGACTAGGGAGGACTTGGCACCCGTGCCCTCTAGTGGATAGAATCAGAACAGTTCAGCTGTGTGTCATAAGCCCTATACTGATAATATTATTATTATTTAACATTTACATAGTGGTAATGCCTAAAGGCCTAAATGCCTAAAGGTGGCGTCCCATTGTGCTAGGTGCTGTACAAAAACATAGTAAATGCCAGTTCCTGCCCCAACATGTTTACAGTCTGACAGAGATTCTCCTTTAGCCCAAATGATTAGGCCTTGGATTTGGAGCCAGGAGGATCTGGACTCCAATGGAGTGACTCTGGATTACACCAGCACAAATGAGACCAGGATCGGAGCCCAAACACCACTACCAAGGGAGGCCAACTAGCCTTTCCTATCACACTGGTACCAGCCTCCAAACGCGACAGCCGAAGAGGTGCCTGTGTCCAGTGGTTCACACTGTCTGATCATCCAAAGGAGAGGGATCATGGGTACCTGGACTCTATCCAACTGTGGACTGTGGATCATTCCGACCACCTCCCCTTCCATTCATGAGCACGTCACATTCCCCAGGGAAACCGTATAGAAAATGCAGAGCACTGGGAAAGCTCATGTTGTCAAGGAACCAGCATCATGTGACCAGCTGGCTCTCCTGGACCACCAGCAGGTGCTCCTCAGACCACAATAAATGGGCATTGGATCAGGTCTCAGTGGATGTCTTTCCTGTCTTCATCTGATGGGAAGAGAAACCTGGAAGACGTTACTTAGCTTCACCATGTGCCCTTCGTTCCGGGAGCCAGTCCCTATTGAGTGGAGCTAGGACTATTATACTGGGCCTCATTTTTAAGCCAAGCCAAATGCTGTCCAATCGGTCCTTCCCCGTCCCTGCCACAATCAGCACATGCCAAAGGAAGTCTTGGCAAAAATTATTTCATAAGTGAAAAAGTTCATGAAATATTCAAGCCATTTTGTGTAATGTTCAGGTTTGCTTCAGCAATGCCATGAATAATTCAAGGCAGTGCATTAAAATTGCATGGCCATGACACTTTGGCAGAGCAGACATGAGTCATGTTAGCACCCAGTTTGCCAGTGGCTTGGCTACTGGAACTCCTTCTGCCCTGGATTCAGAGGTATCATTTATGAACTGTCCGGAATAATAGCATGGAATTAAAGAGCATTGGGAATTCCTCTTCCAGGAGGAAGGCTATTCAAGGTAATCTAAGTAGGAACAATGGTCTAGTGGGGAGAGCATTGCCTGGCACTCAGAAGACCTCAGTTTAATTCCCACATCTGAGTAAGTCACTTAATCTACCCTATATATGTGCAGTACTTATCCAACGCCCATCATCAGAATATGTGAGCACTGTAGGGCAGGGCTATTAGTCCCCAGTGATGTGCCACGGGGAGTTCGTGGTGGAGAATGGAATTGCACCTGGGTCTCCCAAGTCCCGAGCTAGTGGTCTAACCACTGAGCCTTCCTTCCTCTCTGCCCAGTGCCTCTGGTGCCCATCTGTGAAATGGGGAGAGCACTGCCCTACCTCACCAGGGGAGATTACAAGGATACAATCCATCAATGATCTTCAGACAGTACAGCGAGGAGGACCAGGTAAGAACCTAGATGGCTGGTGTAAATTATTGATTGCGTTAATCCCTGTGCATTATTATGTGTATTCCAGTCATGGCCCAGGACCCCACTGTGCTAGGTGGGATACAAACCCTCTATAGGTGTCTCACGCTTTTCACCCATAGAGCTCAAAGCTCTTTACAAAGTGGGTAAGATATCGCTATGTCTGTTTTCCAGGTGGAGTAACTGATGCACGTGAAAGGCCAAGTGACTTACTCAAGGTCATACGGTGCAACCACTGACCCCCTAGCCCATCCGCTCCCCCTCTCAGCCTTGGATAGAGCAAGCTTCCTGCAGCTCGCTGTGTCTGGCTTTTCCACCTCTGAAGAGGCCATGGCACATGGAGCGGGAGTGGAGAGGTTCATAGAATCATAGAATCTCAGGGTTGGAAGGGACCTCAGGAGCTCACCTAGTCTAACCCCCTGCTCAAAGCAGGACCAATCCCCAATTTTTGCCCCAGATCCCTAAATGTTCCCCTCAAGGATTGAGCTCACAACCCTAGGTTTAGTAGGCCAATGCTCAAACCACTGAGCTATCCCTCTCCCCCAAATCTCCTTGGCCAAAGTCCCCTGGCCCCCATTGCTGGGCAGCAGATCATGTGCCAGTTGCCAGCCAAGCGCCCCCTGCCCCAGCGGCACTGGCTGTATTCCGATGTGTGATTCCCGGCTCTGGGCTCCTCAGGGGCGGACAGGAGCTCTCTAAAGCAATGGTCTGACGGCTGCCATGGCTAAGAGATGCCAGAGAGTCCTGCTTCTCGGCTCCCTGCCTGGGTGCCACATGCCAGCCAGGCCCCCCCACCCCAATTGTCAAGACGCATTAGGCCCCGCTGGCTGGCGGAGCGGAAGCGCCCCTGCTGCTGTGCTGAACCACGTCAGACCAACGAGGAGGGAGCCTCTCCTCAAGCCAGCGGGCGTCAGAAGCGATCAGTTCATCCGGGGGAAACACGGAGGCTGCAGATCTGGCTGATAGATGCGGGTTGACAGCTCAGCTCCCAAGCTCCGCTCGGTGGAGGGGAAGGGGCGTCGGGGAGGGGACAGAGCTGGGGACAGAACTCAGCGGCCCAGCACATACAGGCTGAGAAACCCGCTCCCGCCAGTGGAGACGCTTGGGCTGGGAGGGTTCTCGGCCTAGCATGTTTTCCGGCGGACGGCTAGACACCCGAGCGGCCATCTTGCATTTTGTCCTCGGAGGGAGGGTGGCGGCTATTTCTAAATGCCGCTCGTTAGCCAAGAGACGAGGGGGAAAAGCGGAGGAGATTGCAGTGGCCCTGGGGCCACTGTTCTCTCTAAGCTGTGTGCGTGTGCACAGATCCTAAACCCCACGCACACGGGAAACACCGCGAGCACAAAAATTTGCACAGATGACATTTTTGGCGCACACGGCCTGTCAAAAATTTGCACAGAAGACATTTTTTGTGCACACGGCCTGTCAAAAATTAGAGGGAACATTGCCTGGGGCAGGCCCGCTTGGCCTAGCCGTATCACTGGTCACCCCACTGCTGTGGGCAGAATGAACCAGCTTATTTAAATGTGACAACATCCATGCCAGGCAGAAAGAGCCAAGAGCTAGAAGAACAGCGGTGGTATCTGAGCCAGCGAGCAAGTTAAACAGGAGAGCGACTTTATAAAACATGGGATTGGAAGGGAGGACTTCTAGCTTCTGTCTCAGGCTCTGGGAGAGGAGTGGGGTCTAGTGGTTAGAGCAGGAGGACGGGAGTCAGGACTCCTGGGTTCTGTTTCTAGCTCTCGGAAGAAGGATCTAGTAGTTAAAGCTGGTTGGGGCTTGGAGTCAGGACACCTGGGTTCTGTTCCTGACTCTATGAGGGGAGTGGAGTCTAGTGGTTAGAATAGGAGGACTTGGAGTCAGGACTCCTGGGTTCTGTCCCTGGCTCTGGGAAAGCAGATAGTCTTGTGGTTCAAGCAGAGAGGGTGTAAGTCAAGATTCCTGGGTTGCATTCCTAGCTATTCTGCTGACCAGCTGCGTTGAGAAGTGCCCAGCCAGGCCCTAGTGGAGTTATGTAGTTGGATTCCCAGCCAGCTTTGAACATTTCAACCGGGATCGCTCAGTGTTTCGGTTTCCCCAGCAGGTACCTGAGGATAAGACTCCCCCTTCTTCCGAGGCTTCCAGTGGGGGCTAAGCCTAAGTATCAGAAAAGCAGAATCCTCGGAGGAGAGACATCCTAGACATCCAATGCGGGGGGCAGGGTAAAAGCCCTGAATCTTGTGGTCCCAGGTTGGACATTTATGAACTCAGCCAGCGGAGGGAGGGAAGTATCTTAATGCTCCTGCTCGGAACAACCCTGGCCTTGGCTACCCCAGTGTAGCCCCCTTTGCTGATGTGGGGTGGCCAAGGGCAGACTCCCCTTCTCTGCCTCCTGCCTCTTGGAGTGATAGCGCATGGGAATGGTTGGCCCTGCACCCCAGAGGGTGGCACTGCCCATCTCCTGCCCCTAGCCAATGGAGTACGGAGCCCTTCGCTGGAGGACAGAGGGGGGCTTCTGTCCCCCTAGCTGGAGTGGGGACTGGTGGTTCCTTTTGCCCACACCCTGTGTCTTGTGGGGCCTTGCTCTTTGGTCATCAGGATAAGGAGTTGGCTATTGGCCCCATGATCTGGGCAACTTGTCAGGCCACTTTGATTTCAGAGCCTCCCTGGGGTTTGGTGCCTAATGTCAGTCACCTAGATTTGAACACGATGAGCCTTGTTTATCATAGACATGTTGGGCTGAAAGGGACCTTGGGAGGTCCTCGCATCCAGCCCCCCGCGCTGAGGCAGGACCAAGTAACCCTAGACCAACCCTGACAGGGGTTTGTCCAACCTGTTCTTAAAAACCTCCAATAACGGAGATTCCACAGCCTCCCTGGGGAGCCTGTTCCAGAGCTTAACTCCCCTGAGAGAGTTTTTCCTAACATCGAACCTAAATCTTCCTTACTGCAGATGAAGACCATTGCTTCTTGTCCTACTTTCAGTGGACATGGCAAACAATTGATCACCATCCTCTTTATAACAGCCCTTAGCATACTTGAAGAGTATCAGGTCCCCCTCTGTCTTCTTTTCTCAAGACTAGACAAGTCCAAGTTTTTTTAAACTTTTTCTCGGGTCAGGTTTTTTAAACCTTTATCATTTTTGTTGCTCTCCTCTGGATTCTCTCCAGTTTGTCCACATCCTTCTTGAAGTGCATCCCCCAGAATTGGACACAGGACTCCAGCTGAGACCTCACCAGTGCCGAGCCGAGTAATTACCTCCCGTGTCGTACATACCACACTCCTGTTAATGTGCCGTAAGATGATATTAACCATTTTCACAACAGCATCACATTGTTGGCTCATATTCAAGTTGTGACCCATTATAACCCCCACATCCTTTTCAGCAGAGCTACTGCCTAGCCAGTTATTCCCCAGTTTGTATTGGGGCATTAGATTTTTCCTTCCTACTTTGCACTTGTCTGTATTGAATTTCAACTTGTTGATTTTGGACCAATTCTCCAATTTATCAAGATCACTTTGAATTCCAATCCTGTCCTCCAAAGTGCTTGCAACCCCTCCCCGCTTGGTGTCATCCACAGATTTTATAGGCATCCTCTCCACTCCATTATCCAAATCATTAATGAAACCATAAAGTGCTTTGGTGCCCAGAAAGATGCTCTGCAATTGTAGCTCGTTGGGGTCAAAAACATTTTAAAATAGGAAATCAAATGCTGGGGAATCCCGTTAGGATCCATGCTGCTAACCTGTTGACAAACAGCCACTGGGCTCACCACTGGCCAGGATGTGTTATGTGTCCCCCTGCCACACCCCATCCACCGAGGATTTTGGTCAGCCACAGCTCTACACCCTGGCTCTTTAGTTCAAGCTGCAGCAACTCAAACGTTTATCTCTGAGGGTTGGGGGGAAGGGGGAGGACAGTGCATCTTTTTGCCGATCAGGAGTGATTTCTGGGGCTGGATAAAATGACTGCCATCGCACACCACATGTGCAGTCCTCACCCAGGTGTTGTGTTAAGTGTGCTAGCTGTGTAACCCCCTGGTCAGTGCATGTTGTGCATCTCCCTCTCTGTGCCCAAGCCTATTACAGATCCTGCTAGTAAATCTTGTCGCAGGCTTCTCCTCTTAGCTCTGGAGGTGTCCGGTTCGGGTGTCAGCCGAGGGGGCGGCCGTGACAGCTACACATTGCGAGAGGCCGTCTCTGCCCCCAGGAAGGGCTTAAACAATCAAAGGGCGAGAGGGGACGCCAGCTGCCCAAGATCACACAGTGAGCAGGGCAGGACCAGGACCGAGGTCTCCTGCCTCCCAGACCCTATTGCCGCTCGCTGAGGAATCTGATCTCCCTATCAACTCCCCCTCCAAAGCACAATGGAGAGATGCTCACCCCACAGCCTGGGAGGAAGGGGGCATCATTCTTAGCAACCATGGGGCTATTTACTCGTGCCAACCACGCTCCCATTGAAATCAAATATCTTTGAAGGGCTGAGCTTTGACCAGCGGTGGCGGTGGTGAGGGGCTCAGAAGTTTGTCAGGTCACTCCTGACTGGCAAGAAGATGCATTGTCCTCCCCCTTCCCACACACACACAGGTGCCGTTTCTGTGTCTTCTGCAGAGTGGGAAGCGAACTGGCCGGGGAGGAATAATGAGGCTAATTCGAGTCATTTGGGAAGATGAGGTTTTCAAGGTTCTCAGCGTCTTCCACCTCGTACATGTTGTCTCTAATCAGCCGCAATCTTGGATGGCCATTGATGGAGCTCGGTTGCCGTGGCAACGGATGAATAGCCCGGGGACTGTAACAGGCCAAAAAAAAAAAGTGCCGCCCTTCCATCAAAACAACAACAACAAACACAAATATCGGTTGGGCCGGAAATTAAGCAGTTTGCAACCAAAGAATAGAGTCTGAAAGGGCTCCCGGGTCCCGAGCCTGCCTCTGCGACGCGAAGCTCGTCAACAACTGGGCCGGTGCCCGCAGGGGTCCTTTATGTGAGCCTGCAGGAAAGGAGGCTGTTATTGCAAGGGGGATCTTCCCCACTGAGTCTCTTAGTGTTTCAAGGAGAGGAATTTTAGCCCCCTTCTTGTCTTTATTTTTCTTAGAGATGTGTGTCACAGAGGCGGGGGGCTGCAGGTATGACAGGGAGGCTCTGGGTTAATGTGTTAGCCACGGAAGACGGGAAGTTCAAGTCCTGGAGTAGGCGCCCAGTGTAAAGGGAGGCAGTGTTGTCCCGGGGTTAGAGGAGAGGAGCTGGGAGTTGGGACTCTTGGGTTCTGGGCTGATCCCTGGGGTGTAGTATTGTCCGGTGGTTCGAGCAGGAAATGGGAGTTGGGACTCCCAGGTTCTCCTCCTAGGCTTTGTTTCCACAGAAGTTTTTTTCGGTGTAACCTAAGGCATGAATTTAAACAGATATACTTTTACCACTGTATCACCCCATATGGTCATTCCTAGTCTGGAACAAGAATGGGCTTTTTTGGTTTAGCTTATGTTGCTTGGAAAGGGTTTTAAATTAAACTCAGATCAAAATAAGAGTGTCTACATGGGCGTGGGGGGTTGGTGTGGGGGAAGGGGGTGTTACCAGTATAACTCACCAATCTAACGATACCAGGATCACATCTATAACTGGTAACACTTTCCCATGTGGACAAGGCCCTAGCTCTGGGAGGCTGAGTTAGCTGGTGGTTACAGTTGGGGGATTCATGACTCCTAGCTGCTTTTCCTGGCTCTGCCTCTGACTTGCCACGTGACCACAGATGGGACACTTTGCCTTTTTGTGCCTCAGTTCCCTGCATCTGTAAAAAGAGGGCTTGAATGCCCACCGGTGTGAAGATCTAGTGGGTGCTGGTGGACTGTATGTTAGGGTGGAAGGTGAAACTGTTGTGGTCTCTTGACTGTAGTGGGACGGTGGCAAGGGATAGTCTGATCTCCACATGGAGGGGAAGAGGTGAGAAGCCGGTGGAACTGGCTGAGAGAGGTATGTTGCGCTGATGAAGGGCCTGTGATCAGGTAGTTCACTCCACTAGCCAGGGTGCTTCACCCGTGGCCGTCTACTGAGCAGAGCTCTTTGTTCTGCCAGGCGGGTGTGGCTCCCTGAACAGCAGCAGCCAGCAAAAGATCTCCAAGCAACTCCCCACATGTGACCCTACCCAGCTTCGCAACTCGCCCTGGGTAGTGCATAAACATTGCTAACTGGCTTTGATAGATGGGGAAACTGAGGCAGGAAACTGAAAGTGGGGCCACAACTTTCCCAAGGCAACAGAATAAGCCCCGATTTCCAGACTCCTAGGACCCCTTATAAATCCATCCTATCATGAAATGATGAAAATAAATAATTGTTCAGAGTCTACTATCCCTGGGAAGGCCTGAGTTACAGAGAACCCGGCAGAGCTGGTGCCTAAGGATGTCTTAATCAAATGGTGGATAAGCTGTTGGTATGGCATGACAACTGCTGCTGCCTTTCCCTCGCAGCAGGCATCACCTCATCACATGCATAGGGGCTCTTCAATATTATGGAGACAGACAGACAGACAGACAGATAGGTGTGTATGGGATGGGCTAGGTAGATAGATAGATTGATGATGTTAGGTAATGTATAGGGGCTAGACTTATAGAAAGATGTGTATGGGGATGGATGGGTAGATAGCTCTAGTAATAAGTCTCTTATAAATGGCTCAAACAGCCTATTAAATTGTTTATTAATTAGATAAAGATTTTGTGTTCATTTTTTAAAAACCTAAGTGCCATATGACAGCTGGATGTGACCCATGTCTAAGGCAGCATCAGCAAATGGGCTTCAAGTCTGAACCCAGAAGCCATCAGACAAAGCCCCTATCAGCGTGGGGTCAATTGCCCCTGAGGGGATAGCAGAAGGGTGAGTGAGACAACCGGGGTTTCAGAAACAGGCCAGCTGGAATCCAGGCAGCAGCCAGCAAGGTGAACACTGCCTTAGGTGAAACATGGGACCAAGAACACACCTCCCCTGGTTGGCTGGCCTGGCTAGGATTACAAACAACTTTTTAAACGGGGCCTGCTCCTGTCCATGGTGAAGTCAGTGGTCTGGGCACTGGACTGGGAGCCAGGACTCCTGGGCTCTGCCACTGGTTTGCTTCAATGAGTCACTCCCCCACTCGGTGCCTCGTTTTCCCCATCTGTAAACCAGGGATAATGATGCCCACGGCCCCAGCATGTCCATAAAGTGCTTTACAAAGGAGGCCCTGCTGCACCTTCCTGCTTACTGTTAGCACTGGAGTTCACTGCCAAATTGCAGATCCTGCAGGCAGAAGGGAAGCTCCCAGCTGGGGACACCCCACCCCTCCCCAACATAAAGGGAGGACCAACTGAAGGGAGAACATTTGTGATGGGTAAATTCCTTCTGAAACTGCCTTTCCACGTGGCTCCCAGGGGTGCACCAAGAGCACCCAGCACAGGCACTAACCCAGCTCTCAGCCCCACCAGGCCTCCCTCTGAGTGTCACTTACCTTGGGGACTCAGATTTGCCACAATTATAACTCTAGAGTCCCACGTACCATCCTGCATCGCTCCATGCTAACTAGCCCCTCGGCAACGCTGGCATTATACCATCAGCCAGACAGTTCCATGCCCCCACCCTGTATTCGGCCACTGGCTAAGCCTGGTGCCCAGGCCTGTTAGCAGCCTGGAGAGGGAGGAGCAAGCTGGTGATGAGGGAGGCTTGGCAATTAGGGGTTCACACACACCCCCGTGGTGGCTCTGAGTAAGTCACTGAATTGTGGTTTTCCCATCTACCATGCACAGTGGGGGCAAAGATACCTAGACGTGGCTGCCCAGGACTTCATAGCTGTCACTCAGCTGCCCAGCCGCAGCTGAAGGACCCGTCTCACTTGTGCTAAAGGAAAACACTTGTTGAAACTTCAGAGACATGAGGCAAACATTGCCTGTCTCGGAGGGAGCCAGGGTGGGGGGGAATAATGCAATATCCTAGTGTTGAGCTATGCTGCCCTCTGGTGGCCAGACTGCAGAGAGGATAAGGGACCTAGTACTGCTAGCCGCCAGGCACCCCCTCCTGCCGCTCAGGTGGGGGAAGCCCACCGTGGTGTCATCCTAGCTGTAGGTGTAAATTGTCTAGAGCAGGGACGGGGCAGTATTGGACCTCTGACACAGTGGAGCAATTCTGAGTCCCCCCCACTTGGGGGAAATAATACAGAAGCGTGCTTCAGCATAAGACCTTCCCCCCCAGGGAGGGAGGCCCAAGTGTCTGAATGAAACTTGAGAAGAAGAGAAATGCCTTAAACTCTCCGAGGCCTCGGCACGTCTTTGACCCTTGGCTCAAGCAATTGGCCATCACTGTGCTCTGTTGGATGTCCCTGATTGCGTCTATTGCATGCGGGGGGGGGGGGGAACGAGGCCCCGGAGGCGGGGGATTGAATCTGCAGAAAAAACAAGCTAATTAGCCCCAGCTGAGCTGTAACTGGAAGCGGTATGTGCGGGGGGAGAGGTGAAATAAAGCCACCCAAGTTAGCAAACCCTCCGCTGCTGGCCTAGAAGATCCAGGCACCATAACGGAAAATTCCATCCTCTCCCTTTAATTGCGCTGCTTTGATAACTGTGGTAATTGGCGAGGAATCAATATTGTTTTGCTTTAGCTTCCCCTGCCCCCATCTCACTCGGCTAGGCCGCCTCGCTTCCTTAAGTAGAATGACATTTAGCTGTACTGTGATAGTCATTAGATAATCCAAAGCACGGGGGCGATGCTCACAGAGGTGGATTGCCAATGGCTAGAGAGAGCGTGGATTAGCTGTCTCTTCTTGGCTGGTTTTTGGTGCTCAGGGGCAGCAAGTGAAGACGGGAGCTCCGGAAATATTTCTCTATCCCACTGTCATAGCTACACTCTGTCCCAGGTGCAAGGTGGAGCAAAGAAGAGAGTAAATGAAGGTGTGGCCCCTTGGGAATGCCGGCCAGCTTTGGGTCCAAAAATAATACCACTCAAAGCATCGTGGGGAGACATCTACTGACCACCCAGCCCCTGGGCATCCTGTGCTGATTTGCATGGGTGGCCCACAATCCTGTGCACTGCCCAAGTTCGACACTCTCCCCCTATTGGAAATGTCTGTCTCCTCCTTTCAGCCTGAGGTCCCTTTGGACATGGGGCATGGCTGTGTATACCGCAGCTTCTGGGAATCCTGTGCCTCTAGAGTGTCAGTTGTATGAGATGGGGGCTCCCAAGGAGATGAGCCTTCTCACAGCAGGTGGAGTTTCCCCAAGGGCAGTACTGCTAATTATTTCTATTATTTGTACTGCGGCCCCAACCAGCCCCACTGGGCTGGGTGATACACATACATATAGCTAGAGACAGTCCCTGCCCCCAAAGATTTTACAGTGTAAATAAACAAAGGGTGTAAGGGGAAACTGAGGCACAGGGGGCGTGACCTGCAAAAGGATACGCAGCAGGTAAGAACGAGGATCTGGCTCTCTTAACGCCCACTCCAGTGCCCTGGCTACTAGAGCACTGCTGTTTTGATCCCCGAGTGTTCCAAAATCATGAGTCAGGCTCCCAAAATCATGAGCTTGGTTTTAAACATCGGGAAAAAAAATTTAAATTAGTGTATGTGGGGTTCTTGTTAATTTGCCTGCTGGTTTCTGGGCCAGTTTCAAGATTTGCTCTGCCACTGGGGGGGCCTAGAAATGTAAAAAAATTGTAAACGAAAGCGGAGAGTCTGACACAATCACCTGACTCCAGCAGGTGGGGCTTGAAGAAAACCGTCAAATAATGGGCAAGTTTCCAAGACTGCCAGGGCCTTGTGGGACCATTCTGTTTCTGCCACCTGGGCCCTGGCTTTCCGGAGTGGGCTTTTCTGCCGGCTGGGATTCTAAATGCAGAGGGCCGGGGACATGGGTTTCTTTCCTGTCAAGAAGTTTGGGCTCATTGGACATTTAGGACAGAGTGTCCTGGAGGGAATCTCAGCTTCTAGCAAAATGTTTTAACAGTAACATCAACCCCCAGTGGACTGAGCCAGATTCAGTGTCTGATCAGACACAACCACTACACTGTCTATCCCTTCTGTCGCTGCAGAAAGTATCTACACTACAGCCTTGAGCTTATGGCAACTTCCCTTAGGCTAAAGTGTCTGGTGGGTGGGGTGGAGGTCTGTCTCTTTCTTGCTACACTTCCTAGGACAGAGCAGGTGGGTACCCTGCGCTTTACCTCTCCACGGCTCCACTTGCATTCTCCCATTCCCAGCCCCTCCCATAGCCTCGCATGTGTCCTGACAGCTCCCTGCCTCTGGAAAACTCTCCTCACTCACCCCTTGTAACAAATCTGAGGCCACCTAGGACTTCCCAGTTGTCAGTGACAGGTCCACCCAGAACATCACAGCACTGGGCATGCACAGTCTGGAAGGCCAGGAGTGATGATCTAGTGTGATGTCCAGCATAGCATGGACCCCAGAAAGTCCCCAAATGAATTCCAGTTTGAACCAGAGCATAGAGTAGAATTCTGATCCTCCTTTCCAAGGACATAATCCCCGCCAATAGAGCTAAAGGGAAATTTCTTGCTAGCAGTATGAGGCCTATGACAAGCAATTGAGCAGTTCCGATCCCTTCCTGCAGAGGGCAGGGAGGCACATACACATTAGCCAATACCAGGCCTTCCTTATCTTTCCTAGGGTCCAGGCTAGCTAGAGGTGCATTCTCCAGGGACCAGTAAAAGCTTGTTGTCCATAGTGGGGCAAGCATGTGTTCACTCTGGTGGTTAAGGCAACAGGCTGGGCGCAAGAGATCTTGCTTCAGTGCCACAGACTCTCTGTGTGACTTTGGCAAGTCACTTAGTCTCTCTGGTCCTGATCCAGGGGCCTTGGGAAATCAATGGAAAGACAGCCCCTAAATTCAGTGAGCAGGGGTTCTGTGCATCAGTTCCCATTTGCAGAATTGGGGCAATAATCCTCCTGTTGCTGGTCTATGTTTGGAGCAAGGACTGGGTATAGCTACCAGAGCTGGGGGAGAAGAACAAGGCAATGGATCTTATTGTGCCTTTTGCAGCCTGTGGCTCTGGCTGAAATTCACCCACACGAAGCATGAGCCAGCACCTGCACCATAAGAACGGCCATACTGGGTCAGACAGTGGCCAATGCCAGGTGCCCCAGAGGGAATGGACAGAACAGGGAATCATCAAGTAATCCATCCCCTGTCGCCCATTCCCAGCTTCTGGCAAACAGAGGCTAGGGACACCATCCCTGCCCATCCTGGCTAATAGCCATTGAAGGACCTAGCCTCCAGGAACTCATCTAGTTCTTTTTTGAACCCTGTTATAGTCTTGGCCTTCATAACATCCGCTGGCAAGGAGTTCCACAGGTTGACTGTGCGTTGTGTGAAAAAATACTTCCACTAGTTTTAAACCTGCTGCCTATTAGTTTCATTTGGTGACTCCTAGTTCTTGTGTTATGAGAAGGAGAAAATAACACTTCCTTGTTTAGTTTCTCCACACCAGTCAAGGTTTTATAGACCTCAACCATATCCCCCTTTGGTATCTCTTTTCCAAGCTGAAAAGTCCCAGTTTTATTAATTTCTCCTCATATGGAAGCCATTCTATAATCCTAATCATTTTTGTTGCCCTTTTCGGAACCTTTTTCAATTCCAATATAGCTTTTTTGAGATGCAGTGACCAGATCTGCATGCAGTATTCAAGATGTGGGCGTACCATGGATTTATATATAGGCAATATGATAGTCTCTGTCGTATTATCTATCCCTTTCTTAATGATTCCCAACGTTCTGTTCGCTTTTTTGACTGACGCCGCACACGAAGTGGATGATTTCAGAGAATTGTCCACAATGACTCTAAGTTCTCTTTCTTGTGTGGTAACAGCTAATTTAGACCCCATCATTTTATATGAATAGGTGGGATTATGTTTTCCAATGTGCGTTACTTTGCATCTATCAACACTGATAAACAGCAAAGGGACAACCCCAAGTGATGCCACCAGCTTCCAACATCTAGCACTGCCCTCCTCAAAGCAAGAACAACCCCCCCATGCCATCGCCACCTGGGCACTTCTGCAACCCAAAGAGGTGCAAATCCTTGAAAGCAAAGCCAGCTACATAGCCAGCTCCGCTCCATGAAGTTTCCCCAGTATCTGCTTTCGACCACGGGGACATGCTACATTTTGCAGGGCCAGCATGAATGCACCGGGAGCGTGCAGGGAGCGAGCTGCCTTCCCATAGCTGGGGGAGAAATGGAGAGGCCTTTGGTTTCCCTGACGCACTGCTGCCACCTGCTGGCCAGAGGGGAGAGGCGGCAGCATCTGGAGCGCCCTAAAGCGCCCCTTCTGTATTGCTATCACAGGGGAACCCAAGATACAAAATTTGGACCCAGAGCCAAAGTTGCAAAATGTTTGCACCTGGGGGGGGGGAGGGTGGAGAGCTAATTCTCCAGCTGCTCAGCTGGGGGACGTTTAGGTTGGCTATTAGGAAAAACTTTTTCACTAGGAGGGTGGTGAAGCACTGGAATGGGTTACCTAGGGAGGTGGTGGAATCTCCATCCTGAGAAGTTTTTAAGGTCAGGCTTGACAAAGTCCTGGCTGGGGTGTTTTAGTTGGGATTGGTCCTGCTTTGAGCAGGGGTTTGGACTAGATGACCTCGGGAGGTCCCTTCCAACCCTGATATTCTATGGTTCTGTGATTTAAGATTTTAACCAGCCCAGCTGAGCTGAGCCCTAAAGAAATCTGAACTTTCAGCCCCTGGGGCAAAGAGACCAAGGATGAAAGAGACGAAGAGAAATAACTCACAAAGCCAGCTACACTGAGGAAGATGTTTTTCCTTTCACAAGGAGCCCAGGCTGTGTTTAAAAGCCAAGGCTGCTGGGAGCTCATTTATGGGAGGCCTTGCTAACTATAAATGGAGGCATTGTCAGTGTCTTCTAGAGCCTCCACCTGCAATCGGATCCGTTTGGGCGGCCCAGTAGGTCTCCGGACAGGCACAAGGGTCCAGCCACATGAATCGCCCTCCAGAGTCAGGCCCTAAAGCAGGTTCAGTGGAAGAAAGGCTAAGGAGAGCAGATCGCCAGCCCCAAGCGGAAATCACGGGGCAGGTACCTGGCAATACCTTCGTTCACTGTAGCCCATTTGGTCTCCTGGCAAATTATTCCAGAGCATCAGGTGAGTGGCCCAGAACCAGTCATTATTACTGCGGTCCTACAGGCAATGCACACCTGCACAGTGATGCCACCGAGACAAGCTCAGCTGCCCGCCAGCTAGCAATCTCACCTACCTAGGAAAGAACATTTATCCAGACAAATTTATGTCCCCCCATCCCTCTTCCCAAAACCAAGGCATCGAAATCAGCCAATGCAGGTCCACTCTGATCTGCAACCCCAGTTGGTGTTCCAGTGCTGGGCTCCCAGCATAGCTTTTTGCCTCGGTCCTGCTCATAGACTTTGAGGTCAGAAGGGACCATCGTGATCATCTAATCTGACCTCCTGCACATCGCAGGCCACAGAACCTCACCCACTCCTGAAATAGACCCCGACCTCTGGCTGAGTTACTGAAATCCTCAAATCACAGTTTAAAGACTTCAAGTTACAGAGGATTCACCATTTACACTCGTTTAAACCTGCAAGTGACCCTACAGTAGCACCCATTGGCTGAGCAGTGTACACAGAAAGAGAGACAGTCCCCTGCCTTGAATCCATACGATACAGATTGGGGGGGGGGGGGGGGGAAGAAGTGAAGTCACTGGCACATGGCCAAAAAGCAGCTCAGTAGCAGAGATGGGGCTAGAACCCAGGTCTCCTGAGTTTTGGTCCAGGGCACTGCTAGATCATACTGCCTCTTATACTGTGGCTAAACAGCCACTAGAGAGTAAGATGAAACCAAACTTTGTTTCACCCACCAACATCAGAAAGGGCCATTGACTCCTGGGAGTAGAAGCCTGTTCACAGCACCAAACACCCTCACTGACAGGCACCGATACCCTCATGTTTACTCCAGTAGGAAACACCCAGCACGGTTCCACTGTACAGTATAACAGAGGGCTTTTGGATAGGTCAAGCAGGGACTGAACTTGCGTCCGCTAGCTCTGAGAGCAGGAGCAGCTACTCCCTGGGCCAAAGGACCAAGCGCATTGGCTCACAGGCTGGAGCACACTAAGAAACTTCTCCCAGCCACTTGAAGCTGCCAGTGTGCCGCACCGGGTTAGCGTGGGGTGCCATTACTTTGTATTTCATTGCCACAGCAGTGTCAGTGCTCTGCTGTCAGAGATCATAACCCTCTTGGCAGCTGCACGACTCAGAGCAAATATAAGATAGTTCTGCAACCTTAACCCTAAAGTCTGAATGCTGGGTGCACAGGGCAAAGCACCCCAACTAACTACACAAAGGTTGGTGGAGTCACTTCAGGTAGCCTGCAAGCCTACTTTCCAAGATCTATTCGTCAGAGCGTTTATGACTGTCACTAATATCACAGCATTAGCTTGTTGTACACAGCGTTGAGAGGCAGACTGGGTGTTGGGATTTTTGTTTCCCATTCACTGGCATAAAGCTACAGATAATACGTGAAACCTTAACTCTGCTCCTCCTGCATGCGAGTGCTCCTTATAATGCAGTCTCTCCTTCCATCATCACACATTCATTCTCAGCTAATACACTCTAACAACATACATCTTCATTTACAACCTTAAATACAGTTGTTCTGTCTTGAAGCTGTGAGACTCCATCTACCAGACTAAGAGTACATTAAAGTAATTGATATGAAAGGCACACAGTAAATCGTTCTTACACGGTGGACTGTGGATTAAGTATTACATCACAGAGCAAGCACAAAGATTTGCAGGTATATAACAGACCACCTCAGCTCTCAGATAAATTAGCTTAGTAATTAACTGCCTCATCCCCGAATGCATCCCCCCACCTCACAGGGTCCTAGAGCCCAGGTTCCTGCCCGAATCCGAACATCTAAACCACAATTAAACAGTCCCTTAGCCAGAGCCTGAGCCAGATGAAACGGGCTAGCAGTGGGTTTTTAATTGCAGGTTAAACATACCCTGTATAAGCTTTGAGAGCTTGGCTCTCTTGCCAGCAGAAGATGGTCCAATAAAAGATGGTCCTACCTTGTCTCTCATCCCCTAAGCAAGATGTGAAACAATTGAAGAGGGTTCAGAGAAGAGGCACAAGAATGATTCGCAGTCTGGAACACGCCTTACAGAGAGAGGCTTCAAGCGCTTTACATCTATTTAGCTCATCAAAGAGAGGACTACAAAGTGCCTTGATCATGGTCAGGGAGAAGATTTCTGATAGCAGAGGACACTGTCATCCAGCAAACAAATGCTTAATGAGATCCAATGGCTGGACATTGAAACCTGACAAATTGAGGATGGATACAAGATGAAAATAACAGATTTACCCTGGGGTGAGTGAGACCTATGCCATGCAAACAGATTGTCAGATCTTTGGAGCGGGGACTCTTTATTCTGTGTTTGTACAGCGCCTAGCGCACTGGGGTCCTGGTCCAAGAGGAGGGCTCCTAGGCATTATTACAGTACAAATAAAATAATAATAATGCAGGAGGCCAGGCTACATGATTACAATGGTCCCTTTGCCCTAGGCAATCACAATAACAAAGTGAACATAAGTATAAGAGAATGAAAAGAAAGATTATCAAATGCTACACGTGTGTATTGATGGCTGTAGGAGAAATGATCTAGTATCATCTTGTACTGAGAATCAATACATGATCATGTAATTCAAGACTGTATCATAATACATATGCACAAGGGGCAGGGTTTAGGTTACACAGGCAATTTTACCATTGTCATTTCCTGGTTTCTGGGAGCTTAAAGTTACTTCTTTAATATTCTCTTAGCATAGTTTTCTGGATGGAGTTTCCTAGAGTGTTCTTGTTTAAGAACATCAGAACGGCCATAGTGGGTCAGACCAAAGGTCCATCTAGCCCAGTATCCTGTCTTCTGACAGTGGCCAGTGCCAGATGCCCCAGAGGGAATGAACAGAACAGGGAATCATCAAGTGATCCATCCCCTGTCGCCCATTCCCAGCTTCTGGCAAACAGAGGCTAGGGACACCATCCCTGCCCATCCTGGCTAATAGCCATTGATGGACCTATCCTCCATGAACTCATTTAGTTCTTTTTTGAACTGTGTTATAGTCTTGGCATTCACAACATCCTCTGGCAAGGAGTTCCACAGGTTGACTGTGCATTGTGTGAAAAAAATACTTCCTTTTGTTTGTTTTAAACTTGCTGCCCATTTGTTTGTTTGTTTTAAGAAAGAGGAAATTCTCTAGCATGGAATTTGGCTGTAGGTGGAGACCTTCTCCTGCAACTTCCCATCCCAAACAGCTGGCAAATCCCCTCTCTGGCTCACTGTAGGAGCTGGGAAGCTTTTTTTACCTTTGAAAGAAGTGCGGCAAATGACCCAACTCTCCTGCAGAGCCCCCATTCACTATGCCCCTAACTCAGCAACCTACCAAAGCATATGATTGAATCCCATCCAAATCAATGGGACTTAAGCACAAGCTTAAATGCTTTGCTATTTCAGGGCCTGAGTTTTTGACTGTGCTGGTGAGCTAACCACACCTGCATTCTCACTGCAGCTTTCCCTCAGCTCCTGCCTCCTCTTGGCTGGGGAATCAGGCTCTTTGTGGCTGGGTGGGGGTATCAGATCCTAGGCCACTCCCTTATCTGGCTAGTGTGTGGGGAGGGGAAGGAATCAAATCCCAGCCCCCTTCCCAATATCTGCCTCAGAAGGCAGGTATCAGATCCCTGCCTTCCCCCATCTCTGATGAGGGTGCGGGAGTGGGGGAGGATCTCAGATCCCAATCCTCCACCTACAGCTGGGGAAGGGGGCAGGAAAGGTATCTGTTCCCCGTCCCACGCATCCATAGCTGGAAAGAGGGTATCAGATCTCAGACCCCTTCCCTATGGCTGGGAGTAGCAGATCCCCCTTCCCCATGGCTGGGAGGGTCTCAGGTCCCCCTCCCCTATGCCTGGGGGGGTGTCTCATATTCCACCCCCCGCAGCAGAGGTTGCAGATCCCCCTCCCCCTGGCTGGAGGATCTCACATCCCTCTCCCCTATGCTTGGGGGGGGTGTCTCATATCTTCCCCTCCCACCCCATGGCAGGGGTCACAGATCCCTTTCCCCCCATGGCTGGGGGGGTCTTACATTCCCCCTCCCCTATGGCGGGGGGTCTCAGGTCCCCCTCCCCTATGCCTGGGGGGGTCTCATGTCTCCCCGCCCCCATGGTTGGGGGAATCTCACATCCCTCTCCCACATGGCTAGTGGGGCTCTTAAATCCCCTTCCCCTATGGTGGGGGAAGGGGTTAACAGATCCCCTTCCCCCATGGCTGGGAGGGTCTCAGGTCCCCCTCCCCTATGCCTAGGGGGATCTCATATCTTCCCCCCCATCCCATGGAAGGGGTCGCAGATCCCCCTCCCCCATGGCTGGAGGATCTCACAACCCTCTCCCCTATGCCTGGGGGGGGGTCTCATATCTTTCCCCCCCTGCCCCATGGCAGGGGTCGCAGATCCCTTTCCCCCCATGGCTGGGGGGGTCTTACATCCCCCTCCCCTATGGCGGGGGGGTGTATCAGATCTCTGTCCCCCATGGCTGGGGGGGTCTCACATCCCCCTCCCTATGGCGGGGGGGTGTAGCAGATCTCTGTCCCCCATGGCTGGGGGGGTCTCACATCCTCCTCCCCTATGGCGGGGGGGTGTATCAGATCTCTGTCCCCCATGGCTGGGGGGGTCTCACATCCTCCTCCCCTATGGCGGGGGGGTGTATCAGATCTCTGTCCCCCATGGCTGGGGGGGTCTCACATCCCCCTCCCTATGGCGGGGGGGTGTATCAGATCTCTGTCCCCCATGGCTGGGGGGGTCTCACATCCCCCTCCCTATGGCGGGGGGGTGTAGCAGATCGCTGTCCCCCATGGCTGGGGGGTCTCACAACCCCCTCCCCTATGGCGGGGGGGTGTAGCAGATCGCTGTCCCCCATGGCTGGGGGGGGTCTCACATCCCCCTCCCCTATGGCGGGGGGGTGTAGCAGATCTCTGTCCCCCATGGCTGGGGGGGTCTCACATCCCCCTCCCCTATGGCGGGGGGGTGTATCAGATCTCTGTCCCCCATGGCTGGGGGGGTCTTACATCCCCCTCCCCTATGGCGGGGGGGTGTATCAGATCTCTGTCCCCCATGGCTGGGGGGGTCTCACATCCCCCTCCCTATGGCGGGGGGGTGTAGCAGATCGCTGTCCCCCATGGCTGGGGGGTCTCACAACCCCCTCCCCTATGGCGGGGGGGTGTAGCAGATCGCTGTCCCCCATGGCTGGGGGGGGTCTCACATCCCCCTCCCCTATGGCGGGGGGGTGTATCAGATCTCTGTCCCCCATGGCTGGGGGGGTCTTACATCCCCCTCCCCTATGGCGGGGGGGTGTAGCAGATCGCTGTCCCCCATGGCGGGGGAGGGAGCCGGGGCGGTTCGGGGCTGCTCTCTGCCAATCGCCATGTTTCCCGGCCGCCCCCAGCCCGCCTTCCCCGGCGTGGGCCTGAGCTGGCCGCCAGCCGCCCCTGCGTGACCGCCTGTGCCGGGGTCGGGCCCCCCCCCGCCCGCACGTGTCTGGACGGAGCAGCCGCCGCTGGGCCGGGCCGGGCCGGGCCGCTCCCGCTCGGCGACGGCGTCTGGGGCCGGCGGCGGGTGAGTGAGCGCGGCCGGGCCGGGGCCGCTCGCAGCGGCCTGGGCAGCGCGGCGAGGTGCCTGAACCCCCTCGGCCCCGGGGGGGATGGGAGGCGCCTGAAGCCCCTAAGCCCGGGGTCATGGAGCCGAGGCGAGGGGGTCACGGGCAGGGAGGGGCCGCGGGGCAGGCGAGGCCGGGGGTGCCCGAATACCCTAGGCCCGCGGCGGTCGTGGAGCCGAGGCGGGGAGGGGTCCCAGGGCCTGGGGCACCGGGGGGATCCCTGAAGCCCATAGGCTCGCAGGGCCGGGGGGGGGCAGGAGGCGCCTGAAGCCCCTAGTCCCGGGGAGGGCCCAAGGCGGGGGCTGGAATTAGGGCCCGATGACCCCCCCCCCCACACACACACACAAAGACGGGGGGTGCGTGCGTGGCCTTTCCCCGGCCCTGAGCCGCAGCGTGGCTACAAACCCAGCGCAGGCCGCAAAGCCTCGGGCTCTATTTGAAGCAAGGCCGCCCTCGGGTGCGGGGCGAGCGGGGCGATTTCGTCCCGCCCACCGGCGATGGCTGCCATGGTGCGGGGGGCGGCTTTGGGTTGAGGCCCGCGGCGCGATTGGTGGAGGGACCTGTCAGTTAGGGGGCAGGGAGGTTGCCCGGTGCATTGTTTTGCAGACGGCCCGGGGTGAGGCTGTGGCCGGGGGGCTGGGCAGGGACCCGAAGGGCAGAGTAATGACCCCCATGGGTGCCCAGCGCCTGGCTCGCCAGTTTCTTCGCAGCCCCCAGCAAGTCAGCTCCATTGTGCACATGGGGACCAGCCCCACGGAGTCTGGATCTCCAATCCCTTGCTGGAACCAGAGCACGCTTCCAGAGTCGGGAATAAAACTCAGGAATCCTGACTTCCAGTTCCCCCACCGCCAGCTTTAACAATTACACCACACTCCCATCTCAGAGCTGGGAATAGAACCCAGGAGTCCTGACTCCCAGTTCCCCCGCTCACTTTCCTGGGCTGGAAATAGATCCCAGGAGCCCTGAGACCAGTCCCTTTGTCCTAACCATAAGACCACACTCTCTCCCAGAACCAGGAATAGGAGCCTAGAGTCCTGATACCCAGTCCCCCTGCCTTAACCACTAGATTACACTCACCCTGCGCTGGTAATAAAAGGCCTGGCTCCTACTCCCTGCTCCTTTAATTACAAGGCCATGCTTTACTCCCACATCTATGAACAGAACTCAGTGCTTCTGACTCCCTGTTGCTTTGTCTTTACCACGGGGCCACGTGTCTCTCCCCAAAAGTGGGAACAGGTGACTGAAAATAAACTGACATTGTTAATCAGCTCCTTTAAATGGAGCCATTTTAACCTCCCCACTGATGGATTGGCTTTAAAAAGTACAACCCCCCATCAGTTCCTCTTTTGTTTGCTGAGCACAGTGTTGATGCCTCCACGCCCCCGCAGCCACCAAGCATTTCTATAGCCCCATAATCATACACTGTGTGTTACACAACCCAGAACAAAATGCACTATGTGCCCCAGAGCTCTACAAAGGCATCATAGACTCAGCCATGTGAGTAGCCTGTGGGGAATAAACTCTGGATCCGCAGATTAAAGTACCGATATCTGCTGTCTGCCTGCCCCGCACACATGCTCACACATGCTGCTCTTTTTATCCATGGAAGGGCTTTTACTAGTGATCCCCTTTGGTGTGTGCGTTTTGTAACTTTAACTTTCATCCCTTATTTTTAGGTTGGATTTTTGTTGCCCGGTTCTCCCTGCCAGAAGGCAGCTCGTGGTGGGGGTGACATCTGCCCCAGACAGGAAGCAACAGCTGGAGCAGTTCTTGAGCTAAGGTGACTTCCTCCAGAGGCTGGGTACAGGAATCTGAGGAAAAATCCTAGTTCTTTGGGTGGAGTAGGTTTAATCCAGGAAGCAGCATGGGAGAGAAGCACCAGCAAGCTGGGCAGTGGGTCAGGTTCATTCTGATGACTGGACCCTGACCTCTGCTA
This sequence comes from Dermochelys coriacea, assembly GCF_009764565.3. NCBI lineage: Eukaryota > Metazoa > Chordata > Testudines > Dermochelyidae > Dermochelys > Dermochelys coriacea. The sequence continues at coordinate 5,161,142 of NC_050092.1, read as the reverse complement.
AGGAGTATGCTTTTGGTATACCCCTTCTTCAGTGACAGCAGCACGGGAGCCTTCCCAGGGCTCCATGTGTCTCTTTGCACAAAGCTGCTGGCTCAAGACAAGATGGGGCATGGTGGCAAAGAGGGGCGAGGATTAGACCTGCTCTCAGGGATAGCAGCATCGTGCCAGGAATGAGCGTTTTGCTGAATTGACCCTCCTACTGGGGAATTTGCCCCCCTCTCCAAATCCATGCCAACACGCTCTGCTTGTGAACATACTTCTGTTGCAATGACCTTTCCTGCTTTGATCGCATTTGGTTCCCTCCATTTGGATCCTGCCACTTCATTTTTTTGCATTTGATCTGCTTTCATAACATAAGTATTGTTCTGTTTTCATTGTCACTTCTGTGTAATTCCCCCAAGTACCGTTGGACAAAAGGATCTTATATTCAAAAGGAGCGGCTGTTGTCGGGGTGCCCAAAATTAGAGGCCACTTCCAAAAATGAGGGTGAAAAGGACTGTTGTTACATCCAGGTCCTCTCATATTCCACAGTTTTGCTTCAGTATTCCCAGCGTGAGTTGAGTTAATCTCATCCACGGGGCAACATCTAGATAGTCGAGTGTGGAGGAGGTTTATCTGAACGTAGAGATTACATGTGTTTGATGGGAAGCGTAGCCTGCAGGGCATGGGGAACCCAATCCATGCTGTGTTAAGGAAAGCTGCAGGGTAATATTAAAGAAACTCTAATCACCCATGTAAGGACAAAGAAGAGTGAGCTAGTAAGAGCTGAATCATTCCCCTCCCACAGAAAACCTCAGGAGAGGGAAAATTTTCCTTGTTCCCAACACATTGTTCCCTCCAGGGGAAGGTTTTGCAGGCACATGGCTCTTTCAGGCCCGTTGGGATCCTTCCATCAAGCTAAATGAAGCAGCAGTAACTCCTGTGGGGGCGTGTTGAAGAAATGCCATGTGCTTGCTAAGGACAGTACTGTGTTGGAGCACTGGCTCTGCTCCCCTCCCACCAGCTGATCCACCCCTAAACCTATCGAGTTCTAACATGCACTGTTCACATGGAGGGACATCTGTGGGCTTGGAGAGAGTTGCTTCCCGCCTCTCTCAGAAAGCTTTGGCAAGGGCAGAGTGGACTTTCCTGTTGCAATTTTTAAAGGCTTTGCTTCCACTGGATCAAAATTATTTCATTGTACTGTGTGTAGCTCGGGGCCAGATTCTGATCTGCCTTTTAACCAGTGTAAACCTAGAGTAACGATCATGAGATCAGTGAATTTACTACAGATTTACAACAGCGTAACAGATGCAGAATCTTGTCCACACAACAGGAATAATTTATAATCTGTGCTATAAGCTGTGTCGTATGCTTCTCATCTCTTTTCATCTCACTGCTTTTTACTACCAGGAGCCGTTGCTTATGCTTTTTGCTTAAAATAATTCAGTACAGTTTGGGAACATAAATAATGCAGCATATTCGAACGTGAAAATGCACAGGTGTGAAAATAGTTTGAGGGTTTGTTTTTTTTTTTAAACAACACAAGACTGGCCAACAATTGCGTGTGTTAAGGGTTTTACAAAACCTAGTAATAATAGGAATTCTTTTATTTACTTTCATAGCCCATTCCCATCAAGGTTCAAAGCAGTTGATCAGAGAACACAGACATTTGTTTGGATTTAAACATTCTCTTTTAATATTTTCCAGGTTAGATATCACAGCCTTGGGCTAGTGCCTGAGAACCAGAAAGGAAAACTTGCTATAAATGAAAGCTGTAAAAGTGCAAAACGTAACTAACCCACCCTAGTATGGTCCGTTTAAATGCTTAGATTTAGTGATTGAGGGAGCTGCTGCTAACACACGTAAGGAAATTTTTGATTGATATTTGGGACCTGATTGTGCAGCCTTTATTCTCACAAGTAGTCCTTACTCATGCAGGTATCCCATGACTTTAATAGGCCTACTTGTATGAGGAGGGACTACTTACAATCCTGCTTCTTTTGACTTTAGTGATGCATGACTAGGCCACATGTGAATATGGGTTGCAGGGTTGGCAAGGACCCTGATCTAGCAAACACTTGTGCATGAGCGTAACTTTTAGGAGAGTAAAATTGCACAAGATCACGCCTCTCTTGGGGGCCTTTGTGCACCTCCTTCTTGGTCAGCCACAGTGTACAAGGAAATGTCACGCTGATATGTAACTGCTGTGTCTCTCTTGTTCCTACTTTGTAGTTGGAGGAGAGACAATGGCCCAGGAGACTAATCAAACACAGGTGCCTATGCTGTGTACCACAGGCTGTGGATTCTACGGCAGCCCCCGTACCAATGGGATGTGCTCAGTTTGCTATAAGGAGTATCTACAGAGGCAACAAAGCAGTGGCCGGATAAGCCCCCCAGGTAGAGGAAAGTCCATTGATTGGAAATCTGGGTGCGTGATATTTTATGAAGCCAGGACAGAACGGATGAAATGTAGTGCTGCCTCTCAGCCGATCTGAGAGATCTCTGCCTCGGCATGTAAGCCAGGCTCCCACAATCCCTGCACTACCTTAATTGTATGCACCCTGATCCAAATTGTTTGTTAGACATGGCTCCCATTCATCACACTCCAGTATGTTGCATGTCCTGACAGTGAGACTCCATGCTGTCCAGCTGCTCCCTGAGCTCCCCAGTTACCACCAGAGACATCGGGCCAGATTCATCCCCGGTGCAAACGCATTGAAGTCAGTGAAATGGCACCAGGGATTAAATTGGCCACTTGGGTTGTCTCGTTTTCTCATCTCAATAGTGCTGACAATCAGAGCAGTGAAATTAAGGATCTGATCCTTGCTACTGAACACATTAGACATGTGACTGAACAGAGAGGCAGCCATGAAGACAAACTCTGTTCTTCCCATCGTTAGCAGGATTCACTCCTGCTGTGGGTTTGTGCAGACACTGAGTGTACAGGTATTTAGATGGCAACGTGAGAGATGCCTGATAAATCCTTTGTATAATTTTTATCCCCAGCATAGCAATGCTGTACTTGATTTTACTGCGGGGGATGGTACGCTAAGGAGGTTGTTATTCCTTAAGGAGGATTAGAGAATTCACTAAGAGTTTGGTTTAGATCCTCAGCCAGTGTAAATCGGTGTGTTCTGTTTTAGCCAGTGAAGCAACACTGATTGACAGCAGCTGGGAATCTAGTCCTTTGGCTTTAAGCAGTGGCAAAATAACAATTGGGTTCAAGATAATGTAGGCGTTTGCAGTGTCCCTTTAAGGGCCCTTTCAAAGGGCATGTCTGTCTTGAGGTGGAGAATGGGGCAGGTTGGTTTCTCAGTACCAAGAAACTAAGAGGGGAACTCTCAAAGAAGCCTGATCCTGCAGGGAGCTGAGCAGCCTTCCATTGAAGCCAATGGGAGTTGAGCGTGCTCAGCACTCTGAGCCTTTGGGGGTAAGATCTCCTCATCATCCATCAAAGCCTCAGGAGCAGCTGAAACCTCCATGGATGATCCCTTTGGCTCTTGTGGCAAAAACTGCTTGAGTTGGTGAGATGGGTTTTGTGATCCTGTGTCTGAAGGACACCAAGTGAATCAGGAATTCATTCCTGAGCCTTGCCTGCTGTCCCTTGGCTATTGGTTAATGCCTGTGGAGCTTGCTGATATTTCTGATTGTTCACTGAGAATGTGGGGTTTTGTCTTAGCAGCAAATGGTCCCAGCAACAGCCCTGTGGCTTCAGATTCCATCCCAGGACAGGGTACAGAGGGAGACCACACGCCTGAAGATTTGAAAACCAGGTAGGGGCAAGCAACTCTGTGGATCTACCAGCAATAACTATGGGACCAGGAGAGAGGCTTTTATTCTCTCCCTTATGGCTGATTAGCTTTTCTAAAACAGTCTGGTCTAAAGAGATCACTTGACTGTTCACCTCCCAGACAGTAGGGCCAACCTCCAAGCTTCTAATGCCCCAAAGGTGACTAGCTGACATATGGGGCCAGGTATGAAAGGGCATACACCTGTGAGTATCCTTTAACCTCCATGCAGCTGCTGCTTGGAGCTTTGCTGAGGTTAACCCTGTCTGATCCTTTTCCTCTTCGCCTGCTTCATTTCAGAGGAGCATCCTGTCTGTACAGACAAGCCACAGGGCTTGATTCTCCTCTCAGGCTGGTGTAAAGAGTAATTCCATTGAAGTCAGTGGAACTATATTGATGTAAAAATGCTGTGAATGAGAGGAACACAATACTTCGGAAGTCCACAATAGACCTCCCTATGTATGGCTAATGTACCGGTGCAGCACCAGGATACAAGGGTGATATGTGTTCTAGAAAACCCTGGAGGGCTGGAAAGAGACATAGGAGAATTAGACCTATTGTCTCCAGTTCATTGCTGTAAAGTTCAGCAGAGTTCTGTCCTTAACTTGATTGAAGGAGCTGACTTCCTGGGTGTGTTCACTTCAGCGGCTGAATGCGGGGCTGGCCAGCCCAGCTCCTCATTTGGAAGGGGCTGTTGATGAAAGAGAGAAACCGGCCTTGCCTCTTTTCTAGAGGGAATAAAAAACCCACCAGATCAGATCCATCCCCACTGTAATTCCATTGATGGCTGTTAACCCAGGGTTGAATTCTGCTCATAGCTTTCAAAGGCTCCAGATAGTATTAAATTCAAAACCAATGATACAGATGTGTCTGAAACAGACTTTAATAAATGGAAGGAAAAAAATCCAGGGCTTAGATTCTTCGAGGGAGAAGAATCAGGTGGATTTCTGACCTAGAATACTAAGTTGTAGTACATAGAAATACCATGCCCGTTTCTACACACACAGCTATGCCTGTGCACCCTAGGCAGAATCTAAAAACCCGCTGTATTCAAATCCCATTCGTCTGTCCCAGCTGCTTCATCTCTCACACCACCCTTGCTGTTCTCACTCAGCTCTGCCATAGCTGTACAATCCTCACCAGTAGCTGTTCCAGTCCTGGACCTCTCTCTGTGGACTGTGAATCCTGTCCATGGCCTTGGGATTAGTGGGGAGGAGGGAGGCTGAGATCATCACAAATTCATTCCATTTGAGTCCCAAGAGAAACTTGAACCCAAGTCTCCAGAGAAGAAAGTTTAAATGATTGACCTACCGTGCCGCTGCGCTTTCTGTGAATGTAATGAAATTAATTTTATGAGCTGAAGATGCCTCTCTCACATAACTGCTCATCAGAGGAAAATATTTCTGTTTGCTCTGTGGTTTTGTTTGTTGTTGTGAATGCTCCCAGCACTCAGACTCCTGTGACCCATCAGATGACGGCCATGAGCATATCCAGAGAGGAAACCAGCAGTGAGACGGTCGGGTACATTAGCGCAGAAGAAACCTCATCAGCATCGTCCTCATCAGGTAGTCAGCTGATTAAGACTTGGCACGAGTATAAATGACAATCCAGTTTTAAGCAGCAAATAAAATAGTAGCCAGGAACACAGGGAGGAGTGTCACGTGTATGATCTGTAGCTAAGATCTAGGGGAAAGGGTTGGAAAGGAGCCCTAACAGCGCCACACACTGCCATGGAGATGCTCTCCTTCAGTCCGAAGCCACGGTTATTTAACCCACACCACTTGTTTGTTCCGGTACAAACTTTTTTTAAAAAAATGGAGTGTTGGTGGCCATTAAAGGAAGCAGATCCTGCTGCCGGATTCAACCATTGGCTCAATATAGTGATGGCTTTTCTTTTCTTTCGGGCGCAGGGCAAGAACATGGGAAGAGTAGGTTAGGCTAGGGTGAGAGTGGTGGTGGTTTCTGGCAAGTGGCGCAAAGACAGAGGTAGCCTAGTCTGGTGGAAAAGGCACTGGGCAGGGAGTTGGGAGACCTGGCTTCTCTTCCTGGCCACTGACTCATTGTGTGATCATCACAGCAAGACACTGTTGGAGGTAGGTCTGCGCTGCAGCAGGAGGTGGGGCTGGGATGTGATTTGCCTCATCCATGTAGACGTACCTGCACTAGCTGCGCTCTAGCTAGCTTGATAAAAACAGTCTTGAGGATGTGGCAGCATGGGCTGCACAAGTGTGTACTTGCTTGTGCTGCCTGCACTGAAGTTCACTCCACTGCATCCTCCTGGCTGTTTTCAGTGAGCTAACAAGGTTACAGCTAGCATGGGTACATCAGCACAAGCTACAGATCACACCCTTGGCTACAGTGTAGATGTAGCCTTTGTCTTCAAGGGCTAGACTTTCTAAGGTCTTTAGTCACCTAAAGATGCCTAGTGGGAGTTTCCAAAGTGCCTAGGCTGGTTAGGTGCCGAACTCCCATGGATCTCAACGGGAGACAGGTGCCAGCCTGCTTAGGTGCTTTTGGAAATCCAACAAGGCACCTAAATACCTTTGAAAACCTGGCCCTTAGAGCCTCAGGGTTCCCACAGGTAGAGTAGGGATAGTGGTGCTTACTTACCTGTATAAAGCATTTTATTTCGCTCAGAGCATGGTGAAGCACTGGAATGGGTTCCCTAGGGAGATGGTGGAATCTCATTCCTTAGAGGTTTTTAAGGCCCATCTTGACCCATCCCTGGCTGGGATGATTTAGTTGGGGTTGGGCCTGCTTTGAGCAGGGGGTTGGACTAGATGACTTCCTGAGGTCTCTTCCAACCTAATATTCTATGAGACCTACAGATGAAACATGCTATGTAAGTGTGAACATTCATTATTTATTTAGCTAAGCTAAAGCCCTGAACTGGGACTCGGGAGATCTGGATCTCAGACAAGTCATGTGTTCTTTGTCTCGATTCTCCATCCGTAAAATGGAGATAATGCCTCTCACCTTTCTCTGTTGTCTAGATGATGATAAGCTCTTTGGGGCAGGTATTTTCTCTCGCTGTACGTATGTACAGCTCCTAGTCCCAATCTCCATTAGGGCCTCTAGGTGCTAGTGTAACAAAAACAATACATAGAAATATTCCCTAGTGTGGAAGGGAGGTAAGGAAATTCTCCCCTCCTCTCTTTGTTCCAGAGACCCTCCTTGAAATATCCCAGAACTCTGCTGAGGCTGAGAAGACTTCAGAGAAACCCAAACCGAAAAAGAATCGCTGTTTCACTTGCCGGAAGAAGATTGGGCTAACTGGTAAGATGCAATGGGGAAAGTGGCCTCTGGCCAAGAACGGTACCTGCCTGCTTTAGGGAAAGCAGATTTTTGAATCCCTGAGGTGGTATCTCTTTTCAGACATTATTGTAGAGTTTCATAAGCATAGATCCATATCTCCTGGTTCTGTGATCCTCTCTGATTTCACAAGATAAGCAGAGTTGGGGTGGGTCAGTGTTTGGAGGTGAAATTTCCAAGGGATGTGTTGGTATCACAAGAAATGTGGGTGAATTGGTCGGTGGATGCTGTCCTTTGAACAATACTGAACCCATTGCCTTAGCTTTCCCAAGCAGTGGCAGAGTGCAAGTGACACAATTCTCGTCTGTTTCCTTGCTGCTCCGAGTATTCCAATAGCAAACTGAGCAGCGCCTCTCGGTTTCACTCAGCTGCTGCTCGGCAAAGCTTCGTGCAGAAGAAAAGGCAAAGGAGCTGGCTTTTTGCAGAGTTCGGAAGACAGCTGGTGATTGTGGGTGCCTCGGTAGTTGGGTCCCCAATTTGAGACGTCTTAAAAGGGTCTGATCTTCAGAAAGTACCCACCCTCTGAAAATCAGGCCCTTTTAAGATCTCGCAAGTTGAAGGTACCTGAAATCTCAAGTCACTCCTGAAAATCTTGGTCTGTTTATTCAGTAGAAAGCTAAAGTGATGTGCTAGTTCCCTGGCACACCAGAGAAGGAGGCGAGTATGTGTGTGGATTTTTTTAAGCCCTTTGTACTTTCTGCCTAATGCTGAGAGGCCACTGAGGAAATGTGAGCCTCATGCAGCTTGTGGATGTCACTACGGACAGATAAGGCCCGAGCATAAGCTGAGCTCAGTTAAGACTGGCTATAGGGAAGCCTGGGTAATCTAAGAATGTATCTGCACATTCATTTTGCAATAGGGATGTTTGGAATTCATTCACTGGCAGTCCAGGTCTGGAACAGTCTTCCAAGGGGAATGATGGGGGCAAAAAAATCTTAACTGGCTTCAAGACTGAGCTTGCTAAGTCTCTGGAGGGGATGATATGATGAGATTGCCTACAATGGCATGTAGCTGATCAGCAACTGCTAGCAGCAAATATCTCCAGCGGCCGGTGACGCGACACTGGTGGGGAGGGCTTGGAGTTACTACAGAGAATCCTTGCTCAGGTGTCTGGCTGCTGGGGCTTGCCCACATGCTCAGGATCTAACTGATTGCCATATTTGGGGTCAGGAAGGAATTTTCCCCCAGATCAGTTTGGCGGAGACCCTGGAGAGTTTTCGCCGCCTTCTGCAGCATGGGGCAGGGGTCACGTGAAGGTTTAAACAATAGATTCTCTGTAACTTGAAGCCTTTTGAGGATGTCAGTAACTCATCCAGAGGTCAGGGGTCTGTTACAGGAATGGGTGGGTGAGGTTCCTGCAGCCTGTGATGTGCAGGAGGTGATCATGATGGTCCCTTCTGGCCGTAAAGTATAAGAGTCTGTGGTCCAGTGAGAGACATTGTCAGAGGGGCAGGAGAAGGGAGGGCTTGCCCTGCTAGTACCGGTTCTTCACTCCCCAGGGCTGTCAATCCTGCGCTGTTCCCTAGCACTCTGTTCACTTAAATATACATCTGTTCCTTGGGAAGAGGGAACTTGACTTGCCAGCTGGCTGGGCCCTCTAGCCTTCAACTGTGGTATAGTCAGTCTTTTTGTTGCGGACTAGGGTCCTATCTACCAGTGACTCCTGACATACCCCAGGGACTGTCTGCTACTCTGGGTTTCTATAGTGCCTAGCTCAATGGGGCTCCTTTTTTTGTTGGTCCTTAGCCATAATACCATAGCCTTACCATAATAACCATGATCAGCGTAACATGGGACTGATGCTCTAGGCTGGGTTTTTCTAAAGCACTCTGTGTCAGCCTCACTCTGTGAAAGTCAGCTGTCAAATCCCTACTGAGAGTAATGGGCAAAGTTAGGCTAGGAATGAGCACTTGAGAATCTGCCCCCCAAGCCCCTGCCTGCCTCTGAAAATCAATCGGACTCTGACTGTTCGATGAAAGCAAGATCAAGCTATTTATGACCCCTTGGAGCTTAATGGTGAAAAAGTAACAGGGTTGTTTTAGGTAAGTAGCATTCATCAGGTCCTGTAAGATGTTGCAGGCAAGAGAATGCACTAAACAATTAACTTGGCTGAGTTTCCTTATCAAAAACAGTATTCCCTTCAAATTATTCCACCATTTAATCTTTCCCTGGAAAAAGTTAACCCCAGAGCTGCGGAGGTCACGCTGTTTGAGCAGAGCTCTCTCCTCTTTAACCTAGTTATAGATTGTGATTAGCAACATGAAATTTACACATGAGCCTGTGCTTTAACCGGCATTAAGGTCCCATGCACGAGATAAGCCCGAGGTGTTTGTGCAGTGCCTGGCACAACAAAGCCCGCATCTCGATTTGCAGCCTTTGAGCATGTCCACTTCCAGGTATCCAGAGGAGGGGAAATATACTCTTTGTGCAGGCTCTCCAGATTGGAATGCCCTCCTAGAAGGGAAGCTGCTTTCTTACCCAGCATGTTTAAAGGTCAAACCCTTACCCCCATCACCACCACCACCCTCTTATGGGAATATGGGTAGCTCACAGGAATTCTGTGTATCGGGAAAAGCCAAGTCAGTACCTGTGTCCTTGGATTCTCAGGTGGGGATAAATTCATACATCACACCAGCATCTTGGAAATTGTTCCATAGCATGTCGCTTCCAGAAAGGTGCTACAGGCTGCAGCATTGTCCGGTGGTTAAAGTGCTGACTTCAAGTTAGGAGACTGGGGTTTTGCTCAGCTGCTGAACTGGAGCAGATTGCTTCCCTGCTCTGTGCCTGGACTCCCCAATCTAGAACACTGGGATAATGGTACTGGTTAAAACACCTTTGAAGAGCATTGTCTGAGAGCTAAACTAAATGATTAAATGACAGACTTCCGAGGCTTAGGTAGCTGAGTAGTTCATGTGTGTAGTTGACTCTGTCCAAAGGCACCAGAGATATTAGCCATAAAACCCAGTTCTCTGGAAAATTTCCCAGGGGACCAATGATCAGATTTGGACGTGGTTGTAGCTAGCACCGTTCTGTGGATAAAGCAGACCTAAAATGTCCAAGTAGTAACCAGTCTGTTTCCTGGTATCTAGCGAGATCCATCAAAATATAGCACAACCTCAATTATCTGAGCTTCAGCAACCTGGTGTCTGAAACAGGGTCATTTTCCCATAGTCCATTATCTTTGGTTATTCAAACACTTCCAGTGCCTCTGCTGCCTTCGGCCTGCCCTTTGATGAATGGGTTGTGCTGTAAATCTAACATGGCGTACTGTGTTTTGAGCCACTCCTCCTGCCATCAGGGCACAAAAGAGCTGACTCCTGGTCAGCGGAAATTTGAGAACAGGAAGCCTGATCTTTATTGGAAGCCTGTTGACGTGCTGTGACCTCCAGCCTTGGCTTCTGATTGGTTCACTAGCCCTCCTCATCCCCAGAGAATGTGGGAGCGCAGGGGCAGTAGGCCCTGTTAAAAATCTTTCCCCACCGCTCAGGACAGCTGGCCCAGTCACAGGGAACCAAATGACGTGATGGCCGAGTCGCTGCTCTGTGGCAGCAGCTGAGCTGCCCTGGATAACCCGGGGGGGGATCCACCGGAGGACTCGCAGGCAGTTAGATGCCTAATCTGACCTTTTTTTAGGCATAAATGGAGTGTCACTGTGTGCTAAGAGCCAACGTTCTCGCCCTGTTTGTGTCACCTCCCCGTCCTGATGGTTCATGATTAACTCTGTTTTGTCTCTCTGGAATTCACCTATCCAGGTTTCGACTGCCGGTGCGGGAACCTATTCTGTGCCATCCACCGGTACTCTGACATGCATAGCTGCCCGTATGACTACAAGGCGGAGGCAGCTGAGAAGATCCGCAAGGAGAACCCCATTATTGTGGCAGAGAAGATCCAGAAGTTGTGAAGGAAGCTGAGCATTGAGTACTGGAGCTGTGTGGTGTGGCACTCCTCCCACCCCCACTCCCTTCCCCCCAGGGTGTCTGGGATCCTGCCAGGAGGCGAGGAGACTCAGCAGCCCTCCAGGGCTCCTTTTCCCCCCACTTCTTTTCCTCTAACCATCGCTCAGTTGATCTGTTTTTAACCCGTTTTCAACAAGAAAAGGGATCTGCACATACCCCACCCGCCCCTGATGTTAAGAGCTTTGGACTTGTCTTCCAGCAGGGCTGCGCACACAGCTCACTCAGCGTGGAGTTCAGCAGCCCTTACGTTCTGTCGACAGCCCTGTGCTTTGCAAACGGGAGCCTGCTGTGAGTGTGGTGAGTCACTGAAGCACCTCGCTCTCCACCCGGGTGACACAAGGAAGCTCAGCAGCAAACGTCATCTCCTCTCCCGCTGAGGCCTTTGGTCTCAGACACAGGGAAAGGATTCTGTCCCATTACAGCTCTGAATTTTCTCCCTTCCCCTTAAGCAGCTGTTGGTGTCACGACAGAATCGTTAAGCATTAGCGGTTGGTACAGCATAATGAGCTTGCGGATGCTGCAGCCAAATGTGAGAGTCACACCCATGAGCTAGGAACGTTAACGAAAGACCCACAAATGCCTTTTTCCCTTCCCCAGGCTTTGTGGGATGCTGGGCTCAGCTGCGGGGGCTCCGTTCAACGCTCCAGCTAGACACACAGCACTAGCCTCATGTTTCAGACTCACCCATGTGCAGTTGTTGGCTGCTTACTGAGCAAGGCCGATTGTAGCCACACCAAAGCCCACGCGCCAATAACCTCTTCCACCCTTCCCACTCTTTACCTTCTGCCTTATTGTGTGATTCTCTCTTGTCAGGGTTGTGCGCAAAACTCAGACCAGCAATCCTCCTCCTCCTCCCTTTGCTGCACGCATGCAAATCTCAGAGAGCTCTGTCCTCCCTCAAGGCCTTGCTGATATTCAGTGAGACTCTCTCTCTTGAGTGGGTGGATCTGGTGGGAAATCCCACTGAGCCGCCAACCTCTCCCAGCTCACTGCTTGTTCCCCAGGATGCAGTGGTAGTGGCGGATCCTCGGCTGTTGTGAATCAGGGCCTCTCCATTGCCTTATAGCAGCTGAATATGCCTGCTAAGGAACTGTTACCGTTCTGAGCCATACAGGTCCTCCCAGGTGTGGTTCCAAAGGGGCTGAGTTTGGGCACCTCTGCGTCCCAGATTGAGGTGCCAATCCTGGATTCGAGGAGGGAGAGGAATGTTGGAAATTCACAGGATCTGGCCCTCGATTAGATTTGAAAGGAGGATTCAGGGGGTGTGTGTGTGTGTGTGTGTGTGTGTGTGTGTGTGAAATCCACTTCTGTGTGGAGCGCCAACCCCACACCTGTGCGCCACCAAAATCCCACTTCCATTCCTGTGCTGAGCAGGACTCGATATGTAGGCGCTGGGCTGGCTCCCTGCAGAGGAGTGAATTTCACCCAGGCCACGCAGCAACTATCACCCCAGGAATCAGTCTGCCACTGCTGCTTTGAGGGAGCCCTCGGATGGGAGCCTTAGGAGATGGCTCGTTTCTGGCCTGTCTACAGAACCCAACAAACTGAACGAGCCACGAATTCCAGAAGCAAAGGAAGTGAAATGAGTCCCTGGAGAACAAAGCAACTAAAATGCCTCCGCCCCACTTTTAAACTATCCCACATGATAAACTGTTTCCTTAAACATCGACTTTGTAGTAAAAGTGCAAAGAGCAGTTCAATTCCCTGGGCCAGACCTGAGCTGCTGTAAAGCAATACTGAAATCCACGTGGCCTGGCCCATTCACACCAGCGGGGGATAAAGATTTTTAATTTTTCTACTTGGATCCAGCCAAATCAGTCTCTCCCCTCCTTGTCCTAGCAGCATTCCCTGCAGAAGGTACCAAGGGGAAAGAATTCAAGGGCTAAATTCTGGGCTCAGTAACGCTGGTGTAAATCCAGAGTAACTACAGTGGAGATATCCTGATTCGCTAGTGCCGCCCTCTCCAGTCTTACACTGGTGTGACTCTGCATGGAGCTAATGCATAAAACTGAAGTAACGCATTGGTGAATCTGTTCCGCTCTATGCAAATCTGGAGTAGCTCCATTGATTTCAGTGCAGACACGCAGGTGTGAACCAGCTGGCTTGCCATGAAGTCAGCGGTGCTTCTTGGGATTGGTGCTCTAGGCAGGTCCAGCCGAGGATCCAGCCTGGAGCACCAATCCCAAGGAGCACCGCTAACTTCATGCCAAAGTCTTGTTTTGGTTTTAGCAGAGGCACTCTAAGTACGTGCCAAGGTAACACAGCAATTAATCAGGGCCAGGCTGTAAATGCAGAGCAGCTGTGTTGTTGTCGATGCAGAAAGCTGGAATATCTCCACTGGAGTCATTCTGGATATACACAGATGCTTCTGAGACCAGCACCTGGTCTCCAGCAGTTTGGGGCCATGTAACCAGTGTTGGGGGTTGGTTTCCTTCTGCGCCATCCTTTTGTTAGCCTACGTGGGCTCGTTTGGTCTTGTGTTTAATTCAAGCCAGGAGGGTGAATGCTAGTGGTTTCTTCCTCCCATCAGATGCTTGCTCGCTCCCACTTGTCTTGAGCCTAGCAGAAACCCCACTTCCTTTATAGAGAAAGATTTTTATTGGTGAAAAGAGCCTGCTGCACCATGGCTGGCTTGGTCCCCTAACCTGGCCCCTTCCAGCATGGCCATGGGAGCCTTGAAACCGTTCTCCGATCACACGCTTTCAGTAGCGTTCACATTAAGCCTGGGAATTCTTTACTGGGGGGAAGGGTGGTTCATTGTGGATGGAAGCCCAAGCAGTGATAAACCAGCCCTCTGTTTCTCCACCACTTCCTCTATCTATGTCTTCTTCCTAGAAAGTATGATACCAGATATGTAAATATTAATATATTCTAGTTTGCTTGGATGGTGTCAACTGCTCTTTGTGTTGCTGTGGCTCGAAAGCTCTCTGGCCACCTGCCATTTGAGCTGATGTCTTGTGGGTGAACTGCTGACTACCCCAGGAATAGCTGCGTGATAATGCGTTCCCTTTCCTCAGTCGAGTGCCACTGTATTGTTCATCTCCAGTCAGTGTTGGCAAAGCGCTTTGAGATCTCCAGATGACCAGTGCCGTAGAAGAGCCGGGTACTATGATGAGTGGCTAGGTGGGGTTTTCCCCAAAACGCATTGCACCTGTTTCTTATCTCACTTGCCCCAACATAAATCAGGAGTAGCTCCATTGGAATCAGCGGGCCTGATTCTTTGCCTTCTTCCTTGGGTCATTTAGAGCTGTGTAAAGGGAATGTTAAAACGGTGGCATTATGAATTGCCTGTGAATTTCTGTCCATTCCCTTTGGGGCACCTGGCATTGGCCATTATAAGAAGACAGGATACTGGGCTAGATGGATCTTTGATCTGACCCAGTGTGGCCGTTCTTATGTGTTTTACACACCCACTGCACTGATGTAAATGAAGGTGCAAGGGATTGGGGGGCCAGCGGCGTTAGGCTGACGTGAGTTAGTTCAGATCAGGCCCTATCACGCTCCTGCTATATTAATCTGTTTCAGAAGATCTCCAGGTGTGACTTGTCACAGGCAGTGGCTGGGGATGGCCGCACTAAAGCCGCGGCTCAAGTCAAAGGGGCTTTGCTGCTACTGAGAGGAGCATGATGAGTCTTGCCTTGCTAGCTGTTTTTTAAAGTGCCTGACTTGCTGTTCCCTCCCTGGAACATGCATCCGACAAAGTGGATTCACAGCTTATGCTCCACTATATCTGTTAGTCTATAAGGTGCCTCAGGACGCTTTGCCACTTGTTCTGTCCCCATCGCTCCTGTCCTGCAGTGCAGTTCCTCTTGGATTGGATGTTAGGTTGGGTATGTTTTGTAGTTGGAGAGGAGATTGCAGAATGTGTGTAGACACACCCATGCTAGTTTTCATCTAGCTAACGTGGGTGCTGGAGCAGTGAAGCCGCCAGATCATGGACTTCAGCACGGGCAAGCTGTTCGAAGCCATACCTAGGGTACCTGGTGGCCTTGTACAGTTCACTTCTGTGGCTTTGCCACTGTTCATACCCGAGCTAGCTGGACTAAAGTGAGTTCTGGTGTGTCTGCCCATGCTGCAGTCACACTCCATGATTACGCTGCAGACACACACTGAGAATCATCTGGAGCCCAGGAACACAAAGCTACAAGGGGTCAGTGAAATTCCCATGCCCACCCTTCCCGATTGGTCCTGCCCAACCCTAACCAGGGCCTTTCCAGACAAGTGCCAGGCTGTCACTCGCCTTGCTGCTTTTTGGGGATGGTGCTTGGAGGTGCCCATCCTTGGTGCCTGGTGGAAGCCATTGGAAGTATTGTGCATGATGACCCAAGGCAGCTGGTGCCCCTCTGCTTCCCCTGGCACTGGGCAGGCTGGAGCTTCACATCATGCTGCTGCCAGAGCCTGAGATCCAGCCACTGCTCCTCAGCTGTCAGCGAGGCCATCACAGCGAGGCTGCTATAACTTGTGACCCATAGCTCCATGGGGGATGTGGAAGCAATGGCTGGGTTCCAGGGGAGGAAGGGGTTGGTGGCAATCACTTCGCGTGAATGAAAATGGTTGAGGGCTAAATCCTGCCCTTGGACACAAGTGTATGGCTCCTTTGGGAGCTTTGGCCCAGATCCTCACAGACATTTAGACACCCAACTTCCATGGAAATCAATGGGAGCTAGGAGCCACAGTACCTTTGACAGGTTTCAGAGTAGCAGCCGTGTTAGTCTGTATTCGCAAAAAGAAAAGGAGGACTTGTGGCACCTTAGAGACTAACACATTTATTTGAGCATAAGCTTTCGTGAGCTACAGCTCACTTCATCGGATCTGGGCCTGTGTGTGTCTGGTCACCAATCTGGGTGCTTCTGGAGTTGGGTCTAGGTCCAAGGCCTCACTCACACCTGCATCTGGGGAGATGTTCGCTGCCGGGGAGCATGCTGGGGGGAAGCAAAGGAAGGGGGAGTGTCCTGAGTGCTGCTACCTGCAGGGTCCGGACCAGCATTTCCCTGACGCGCCGAGATCCCTGCTTGAACCTTGACCAGGCTGCTCAATGGCTCCTGTGTCCTGTCACTAAAGCTGATAACCCAGCTCCAAACGCCCGGCATTAGTGAATCACGTGCAATAAAGGCAAATTACAATACAGCCTCTGTGAGCCCGCAGCTAAAAGCATCCCAGGGAGATGGTCTCGGTGGCCTTCACTCCAGTGATGTCAGGATACTGGCCACATTTTATTTTTGTGCCTTAGTCTGCAAATGTGAATCTCTGCTTCTGGACATGCCGAAAACTAAGCAAGCTCCGGCTGGAGTGTTGGCAGGGGCTGGAAGGCCACATCCTTGGCTGGTGGAAGTCGGTTAGTGGAGTGACACCAATTCATGCCAGCTAAAGATCAGGCCCATGCGTTCTCAAACACACACTGTCGCCGATGGCTTTCGCAGGCAAAACAAGAAGGTGAATTTCCCAGTGGTGGAGGAGCTGGTCAGGTGAAAAGAGGACTTCCCAAGGGGTGTGCCCCCGTGGGATATGGGCCAGCTTTTCAGAAGAACCCAGCACCCAGGGTTTCAGTGCATGTGGTTGTGGGGGGCGATTCTCCATTGTTCTTGGAGCTCTGCTGGGTGCTGAGAAGTTTAGTAAATCTACCAGTTGCATTTCGGGTGTGTGCACCCTGCATTCAAAGTGTAATTGCAGCATGTGTGAACATACCCACTGGAGCTATGATCTAGCTAGCTTTAGGACAGGCTCTGTGAGCCCTCCCAGGACCCTAGGTAAGTACTCAGACAGCTGGCCCATCCTGCTGTGGCTTCACTACTACCGGTCCTTGAGCAAGCTAGATCAAAGCTCACTCAGGTATGTCTACACATGTGGCAATTACACCAATTACCATGCAGACATCCTCTTAGGTGCCTAAGGCTTTGTCTCGATCAGGAAAAGTCATGTTTAGGTTAGGGTTAGCCAGTGAGTGTGTAAGGTAAAGGGGAACTAACCTTGATGCCTTAGCATCATAGGGTTAGAAGGGACCACAAGGGTCATCTATTCTGACCCCTTGCCAAGATGCAGGATTTTCCTAGTCTCAATAAACCGGAAATAGAACCAAGCACTCTTGGAAATCTGGCCTATGAAGCTCATCCACTGAAAGGGGAAAGGCAGCAGTTCCCCTGACTTGATTTTAGCTAGATGCAAATTCCAGGTGGTGAGTCTATGAGCAGCCACCTTCCCTAACTGGCACTCGCTACAGCATCCCACTGATGCACAGATTCCTGCGGTTGCTGACATTTCTCTCCTAATGGTTGGCTCTTTATTTCTAAATGTTCTTAGTTTAGTCTGTCTGCTGCCTGGACCCAGACTAAGTTCACGTACCTTTACGGTGAGATGTGAGAGTTACTTCATCTTGAGTATATTTCTCTTCCTTTCAATAAGTTGAAAACTATGATCAAAAGATCATAATGAGACAATGAAAGATTGAACTATCACCACAATGTTTTAATTTAATTCCTGAGAGACCACTTGTTTCTTTGTAAGGCTTTAAAGCAAGAGGGATGTCTTCATGCTCTAGCACCGCTCCTGGTTGTGGGTTTGATGCAGGAGTCTCGGGGCGAGGTTCTCTGGCCTGACTTGCGGGGTATCGGACTGGGGGGTCGTAACAGTCCCTTCTAGCCTTAACATCTACGAATTAAGCAAATCTTAAGAGAGTCGCTTCATCTTATCCCCTAGGGAAAGTGGATGCCAGAGGTAACAGGATGGGGCTCGATCCTGGGAAGTGCTGAACTCTTGGGAGCTCAGCACCTCGGATCAGGCCTGGTATTTGTACTTTCTGGGTCCCCATTATATACTGTGGGACTGAGAGCCCTGGGGTCTGGGTTGCATCCCATGTCTGCCACTGACTCACTATGTGCCCTGTGGACAAATCACTGAACCTTTCTGCCTCAGCCTCTCCAGCTGTAAAAAGGGGTTAGCTATGGGGTGGGGCAGAGTTAATTGATTGACAGTGAAGGGCCAGGAGCCAGGCATGGGGATGAAATGAGCCAGCATGCCCCCACCTTAGCCAAAGCAAGGGGGGATCCTCCCATGTTTAGGGGCAGTGAATTCCCATCAGTGACACTGCAATTTAAAGGGGAGCGGATAAGAGGTCTGGATCGCTTGTTCTGACCTCTGCCCTGCTCCAGCCCATTGACTTCAGCCTGACATTTGGCCAGGTGTCCTTCATGCAGGCCCTCGCTCAGTGGAGCTGGCTGGGACAGGGATGGGGACGTTCCCTGGGGTGGGCCGGATAGCATGTGATTTGGGAAGGCCAAACAGGAAACTCCCAAGAAACAATGGAAAGGCTGCATCACTAGCTAGCCCCAGAGCGCGGCTGGGGAAGAGCTAAAGCGGAGGAGAGGAGCAGCTTTGGCATCTTCTCTGATCATCGGTTGCCTGCTATTTTCTAGGCTGAACGTTGGAGGAGTCCTTGCTTTGTAGTACTGGCCATTGTCCTAAGGCTGCCTAATATCTACCATTATACACATTTTTCCAACCACTGTTGGAAGCACTTTAGCACCATCATGATTGGCCGCAGGACTTTGAAATTCCTGGGTGGTGATGTGTGGTTCTTTCACCCCTGAGGGCTGCTCACCTCCTCCCCATGCTGTGCTGCCCAGTGCAGCACTCTGGGAGCTGACCTTGTCTGTGAAGACTGAGGTAAAAAAGCATTGAGTACTTCAGCTTTTTCCACATCATCTGTCACTAGGTTGCCTCCCCCATTTAGTAAGGGTCCCACACTTTCCCTGACCACCTTCTTGTTACTAACATGCCTGTAGAAACCCTTCTTGTTACCCTTCACGTCCCTCGCTAGCTGCAACTCCAATTGTGCCTTGGCCTTCCTGACTACACCCCTGCATGCTCGAGCAATATTTTTATACTCCTCCCTAGTCATCTGTCCAGATTTCCACTTCTTGGAAGCTTCCTTTTTGGCATGCTCACGGCAAGTTATAGGTTCCCTGCTCTAACCACTACCTTATACTCCCAGTGGTGGAAATAGAATCCAGGAGTCCTGTCTGCCAGTTTCCCTGTCTCCATCGCTCTCCTCTATTTGTCCTCTGCACCCTGGTTTATTTTTACTCCTTACTAGACTCTAATCCCCTGTCAGGATTAATTCTCATTCTGCCCTCCACTCGAGAGAAGCTCATTTTATATGGGAAGGACACAAAGGTGGGACAGGGGTGGAGATTGTGAATCCTTCAAGAGGCTTACCCAGCACAGATGCAGGAGGCCTGTGTCTCAACTGGAGACGCAAGGTTAGAAGGGGGTTGGTTTTCTGCTCCTGATTCATGAAAATGAATTTAGCTGGAGACAAGGGAAGGGGCTTGAGTCATAGACTGTAAGGCCAAAAGAGAGGCAGTGTGGCCTAAGGGCTAGTGCAATGGCCTGAGACCTTGATTCTATTCCTGGCTGTGCCAATGGCATGCTGGGCGACCTTGGGCAAGTCACTTATCCCTCTATGCCTCGGTTTCCCCATCTGTAAAATGGGGATAATGACACTCCTTTGTGAAGAGCTTTGAGATCTGTGGATGAAAAGTGCAGGGTATTTCTAGTCTGACCTCCTACATGTGAATGTCATCCAGTTAGCCCTGCCTTGAGGCCAATAACTTGTGTTTGGCCAAAGCATCTCTCCCAGCAAGGCAGCCAGTCGGGGACTTGAAGAGAGCAAGACATGGAGAATCTTGGGAGTTTGTTCCCGTGGTTACTCCCCTCACGGCGACAAACGGGGGCCTGATTTCTAATCTGAATGCATCTGACTTCAGCATCCAGCCATCAGTCCTTGGTCTGCCTCTCTGCTAGATTCACAAGCCCTTTGGGGCACGGGATTTTCTCCTAAACCCTCACATTGTGTTACTCCAGAGCAGCAGCGGGAGTGATAAGTTAAAAGGCCTTGGAGCCTGGTTTTCTTTTCCTGGTTGCAGAAATCCAGCTAATGAACCGCCCCTCCTTGGACAGCCCCGGGGTGTAACTCATTTTTCTGGGCATGGCTAAATACCATCCACAAATGACAAACGTGTTTCAACCAGTGCGGCTGAAGGGGGCCAGCTAAGCAGGCGCTGACGGATGTGAAGGAGGAATGATTTTAGGGTTTTCGGAGGACATTAGAGGCGATGGGATGAAAGGAAAAGGTAGGTGACATAGCAGGAAAAACTTCCTCCTGGTGCAGACTGAGGGGGGGCGGGGGGGAGTCATCTCCCAGAGGAAGTGGTGGGAGCCCCAGGGCTTGAGTCATTTGAGTTGAACTAGACTAAAAAATACCCAGGGTGATACGCTGCAGGGAATGATCCTGGACTGGCCTTGGGAGCTGGACTAACAGCTCAGCCCCAGCTGCAATTGCTGCACTATGCAAAACAGGATAGCCTAGGGGATAAAGCACTGACCTGGGATGGAAGAAACTGGGTTTTATTCCTGGCTGTGCCAGGGTGACCGTGGGCAAATAATTTTCCCGCTCTGTGCCTCGGTTTCCCCATCTGATACTGACCTCCTTGGTAAAGTGCTTTGAGATCTATGGCTTAAAAGCGCTATATATTGGTTTAGGCATTATTATTGTTGTTGTTGTTGTTATTGTGCTTATTCTTAGCCCAGGAAGTGCCTTGAGCTAGACTGGGCTCAACATGATCTCCAGGCTAATTCCTGAACTTGCTTTGCGGCAGGTCCAGCCAGCTGCCGCCCTGTAGGGATGGGATCAGAGCTGAGGCAGGGGAAGTCACCTTTCCCTTGAGCTCCAGCTCCAGATCTCCTGCCATCTGTGATGCTGGGAGCTTGGCTGGGGGATTAGTACTGGATCATCTGACTCAGGCTGGGTGTCATGTCTTCATGGCAGAGCCCAGGGCCAGGTTTCCAAGGGCTCAGCACCCACCTTTGGGGCCAGATTTCTGAGCGAGCCAAGCACCCGACAGCCCCTGTGGGCATCATTTAGGGCCTCCTCTTTGAAAAGCCTGGCCCAGATAAATAGCTTAGGTCAGAGATGCCCAATAACCACAAATAATAGCACTTGGACGCGTCAGCTCTTCCTTTGGCGCCCAAAGGCTGAGGGGGCCCTGCAGCATCGGCTGTGTGCGTTCGGGTGCTTTGGTTACCGCAGAGTGTGCGGTTGTGTAGCTCGTACAGGACGGGGGCATCAGCAGGGCTTCAAGGGCACCGGGTCACAAGGACCCCAGGAAATAACGTTTCTACAATTGGAGCTGGGTTACTGAGGGGTGCACACGTCAGCCCAGCCTGCGGGAAACCCCCCTCTGATTGGCTGCCTTCACTACCGCCCCACCCCCTGGGGGAGAGCAGCCAATCAGAGGCACACGGTGCAATCGCAAGCCCCCACCGTTCTCACAGGAGAGCCCATCAGCACAGGGTGGGTTGGCTCCCCCTTCCCCTCCTGGGAGCAATGGGGACTGGTGGCTCCTCTCCCTGCAGCACCTGCTTGGGAAGGGCTGGGGGGTGGAGTCCCAGCAGCTGCCGGAGGAGCAGAGGTGCGGGGGGGCGCAGAACTGATGGGGGGCAGGCAGATGCAGTGTCACTTCCCTTGCCGTAGACAATGATTCCCTCCATGCTCCTGACTTTTTTTGGACCACTTGAAGCCACGGGCGTCAGGACTCCTGGGTTCTGTTCCTGGCTCCACCATTGACTCGCGGGGTGACCTTACGTAAGTCACATCCCCTCTCCAGGCCCGGGTTGCCCCATGTCGAATGGGGCTAACGCTATGACCCAGCTCTGGGGCTGATTCATTCCTGTTGGTGCGACTCTCCGAGAGCCGTGGAAGGATGGTGCTGGAGACGGGCCAAGGGCCGTTGTTATTCCCTGAACCCCACCAGCGCAGGGGTTTACAGCCTCTGGCTCCTTCCCTCCTGTGGGACGGGAGTGTCTCCTCATTCCGGAGCAGGGGAGGGATCCCAGCCTGCAGAGACTAGACTCAGAAGCCCCTCCAGCCCGCTGTGTCGTACTCACCACCTGCTCACACCCTTTGCTGGTGCAAGGCTCTCCTCCTCTGAGGGCTCTGCCTTCTGCTCTTCTGGCAGCCAACCCGCCAGACCTGACCAGGAACGTGTCTGGGAGATGCCAACTGGGGTGTTGGCAATGGCTGTGCCACTGTGGAACAATACGGGAGGGGGAAATGGGACCTACCTATCCCCTCTCCCCACTGACCCTGCTTGGTACAGTTTGCAGCGGTAAGGGGGTGCACGGCCTTGTAGCCCAGTCTCTGGGTGACGGAGAAGGGGCAGAACTGCTCTGACTAGCATGGCCCCACCCGCCGCTGAGTCACGGCTCTGCCAGGAGGGGTGCGCTCTGCCATCCGAGTAAGGGGGAACCAGAGGCCGGTTCTCAGCCTGTCTTCACCCACAAGCATCTGATAGGAATTCCCAGCCTCCCATCTGGCTTGGGTGGGGGTGGGGAAAAGCACGCTGAGATGCCTATGAGCCTCTACAGTGCTCCAAAGTTGGCCTCTCTGCCCTGGGTGGAAGTGAACGAATGTGCCGGAACCAGCTCGCTCCACGGGCCCTGATCCTGTATGGTGCTGCTCGCATCAGGGAGCAGAAGTTGCTCAGGCCTTTAAGACTGTGGCCAAGCTGAGTAACACCACCCCCACCACCGACATGCACCCCCTCTAGGGTGGGGCGTGCCTGCCGGTGGACAACACACTGCAAAATCTGAACCTGGGACCAACAGCTCCCCTGTTGCAAAGCATCATAGGATCTTTCATAACCACACAGACCAGGGAGGGTCTCTGTTTCGTAAAGTCCCAGCCAGCCCAATGCAAGGGGGTGTTGTGAGACTCCATTAACAAATGTTTACCAAGCACTTTGGCTGAGAGACTCCATGGAAAGGTGACACCTTGTTTGTATTGATCCAAGGCTCCTCTGCTGTTTGCCAGGGTGTTTCCCCAGGCCGGGAGATCCCAACCCATTGTCAAATTCTGGCTGGCTCCATGCTCCACTCTAGGCGAGCCCCTTTCCAGACTGGAGCTGCCGGGGCAGTTAATCCCCCTGGGTCAGCTGGGGCCACTGGTCCCGTCTGATGTGACACATCTGCCTCGCTTAGACTGGCTGCCTGGCGCCCTGCATCGTCCTTTTTTTCGCCACCTTCATGGGGAAGAGGAGCTCTTCGGCCCAGTCTGCGCTGTCTTTTGACCCCCAACTGGTCATGGGGCTGGCTCCGGGCGCGGTGTGTGGCCCCCCACAACTAGTAATGGGGGAAGCTGGCAGGGGGTCAGCTGGGGGTAGGAGGGAGGCTGACGTGCATTTTATACCCAGGCTGAATTCTTTACCCGAGGTAAATCAGACTCAGGCTTATAAACGGGGTTGAGGCTCTGAGTGAACAGAACAGAGAAGAGTGTAGACACATCACTGAGCTGGGACCAGCAGGTGTGTGGGGTTTGCAAGCCTGAGCAGCCCTAGAGGAGGAAGACAATAACCAGTTCTGCAGGCTTGTAGCTCTCCTTTCATCTGGGAGCATCAAAGCCCTTTGCAAACACTCAGCAGCATCTGGGAGGCTGGTTAATTTCCAGGTGGATGCCACCCAGGAGGGAGGTTGTTCCCTGGGGCTTCCACTAGGGCGGGCTATGCTGGGAAAAGGGGTTTGGAACGATGCAGGGTGGGGCAGGGTGGCACAGGGCACTGCCCCACCTCCTGACATGATGCCCTCCCTGACAGCTCCCTCAGCAGGTCAGCCATGGGGAGGTGGGTTGAATCAGGTCAGGATTAAGGCTGAGGAGCAGTCAGAATGGGGGTGGTGGGTGAAGAGACAGGAGGACAGAAGGGGGCTTGATGGGCACAGAGGGAGAACTTGGTCTTTTGGGCACATAGGGGAATTGTGGGAAGGTGCTTGGAGGACTATCACACTCACGTGGTTTACCCTGCATCCTCACTGCACACTGTGGGGTTACCAGCCCTAGTGAAAGCAGCACCCAGGTGTTAGCCTATCCCTTCCACTGGGCCAGCTAGCCTGGGTTGAAAGCACCACTCCACTTGGGTCAGAGAGTTTTGTATGTGGACGGGAGCTGGGTTAAGGGCAGAGCCTTGCAGTGAAGATGCTCCCTTATAAGAGTGTGGTTAGAGCAGAGGCTCACATATCTTGGCTGCACTTTGAGGCTCCAGGCTAGAGGCTGATTTCAGCCGCTGGTGGCAGCGTAGCTCTGCCTTCTGAAGTTTATGAATGCTTTTTGCACTCATTGCCCAAGACCCACCCTGTGTGCTCCTCACACCCGCAGGCCCAGCACCCCAGTCCCCTCGTCCCCTGTGCAATGCCCCCTGGGTAACGGGCTCTGCCAGCGCTCAGGATGTGGCTGCTGGGCATGAAAGGCTGTCGCTGGAGGTGCTGGAAAGGGTGATTTTCAGGAAGGTCTGGACTCTGATGCCCAATCCGGTTGTCAAGACAGCTGGAGCACTCCAAATATCCAACCCCGGTGAAGGGGGCACCTCTGGTTTTATAATGGGACACAGAAATGCTGCAAATCTGCACATGCAGGGCCCGGTTCTCAGTTCCTCCCTCACTGCAAGTAAGGCAGGGACAGAAGGGTGGGGGAAAGGCAAATGTGACCTTACACCACCTTTGCACTCCCTGTATTCTGAGACCTGTTTGGCTTCTGGTGTAATTAGAGCAGATCTCAGGCTGTTCTAACTTGTGCTCTACTGCCTATGGGCCACAGGGAGCCGAGAATAGCCACAGTGCAGAGCACTCTAGCCATGTCCCTGATATGCCCCTATGCAGGGGACTGGAGGCAGGGCTGGTTTAGTGTCCTGGGATCATATTCACCTACTTTAAGGCTCCTTTACACTGCCAGACTGGTGCTCAGGGGCCTTGGCGTAACTGAGAATCAGGTTCTGAATATTTTAAACACCTGCACTTCCCAGTGTCAATATCTGAACCAGACGCTCAATGGTTTATTAAGTGCAGTAACTTTTTTTAATGGTTTGGACACGTTGGGTTGTAGTAAGAGCTGGTCTGCAGGGGGAAGGTGCAGCAGTTAAACCACAGGTATAAATGTAAACTGATTAAGACTGGGGCAAACTGCAGTGGAGATGCCCCTATTTCAGTCTGAGTGGCTTATATAAGATTGAGCTTCTTATTAAATATTATTGCCATTATTATTTGTAGGACCAGTGATGGAGAATCCCACTGCGCTGGGTGCTGTACAAACACAGAACAAAGGGACAGTCCCTGCCCCCAAGGAGCTTACAATCTAAGTATAAGACATGAGACAACTGCAGGCATGGGAGTACAAGGACAATATTGCTTAGCATGATAGGCTGTGGTCTCAGCAGCATTGTCAAGTTTTCTGTACCAAGCTCTTATACAGGTTTTCATCAGTCGAGCTCAAAGTGCTTTAAAAACAATGTCAGTATCATGATCCCCATTTTACAGATGGGGAAACTGAGACACAGAGAAGGGCAGTGACTTGCGCAAGGTCACCCAGCAGCAGAGCCGGGAATAGAACATATAGGTCTCCTGCGTCCCAGTCTCTGTCCACTAGGCCACCTGGCCTCCCAAGTAAGCCGCCGTCAAACTGAAGTAAGAGCGTCCATACACAGATCTGCACCGATTTCACTACATTGGTTGTAAAACCCACTGGTGCATCTCTCTCGTGTAGCCACGTCCGAAGAATCATAGCCACAGGCCCATGCAATGCGAGGCTATTCGATCCCAGGAAACGATGGGCCCCAATCCTGGGTGCACAGACCCCTGTGATGACACACCCTTAGTTTACAGCTCTGTTACTTTTACCAATGAGGCTTCCTCTCTGGGAGTTTTATGTTATTCCCTGCTCTGAAAACAGCCGTCCAGATGCAGAGCTGAGAGTACCCAACTTCCCTGCTAAAATAACGGGACCTTTGCCATCCGCTGCTGCTGTGCCATCCATGTGGCGCCCGCGTGGATCATGCTAAGATCACCGAAGCTGTGGCACCGCAGAGCCTCTTTGGAGCCTGCAGATTAAAACGCCAAGATAGATTGACATGTTTAGTACAACTGGATCACTCCTGCTTGAGAAGCAAAGGCTGGGTAGGGCACTAGCCTAGGAGGTGGGAGATCTGGGGTCAAACTGCTGCTCTGCCACAGATTCTTTGCACGGCCCTTGGACACGTCACATCGTCTCCCTGTGGCTCAGCTCCCCCCAGCTGTACAATGAGGATTGTTGGCCTGCCTGGTGTATGTTAAAGACTGTGAGGTGCTCAGATATTAGGGTATCGTGGGGCCAGTTAAACACCAGAGGTAGAACCTGTTATTGATCCGGTGTGTTATGAAATAGGGTACTGGACTGGGAGCAGGTGCGGCAGGTTTGTATAATTTTTGGTGGTGCCCAGAACAGGTCCAAGTCCTGCTCCCCCCCGCATATTGTTGCACATAACAAAATTAATGGGGTGGAGCCGAGGGGTTTGGAGTGTGGGAGGGGGCTCAGACTGGGTCAGAGGGTGTGTGAGTGTGGGGGGGTGAAGGCTCTGGCTGGGGATGAGGGATTTGGGGTGTGGGAGGGGCTCAGGGCTAAGGCAGTGGGTTGGTTGGCGGTTTGGGACCGGGGATGAGGGGTTCACAGTACAGGAGGGGGCTCAGGGCTGGGGCATAGGGGGATGCTCGGGGCAGCAGGCGGGGCCGGGGGAGAGACCTGGCCCTGAACATTGGTGGATCCAGGCCCCCATGCCGTGAATTTGCTGGAGCAAGGGCATCATGGGCCCATATAACTCGCCGCCCCTGACTGGGAGAGCTGTTATTGGTGTGATGGTAGCGCTTAGAGGCCCGGTTGTACAGGGTGCCGTACATCCAGGTAATAAGAGACATTACCTGTCCCCAAGAGCTCACCCCCGAAATAGTCACGACATACAGGAGAGGCAGAGAAGTGACTGGTCCAAGGTCGCCCAGCAGAACCAGGAAGAGAACCCTGACTCCTCTCTACATTGCCACCTGGATTCTAGCTCTGGCTCTGACACTCACCCGGGTGCCTCAGTTTCCCATTCTGTAAAGCGCTTTGAGATCCACCGATGAAAAACTCAGGGAAGTTGCTCAGAGTTGTCCTTTGATCCCTGGTTCAGCAGGGACCCTTGGCTGGATAATGTCAGCCACGGCATAGTCGGTGCGCTCAGAATGGGACAGGTCACCTGGCTTGCACCTTCTGATCCCTTCCTGGTCACCTCCTGGGTTGAGTGGCCTCTTCTCGCTAATCCAAGGAGTTTTTAATGCAGCTTGAGGGAAACTCCAGCCTCTGTCCCCCATGTTCCTGTGCAAGAAGCCCCGACCTCGTGCCCAGCCTGCAAATAATGAAGTGGGGACAGTGTCACTACAGTATATATGAAGTATGAATACCTCACCGCCCCGTTTTGCACAGCTTCCAGAGTAACTGGGCGCGGGGGGGAGGGAATTCAAGCATCAAGCAGGCACCTAGCCTACCGGTAGATGGGGGGTTCGCTGCGCAAATGAAGCAAGCTCGGGCTTGCAAGGGTGGGGTGAATAGTTCACCCAATTAAGCATG
This sequence comes from Dermochelys coriacea, assembly GCF_009764565.3. Classification (NCBI taxonomy): domain Eukaryota; kingdom Metazoa; phylum Chordata; order Testudines; family Dermochelyidae; genus Dermochelys; species Dermochelys coriacea. The sequence goes on along the minus strand of NC_050092.1, from coordinate 5,133,651 downwards.
GAAATAGCCGCCATGCAAACCCTGTCGGGCGGGGGGAGGGGCGAGAGTAATTGCTGCAGCCTATGAATTATGCATCCGACATGCACGAAGCAATGAAGCATGCACCCCTGGTGCACACATTGCAGGGAGGGATCATTGCAATCTGTGGAGCATGGGGGTGGGGTGTCGCTGCAGCCCGTGGAGCATTCAGCCCCTGCCGGGGGGTCGTTGCAGCCCGTGGAGAATGCAGCCCCTCCGAGGTGGGGGTTCTTGGAGCCCGTGGAGCATGCATGCCCTCGGGGGGTGGGGGGTCGTTGCAGCCCGTGGAGCAGGAAGCCCCCTTCCCTCCATGTCTTTGCACCAGGCTCCTGCTCCTCCTTCCCCGGGGGCTTTGCAGGGAGCAGGACTCAGGAGGAAGCGTCACTTCCAGTGCGGGCTGCGCTGCTGTCACATCCGCCGCTGGCCGCTCGGAGCGAGGGGACGAGGCGCTGGCTGCACCGGCCGAGGAGCCTGGAGCGCCCGGGACCCGCGCCGCGCGCCGGGCCCAGCCTGCAGGGCCCCCCCGGGGGGATGCGGGCGGCCGCGCCCGGCTCAAGCTGCTCAGCGCGCCAGCGGGCCCGGGCCCGGTTCGGAGCGGGCAGCAGCGACCCGGTTCGGAGTGGGGCCCGGGACCGGCTCTGAGCCCGGATGCTCCCCGCTCCGGAGCTTGCAGCGGATAAGGGACCAAGGTGCCCTGCCTAGCAGCCCCCAGCCCGATCCCCTGCAGCCCCCAGCCCGTCCCGGTGCAGCCCCCAGCCCGATCCCCTGCAGCCCCCAGCCCGTCCCGGTGCAGCCCCCAGCCCGATCCCCTGCAGCCCCCAGCCCGATCCCCTGCAGCCCCGATCCCGCTCCCCTGCAGCCCCCAGCCCGATCCCCTGCAGCCCCCAGCCCGTCCCGGTGCAGCCCCCAGCCCCATCCCCTGCAGCCCCCAGCCCGATCCCCTGCAGCCCCCAGTCCGTCCCACTGCAGCCCCCAGCCCGTCCCGCTGCCGGTCCCCTGCAGTCTCCAGCCCATCTGGGAGCTGATTCAATCCCCCTGTACCGCCTCCCCCAGCTGCAATCACCTTCCCCCGCCTCCCAGTCCCATTAGGAGCTGATTTTTCCTGCGCCCCTTCTTTCCCTTTGCCCGAACTGCAGCCCCCCCTCCCCGCCCGGCTGCTGGTGTCCTCCCTCGGCTCCTTCAGTATCTCCAGCTCTGAACTTGCCCTTCTCAGCGGAGCCCAAGGCGCCTGCAGGATGTGGGGGTGATTATGGGGGTGATTATCCCATTTTTCTAGCGTGCTCTGTGTGGGGTGCACTATTCGGGGGAGGGGGGCCCTTTCCCGGCTTTGAGTTCTGCAAGGGCAGGGTTGCAGCCTACTTGTGTAAATCCAAATGCTGCCCCCCCCAACCCCCCAGTTAAGTTTGGAGTTAGACCCTTGGAGAGAGGGGCTAGTTTTGGTTTCTTTTAAGCAGTCATAACCCCCGGTGGTTGGTCCCTTCTTCTGCCCCCAAAATACTGTCTTCATACCCGGTGCATGTGTGTCTGGGAATAGAGATAAGTGTGTATCTCTAGCATGGATACTTGCATGTATTTTGTAGCTCTGTAATGGTGCTGTGTCTGTCTGCAGTATAGATAAGTGTGTGTGTCTGGTGCAGATAAGTGTGAGTCTGTGCTGCACAAGTCTAGTATGGGCAGGTGTGTGACTGTGTCTATAAGAATCATAGAAGATTAGGGTTGGAAGAGACCTCAGGAGGTCACCTAGTCCAACTCCCTGCTCAAAGCAGGACTGATCCCCAACTAAATCATCCCAGCCAGGGCTTTGTCAAGCTGTAGTATAGAAAAATGTGTGTCTGTAGTGTAGACGGGTGTGTGTGTGTGTTTTCTATTTTGCATGTCTGTAGAGTAGACAGGTGTGGGCGTGAGCCTGTATTGTAAATGTGTGTGTGTTTCTATCCTGCATGTGTCTATAGTACATAGGTGTGTGCTGTAATACAGGTGATTGGGTGTGTGAGCGTGTATTCTGGTTTTGTCTAGTGTGTGTGTCTGTGAAAAGCAAGCATACATTAGTGTTTGGGCGTGCATCTCTACAGTGTGTACCTGTCATGCATGGTGCGTTTGTATACAATGCCTGTGTATCTTGCAGGCGGGGTCATGCGGCAGCACGTGTGTCTAATGGCACATGTGTAGGGTACATCTATCATGTCTGTGTGGCAGACACATGTCTAGTGTGGGCAGGTGTGTTTCTCTGTGTTGTACGTCTCTAATGTACCATTAGAGGGGAGGATCTGTTCTGCTGAGTAGCTGCACAAAGCAAAAATATCCCAGCAAGAGGGAAGAATGAAATGGAAGGAAGTGCGCCTCTAATCCTGGGACCTATTATTTTTGGAAGGGGGGGTCATTGGGGGAGGGGCTGAATAGATTATTTTTCATCTCCCTCCTGCCCCCCATCAGCTTGTGTTGGGAGGCAGGGGGAAGTCACAATCTGCTTTTTCCTACACCGGCCTAAATCCCGAGGACCTCCATTGACTTTAGCACAGCTACTCAGGATTTACACTGGGATGAGATCAGAATTTGGCCCTTAATGTAAAACAAGCCCCAAATTGGGGGGGTGTGTGTGTAATCCAGTTATTCGGGGGGGGAATCCGGTTATTCGGGATAGAAATATTTCCATATAAGCCTTCTATTTCACAGGCCTCTCTTTCCTTCCACCCTTTCCTCTTCTTTCCCCGCCTGCGGAAGCAGCTGGAGTAGAATTCCTCGGGGTCTGGGCTAGTTTAACATTCCTCAGATGGGAGGCTCTGCCCAAACTTGCAGAAACCGCTTTGGTGTGTGTGTTAAATTCTGTCTCCTGGCAGTGAGCGTATGCAGCAGAATTGCTGCCTGTGCGTGGGGCGTTGTGTAATTTCTGGAGTGGATGTGGTGCCATGCTACTATGCATAGGATGATAGCACACGCAACATGCTAGCCCCATGGCCGTCGTCTGAGCTCTGTGTGTGTGGGGGGGGGCAGGAAATCTGTCAATCAGCTTGCAGGATCATGGCCATGGTGGGCATTGTGTATTGTGTTGTGCGTGGGGTTTGAGGTGCAAGAGGCGTGTCGCGTGTGTTGGTGATCAGTGTGTGTTGGTTAGAGTGTGGCTTCGGTAGGCGAGTGGTATGGGTTGCATGTGGTTTTCGATGTGTTGTGTGGGTTTTGGTGGCAGGTGTATGTTGGGTGGGTGAATTATGTGTCAGCAGAGTATGGCATGGGGTGGTTTTTTTGTGGCTTTTGGTGATGGATGTGTGTTGTGTGGGCATACTGTGTGTGATTTCTAGTGACTGTTGTATGTTGCGTGGGTGGTTTGTGTGTGGTTTTCAATGAGGTGACTGTACTGTGTGGGTGTTCGTTTGTGTGGTTTTTGATGAGAGTATGTGTTGTGTGGGTGTATATTGTGTTTTGTGGGATTTGGAGTGAGGATGGTATATATTGTGTGTGTCTATGTGTGTATTGTGTATAGATATAAAGTGTGTATTTTGGTGAGGTGATGGGTGCTATGTGTTTTTCAAAGAAGAGTGCGTATTGCGTGTGTTGTGTGTGTTTTTCTAGGGAGGAGTGTCTATTGCTTGGTTGTGCTGTGTGTGTTTTTCTGGGGTGTGTGTGAATTGTGTGGTTGTGTGCTGCATAGCTTTCAGAGCGTGGGCTGGGATGCTCTTTTTTGTCCGGTTGCACTATACGTGGTTTCTCATCAACCCCTTGTCCATCCCCCTTCGGTCCTAGGGCATTGCCGACAGGTGCGGACGGACAGAGGGTGGCTGACCTTACCTCGACCGGCGCCGGGGTGTGCAGGAGATGCCTGGCCCGTTGGTTCTGACGGCCACCATGGCGAGGGGAGGCTGAGGAGACGGGTGGTTACCAGGCCGGATCTGCTGTTTTTTTAAAAAAATTCCTTTTGATTTTGTTTGTTAAATCGAAAAATAAACTGAACTCCGCGCTTGGTGCTTTTTCCGCCGCCATGAATGGACTGTCGGTGAGTGAGCTGTGCTGTCTCTTCTGCTGCCCGCCCTGCCCCAGCCGGATAGCAGCCAAACTGGCCTTCCTCCCCCCGGAGCCTACTTACGCCATGGTCCCCGAGCCGGAGCCTGTGGGCAGCACCAGCTCACTGAGAGGAGGCACCGCGGGGCGATGGAAGCTGCATTTGACGGACCGGGCGGATTTCCAGTATGCCCAGCGGGAGCTGGACACCATTGAGGTGTTTCTAACCAAGAGTGGCCGGGGGAACCGGGTCGGCTGCATGTATATCCGGTGTGTGCCTGGCGCCAGGTGAGTGGCAAGCTGCGAACGGGTCTGGGAGCTGAACCCTCTTTGCAGAGCAGGAGGTAGGATTCCCGACTCAGTTGGACCAAGGGTCTGATCCCATCCTGCAGATCCTCTGTCCGTGACACCTTGTAGGCAGCGTGCCATCCTGCGCCAGTGCAGCTCCGACATGGTGCCACGTCCTGGCCTGCAGCAACCCGGTGCCAAATCGGGCACCTTCCCAAGCGAGATGCCCAGTCACAGAGATTTGGAGACACCCAGGCGAATGCTCACTGGGGGTTGGCTGTCAAAACCTGTTTTGCTCATAACTAGAATTGGGGATGGAATCAAACAAAAAGATCAAAGGGGAGGGAGGTAGTAAAGGCACAGTGCTTGGGGCACGGAATCCTGGGTACCGTTCCCAGCCCTGCTGCTGACCTGGGTTCCGTTCTCAGCCTTGCTACTGACCTTGAGCAAGTTGCTTCCCCTGCTCCGTGACTCAGTTTCTCCCATCTGTAGAATGAGGGGAATGGCGCTATGCTGGGGGGTGGGTTGTGCCACTTAAATAGCTGATAATTGTGAAGTGCTGTGAGATCCGCCATGGATGCTGCTGGCGCAGGGCAGAGGGTTATTGAATAATAATGGCGAGGCTGAATGCAGGTGAATGGGTGAGTTGTGCTGCGCTGGGGGTGTCCAGGCTGCCTGTGGGGGCCCTGCCCCTTTGCCGGAGACATTCATAGCTTGTATGGGGGCCCTGGGGACTGATCCCAGGCTCCCAAGGATGGGTTGCCAGGTGAGGCCTTTTTGCCCACCTCTGATTGGCCACTATTCCCTCACCTGAGCGTAGGGCCTGGGCTCCAGCTTGCTGGCACCTTGGTTCAGGTGGCAGAGCTGGGGGCAGTGAGGGGTGGGGTGAGCGGTAGCTTTATTTATCGACTGTGGACCAGCGCTGGCTCCTTTCTCTGTCCCTGCCCGCAACCGAACTTCAGCCCCACTCCCCTGCCCCATTTAGTGGGCTGGGCTCATTAGTCTCGTTTGCTGAGTCCGGGGTTTCTAGGCCCTGACTTGCACCTGGAACCCCAGCCGCTCTCCTGAGCTAGGAGTGTCGGTGGAATCGCAGCCCCTCCCCTGAGACCTCTGTGCCCCTCACACCCCCAACACCTCCCCCAAGTCTCTGTGTCCCGCATGCCATGATTTGTGAGACCCCACACTTGCTCAGGCATCTGTCCTGGTGTGTCTTCTTCCCCGTTCTCACCCTGCTGCCAGAGGGCATCAGTCCATGAGCTGCTCAGGTTTCAAGGTTCCTCCCAAGAGTGTGTGTCCCCAATCCAGCAGCCGCGTCTCCCTCCCTTCCATGCTGCCCCACTCCTTCCCGCTGCCTGCGGTGTGCGCGGATTGGACCTTGATAAACCAAAGCAGGGTCCCTCGCAGGTGCTGAGCTGGGATCACAGCTGTGGCAGGATGGGCATCGAGAAGACCCTCTCTGCTAGCAGCGGGGAGCATATAAGGAGGCCAAAGAGCCCCACAGAATGTCAGTTTCAATTAACCCCTTCCCTTCCCTTCCCTCTCCAGGCCCACCCTCAGCCCACGGACACTACTTAGCCTTTCCCTAGCCCTGGCGAAGGGCTGGGGCTGCCTTCTTCTCAGGGCAGGCGTCTGTTCGGTACCTCTCCATCCGCTGGATATGCGGGGGTGGGTCTCAGCCCAGTGGCTGGTTGGTGTCCACGACGGAAGAGCCACGATTGGATCCCTTGGCCGACTGTGCAGCAGTGAGGCCAAGGACTGCCCAGGCTGTGATCCCAGTGCTAGCCCTTGCAAGTCAGTCTGGGCCCCTGGCTGGGGTGGGCTGTGGATGTACGGTGCAGAGGGGCCGTTGCTCTCCAGCACCGCTGACCACATAGTCCATGGGTGCTTCCCAACTTTTTCTGTCTCGGGGTCCCGCTCCCACTAAGCCAGGATTCCCCTCCCATGTAGCAATGCAGGGCAGGCAGGGGTATTGTGACCCTCAAGATGAGAACTCATGACTCAGGGCAACTAGTGGTTTCCATCTCCAGGTGCCCAGCCTGAGACGGCTGGGGAGTGCTGGGCACCCAGGACCCCAGCTGGCGTCATTGAGCTCTGCAACTACTCACCACCTCTGAAAAGGACACCCATGGGCTGATGTCCTGGCCCTGCGGAAGCCAGTGGGAGTTTTGCCATTGACTTCAATCGAGCCAGGATATAGATTCGTAGAGTTTAAAGCCAGAAGGGACCATTAGAACATCTTGTCTGACCTCATGTGTATCACAGGCTAGGGAATTGCACCCAGTTACCCCTGTATTGAGCCAAATCACTCATGTTTGGCTAAAGCAGTGGTTTTCAATCTGGGGTCCATGGGCCCCTGGGGATCCACAGACTATGGGGTTCTGCACCTCCATTCGAAATATTTTAGGGGCCCGCAACTGAAAAAAAGTTGAAAACCCCTGGGTTAAAGCATCTTGCAGAAGGGCATTGGGTCTAGATTATAAGACATCCAGAGGTGAGACTCCCTCCTCCTGATAGCTTGTTCCAGTGGTTGATCACTAGGTTTCCCTAGGTGTCTGTAGTTGTGATAATAGAAGCCAACAGAGTCAGGGGCTGCTTTGGCAAATTTGGGTCTAAAATGTTAGAGATTTTATTTCTAAATAGCAAAAAAACCAAAATAACCAGACAGAAGAGATTTAAAGTCACAAATATGATATATTTATTTCCTACTTCACCCCTTCTATTTGATCTGCGATCATAGATTCAAGGCCAGTTGGGACCACTGTGGATTATCTAGTCTGACCTCCTGCGTAACACAGGCCAGGGAACTGCCCCAAAATAATTCCTAGAGCAGGTCTTGTAGAAAAACATCCAATCTTGGTTTGAAAACTCAGTGATGGAAAATCACCATGACTCTCGGTAAATTGTTCCAATTGTTAATTACGCTCACCGTTAAAAATGTGTGCCTTATTTCCAGTCTGAATTTGTCTAGCTTCAACTTCCAGCCACTGGATCGGGTTGGACCTTTCTCTGTAGATTGAAGAGCCCATTATTAAATATTTGTTCCCTGTGAATAACATCTTAACACGTAGAGACCTAGATCTTTGCTGTCAACCCGCCTTGCAGGGCAGAATAATCCCGAGATGGAGGGCGTCTCAAATACTTAACTTACCTTCTACATGCCCAGGCTAGCAACTATTCGTCATGGGCAAGTGAAATATCACTAGTTCCCCATCTGCCCCCCATGATTCTGTGCTATTTAGGTTCTTATTCCTTGCCCATCACTTGCCTTTCTGATCGTCATGGAGAGCCTTTATTATGTGTATTACACAGTAGCACCTAGAGACACCATTGTGCCAGGTGCTGTTGATTTTGTGCCAGGCTGCTTGAGGCTGATATTGTGCCAGTCTTATCCAAAGCTCCATGCTCCCCCCTGTAGGCTGGAGTGGGACTTGTCTGGCCCACTCCTAAACCTCTAAAAAGTTGTGGCAGCTCCCAACACCCGGCAGTGACAGCTGGGGAAGGGCAGACCAGGGAGCAGCACCAAGGCCTCCTCATGTTGTATGTGCCCTGCCCTAGAGACTGCTGTTCATCCTGCCTGCGGTTAGGGCTTGCAGGGGCACGGCTGAGTTTGGGAACTGGCAGCTGCTGCGTAAGCTCTCTGCACCGCCGGGAGCTTCGCAGCTGCCTTTGGATTTCCTGTGTCACTGCCTTTGTTCCTGACAGCTGACATGTGGCGTGAGGTGATGCCTGTTGCTTGGGCCATCTTGGGCATTGGGTCTCTCAAACTGGGTTGCTCTCTGGATCGGAGACCTCCAGAGGTCAGTGACTCAGCAGGGGGCACTCCCCTCCTTGGAGGCAGGGCTGCTTGATGCTGTGTGGGTGGAAGTGGGTCTTTCTGTCCACGTTAGACCTGGCTCTTGGTCCTGGTTGAATCCTTGCTAAGGTAGTTACCTTCTTCTGAAGCGAATCCTCCCTGCAGGGTATTCCACACTTCCTGTCCTAAACGATTACATAGCGTGCCAGTGCAGGGTTAAACAGCTGCTGTGCTCCCACTCCAGAGGTGGGTGCCTCTTAGTGGTGGGTGAAAAGGTCCCTTATCGGTGTACAGTTCCTGCTTGTCATGAAACTTAATGAAAGGGCGTTTGCGAAGGGCTTTGACAGTGTTAACAGCATGAGACCATGTCTAGGCCAGTGTAGCATTGTCGTGTAGATGTTTCCTATAGCAATGGAAGTTAACCCACCTCTCCGAGTGGCAGGAGCTAGGTTGATGGAAAAATTATTCTTCTTCAAGTAGTGTCTCTGTGGCTGCTTCGCTTCAGGTGCCCCTTGAGCCCTTGGTTGGAGAATTTTCCGCTAGCAGTGTCCATTTGGGCCGTGCATGCGCCCTATACCTCCGTATGCCAGACACCGAGGCCATATAGGGACGAGCGGGCAAACTGCCATCAGTTCCTTCTCTAGCGCCTTGGCCTGAGACGGAGCCCTAGTGTCCTCTTGGGTCTCTCCTCGGCCCCAAGGATGTTCTCCAAGGTCTTGGCAGTAGTGGCTGCTGACCCCTGACAGGAGGCAATCCTGGATTATCTGCTGGATTTGAAGAAATTGGAGTTATCAGTTAACCCAGTTAAGGTCCACTTGTTTGCAATATCAGCCTGTCATCCGAATATAGAGGGATTTTCCATATTGGCTCATTCTGTATCTAGGTTTTTTATGGGTTTGGGGAGTCTCTACCCTGAAACTGGAGACCCGACCCCAACTTGGGACCTCAATCTAGTACTCAGTTACTTTATGAAACATTTGAATTTACGGCAACCTGTTCTCTACTCCATTTATCTATGAAGACAGCCTTTTTAGGAGCCATCACAACGCCCGTAGAGTTGGGGAGATTTGAACCTTGATGGCGGAACTCCCTTTTACAAGAATAAGGTTTCTTTACACCCACGCCCTAAATTCTTACCTAAGATTCTCTCGGAGTTCCACCTCAACCAATCTATTTATCTGCCATTGGTTTTCGCGGAGCCATAGACCTATGTAGGGGTTCTGTTTTCATACCCTGGATGTTTGAAGAGCGCTGGCCTTCTACTTGGATGGGACCAAGTGATTTCAAAGGTCACCCAGGCTGTTCATCTCCTCCATGGATATATCCAAGGGATCTACGATTGCTGCTCAGAGACTGTCAAGGTGGATAGCTGGATGTATTGTCACTTGTTATGAGACCGAAAGTGTTCATCTTCCTCAAAGGGTGACAGCACATTCTACCAAGTCATGAGAAATATCCACAGCCCTGCTTAAGAACATCTGATGTCTGAGATGTGTAGGGCTACCATGTGGGCTTCAGTACATACATTTTCAAAGCACTACGCCTTGATCCAGGCCATCAGATCTGATGTGGTTCAGGGTACAGAAATACTATTTTCAATTCTGGACTCAGTTCTGAAGCTCCCTCCTGCCTGTGGGGAAATTGCTCAGAAGTCCCCTGAAGTGGAGCACCCACAGGGACACTACTTTAAGAAGAGATTACTCACCTTGTGCAGTGACTACAGTTCTTTGAGATGCATGTCCCTATGGGTGCTCCCCTGCTCGTTCTGCTTCCCCTCTGCTTCAGACGGTTCTCTGCAGAGATGTTTGAGTGGAGAAGGCATGGAGGACGGTTCGCCGACACCCCTATATAGCTTCGGTGTCCGGCAGGAGGAGGGTAAGGGGCATGTGCGGGCTGAACGGGCATTGCTATTGGAAAATCTCCGATCAAAGGCGCGAGAAGCACATGGACATCTGAAGTGGAGCACCCCTATGGACACACATCCTGAAGAACTGCCGTTACAGCTCACGGGGAGTAACTTCTTCTTCAGTTGCCCTAGCCTCATCTGTGCTGGGGGTTAGGTTGACTTAACTACTGCACTCAGGGGTCTGAACTTTTTACCCCCTGCCCCAAGTGACATGGCCAGGTCAATCTAAATTGTAAGTGTATATAGCAGGGCCAGCAGAGAATGCTGGATGATACTATAAATACTATAAAGATACTATAAAGGTTTTCTCAGCCTGAGTTTGGAAAGCCTGTTATAAGTAAGGTATATAGGGTATCCAAATGAGTGCTAATAAAGTCTACACCCCACTCCCAAGCATCATGCACGTCCTATGTATACCACGTGTCACAGGAGAAACTACAGCAGAACCTCAGAGTTCCTAACACCTCAGGAAGGGAGGTTGTTCATAACTCTGAAATGTTTGTAACTGAACAAAATGTTACGATTGTTCTTTCAAAAGTTTACAACTGAACATTGACTCAGTACAGCTTTGAAACTTTACTCTGCAGAAGAAAAATGCTGCTTCCCTTTATTGTTTTAGTAGTTTACATTTAACACAGTACTGTACTGGATTTGCCCTATTTTTTTTTTTTTTTTGTCTCTGCTGCTGTATGACTGTGTACTTCCAGTTCCAAATGAGGTGTGTGGTTGACTGGTCTGTTTGTAACTCTGAGGTTCTACTGTATGCTAGAAATGGATTTAGACATTTTAATGGGACTTATCCCTCCACCTGTAAATCCCGGCCCCTGAGGTCCTGCTCAGCACACAGAAACTACAGTGATTTTAGCTAAACTAGATTCTGAATTTGGTAACAAACCAAATTAAGCTTTTCCCAGGAGGAAGCCCTCTTGAACATGATTTAAGTGTGTCCACACCAGGGGGCTGTTTGATCTGAATTTATTTAGAAACCGATTGACTTAAATCAGACCAGTTTCTGTGTGTCTAGACTAAAAGCCCTTTGTTACCATGACTAAGATTTTTAAAAACAGCTCAGCTTCCCATTTAGGCGTTAGGACCTGACTTTAAATGCTGTTTCCCATCCTCCCCTGTTCCCCTCTGAATCCTGATCCTTGTGTCTAACTACAGCGCAGCTCAGAATGGGCCAGTCACACCCTTCCCCCTCCACACACACACCCACATCCCCTCATGCCCCAAAATAACCTCACATAGTTTGTCTGTGCATAAGCATCTTGCGGCTTTCACGTGCACGATCTTAGGCCCTTCTGAAGCGAGAAGTGAGAGCTGTATTTTCAAGTAGTGTAAAACACCTGCTGAAGCAACATTGCCTAGTGGGTAGAGCACTATATTGGGTCTCAGGAGTTTCTGGCTCTGCCAGTGACCTATGGATGACCTTGGGGAAGTCCCTTCCCCTCCCACCATCTGTCTGCTTCCTCTATTTAGGCTGCAAGTTTTTGGCACAGGGGCTGTCTCTTACTATGTGTCTGTGCAGTGTCCGGTATGATAGAGTCCTGATCTCACTTGGGGACCCCTAAGGGCTCCTTTAGTACAACTCATCAATAGTAACAGCAGTCAGACCTTAAACTTGAACTGATATAGGTCCAAGATTACCCATCATGGGCATCTGGCCAGCGTAAATTGGGTATAGCAATGGAATAATTTTTGGGATGGCTGCTCCAGAGGAATGAATAAACTTTAGGGCAGGTTGGTTAATAATCCCTAGTTTGTACGTAGCACTTTCCATCAGGAGGTGTCAAAGCACTTTACAAAGGAGGTCAGTGTCATTCTTCCCATTTTACAGATGGGTAAACTGAGGAACAGAGAGAGGAAAGTGACTTGCCCAAGGATTCCCGTCAGGCCTAGTGACAAAGCTGGGAATTGAACCCAGGGCTCAATCCAGAGTGCAGGTGAGGAGGGCAAAGGGCAGCGATAAGTGCAGTGTATTACATGGCTGTCCCCACACCGTGCATGTGGGGCGATGTGTATCTGCACTGTCTTGATTGGCCTGGTGCCCTGCAGGCCCTGGAGCCCTGGAGCCTGCCCCTTGGCATCTGACGTTGGCTCTGGGAAAGTCAAGGGCTCTCCCTGCTGCCCAGCAGAAGATGCTGCCCGCAGCTGTCGTTGAGAGGAGCAGGCGTTGTCGTGGCCAAGGCACCTGAAGCACCGCTGAATTCGGCTGGGCTGGCCTAAGTTGCCAGCGGGGTGGGGGGGAACCAACCCAGGAGTTAGGAGTGGGGCCTGGACCACAGCAGGGGGCATGGGTGAGAGAGCCTGGAATCCAAGGGTCCCCCAGCCAGACCATACCAAAGGTCACCGAGCCAGATTGTACCAAGGGTCTCCCAGCCAGACCATACCCAGCCGGATTGTACCAAGGGTCAGCTGGACCGTACCAAGGGTCAGCCAGATCACACCAAGGGTCCCCCAGCCAGACCATACCCAGCCAGATCACACCAAGGGTCAGCCAGATCACACCAAGGGTCCCCCAGCCAGACCATACCCAGCCAGATCACACCAAGGGTCAGCTGGACCGTACCAAGGGTCAGCCAGATCACACCAAGGGTCAGCCAGATCACACCAAGGGTCAGCTGGACCATACCAAGGGCCAGCCAGATCACACCAAGGGTGACCCAGCCAGACTGTACCAAGGTTCAGCCAGATCACACCAAAAGGGTCCCCCCAGCTGGACTGTACCAAAGGTCAGCTGTACCATACCACGGGTCAGCCAGACTGTACCAATGGCCAGACAGACCAGACAGCTCATACCGAGGGTCAGTCAAAGCAGCTGGCTCTTACCAAGACAGCAGCTGGGGGAGCGGGATGGGGACAAGAATTGAAGAGCTGAGCAAAGCAGAAATGGGAGGTTTTCACATAGTCCATTTCTGACCATTTGAAGCCGAGGTCTGGGGTTGGAGGCTGCTCTGGGGGCCGCGCTCCTAGCCAGGCCACCTGCTGCGCAGCCCCCTTCCCGTCCCATCCTCCAGCACGGTTGGTGCCGATGGGCAGTTCAGGCTCTCCGTGGCTGGCATGAGGTCACACTGCTGTCTGTTGGAGACACCAGCTCTGGCTGGGGGTCGTCCCGCCTTGCATCCAGGCCCACATGCCCCGGATTTTGGGAGGTGTCTGCTGGGACCCCGGTGCTGCATGTCTGTCCTGTGGGGCTGTCCTCCTGAAGGCAGCGCTGGTACCGGGTGGCGGAGCAGGCCGGGCGAGGGGGACTAGGGTTGGCAAAGAGGAACTGGCTGCCCATGAGTGGGATTTCTGCCTCCAAACGCGTCAGCCGAACCAGGAGTACCATGAAGAGCTGATCTAAGCACAGACCTGCCCCCACTGTTCTTTGCAGGCTCCTGGGTTTAGCACATGATGAGGACAGGCTGGGATTGCAGGGGATTTCTTTGCCTCTAAGCTGACAAAGTGTGTTTAGCACCTGGTCTGGCTGCAGATGCTGCCAGTCAAGCCTCTCTGCCTTGTCAATTTTGGCAGCCTCCTATACGCCAGCCCCGTCTGGCTGCAGGCGCGTGTGCCAGCTCCTCGGTCTCTGATCTTCTCTCTGGCGGCTGGGATCCAAGGAGCATGTGGCTCCCTGCCACCTCCCTTCCCCTGGGCTGTGGACTGCTCAGAAGCTGCTTTTCCCTGGTGCACTCTGAAGATCTGCTCTCCCTGCAGAGTAAGGCCGAGTCACATCCCCCCCGGCCTCGCTCTGGGCAGCATTCGCACTTCGAGGCTCACAACACACCGAAGAGGGAGGAGTGCCCCCCATCTTACGAAGGCCCCCGCACCCCACAGCACAGCGTGCCCGAGCACGTAACTGAGGTTAGCTCTGCCCCAGTGGAAAGAGAGACAAGGTGGGCATAGTATGCTTCTTACTGGACCAGCTTCGTTGGTGAGAGAGAGAAGCTTTCCAGCCACACAGAGCTTTTCTTCAGGTCTGGGAAAGGTTCTCCCAGCAAAATGCAAGGTGGAACAGTTTGATTAGCATGAGTAGCATATATTGTAAGTAAGGGGCCATTCAAGGCAGAGGTGTCCATTAACACCTCCACAGTCATAGGACAAAAAGAGGGGGTTAGTGGGTTACAGATCGTTGTAACAGCCATAAAGCCAGTGTCTCTGTGCAATTTGTGATTTTTAGTGTCTAGCAAAGTTATGAATTTCAGTTCCCAGGCTTTTCTTTTGAAAGCGTTGTGCAGGTTTCCTTTGAGGACAAGGACTGACAAGTCAGGTGTAGAGTGATCGCTTTGTAAAAAGTGTCCACCCACAGAGTGATAGGGTGTGTTTGTCTTTTATCATTTCCCTGTGTAAGTTCATTCGAGAGCGTAGTGATTGTCTGGTTTCACCCACACAGTTGTTATTGTGGCATTTAGTGTGCTGGATGAGGCACACCACAGGCTGCGACAGGCATGTGTAGGACCCATGGATCTGGAAAGGTGTGTTGGGGTGGGGGTGTTGATTGTTGTAGTGGTGGAGCTATGTCTGCAGGTTTTGCATCTGTTGTTCTGGCAGGGTCTGGGGCCGCTTTGCGCTGGTGTGTCCTGGTCTGTGGGGAGTTTGCTTCTGAGGAGCTTGGAGAGGTTGAAGGTTGAAGGCCAGAAATGGGGGTTCAGGAATGATTTATTTCGGGATGGGCTCCCCATTGAATATGGGTTGTAGTTGTTAGATGATACCCCGTATGGATTCCAGTGTGAGGTGGTAGGTGACAACTCAGGATGTGCAGTTGGAGCGGGTTTTATTTCTGTCCTGAAGCAGGTTCTCCTGGGGTTTTGGGTGGCCCGTTCCATGATGCAATCTACTTCTCTGGTGGCGTGTCCTAGTTTGGTGAAGGCGGGTTTAAATGGGTTAAGGTGTGTATCCCGGACCTTCCCCTCGGAGCATATTCTGTGGTGCCTGAGTGCCTGGCTGTAGAGAATGGATTTCTTGGAGCGTTTGGGGTGGTTACTGGATCTGTGAAGGTAGGTGGGGAGATCCTGGGGTTTCTTGTATATGGTTGTCTGTAGGGTTCCATTGTGGAAGCTGATCATAGTGTCCAGGAAGTTGACGCTAACGTGGGAGTGTTCCAATAAAAGCTGTTCCCTCCTCTCCCATCTTGTCTCTCTGGTCTCCTGGGACCCACACGGCCACAACTACACTGCAGACAACCAGTGGGAAGAGTCACCCGTTCCCCTCCCTCTAATGTGGTGTTTCTTAGCCCACACCGTGGCGTCAGCCCGGTGTGAACTCAGAGGGGAGAGTGCCCCCTCGTGACTCATCACCACTGCCCGCAGGTCTTCAGAGCCCACACCAGGGGGGCCTTGAAGTGGCCCCAGGGGCCGGCCCGTGGGGCTGTTGCTTCTGCGGGCGGCGTAGCGGGGAAGGGGGCAGCGCCTGCTTGTGAGACGTGGCTGTTCATTTCAATGGAAGGTCGTTGCTCTCTCAGCCCCCTGCCCTCACTGGGTCTGCGCCGTCTGAGGTGTGCGGCTCCGGCCTCTTGCCCCTCCCACTAGGAGCGTGCGGGGGGCGGGGGGGCTAGAAGAACGTCAGTTTGGGGGAGTGGGGGGGCAGTGTTGAGCTGGGGGGTGGTCAGGTTGGGGAGGGGGCTGGTGCTGGGAAGGGTTTGCGTTCCGTTCTGCTGGAGTTATCTTTCCATCTCCCGTCTCCTCCCATCCTGTTCTCCTCTGGAATGACATTGGCACCGGCCCTCCCTTGCACCTCCCCCTCCTTTGCCCCCCGGCTTCTCCGTGCCCCCTGATCTCCCCTGCATCCTCTTCCCCCCCAAATTCCCCTCCCCCATACCTCCACCTGTGGCTCCCCCTGCCCTTGGCTAGCGAGGCGCTCCAAGCAGCTCCCCCGTCCTGTGCTGGGTCCCTGTGGGGGCAGGACAGGTTGCACGAGGCTGCGGTGCCCAGCAATGTCCCAGGGCCTCCGGCCACCCTTCTCTGCGCATTAACCGGCAGCTCTGCCCCGGCAGGTTCACGGTGCTCTTCTCCCATGGCAACGCTGTGGACCTGGGCCAGATGAGCAGCTTCTATATCGGCCTGGGCACCCGCATCAATTGCAACATCTTCTCCTACGACTACTCGGGCTACGGCGTGAGCACGGGGAAGCCCTCGGAGAAGAATCTCTACGCCGACATCGATGCGGCCTGGCAGGCCCTGAGAACGAGGTGAGCTCCGCCTGGGGCCAGCTAGCCTCCCCAATGGCCTCACGGGCACAAGGCTGCTTGGGAGGGGGAGTAAAGGGAAATGGGTATGGGAAGATCTGGCCTTCCCGGAGTCCTGCTCAGGCAGTCAGTGCCTGGGGACCCCAGGCCGGGCATAACAGAGGGGCTACGGGTTGTGATTGAGGGGCATCACAGAGCTGTGGCTAGGAAGGACCCCCACAGCCGAGATAGCAGGAGGCTGCAGGTCAGGACTGGAGGGCATCAGCAGAGTTGGGGGGGATCCCAGGGCTGGCATAGCAGGGAGCTGTGGGTCAGGCTTGAGGGGCATGGGCAGAGCTCAGGGCCAGAAGAGCGTGGGAGGGGAAGGGCTGCAGGTTAGGGGTGAGAGAGGCACCATGGCCCAGTGGATAGGCCTTTGAAGATCTGAGTCCCACTCTGTGACTTTGGGCATGTCTCTCCTCCATGCCTCAGTTTCCCCATATGTAGAACAGGGAGAATGATACTGACCTGCCTCGTAGGAGATGTGATGAGGGGTTTTGCTTATTGTGTGTCAAGTTCTTTGAGAGCCTCAGATGGAAGGTCACGTGCTAGAGCAGGGCCAAGGTTTATTTATGATCTGGACGACTGTCACCTGGTGGGACTGATTGCTGCTTCAGGGCAGCTGTAGGGTGAGATTTCTGGGGCCTCCAGCTGCGTGCACAGTATCAGAGGGTAGCTTTCCCTGTGGTCGCAGAGCCCCTCTGCAGGGAGCCAGGGAGAACAGACGTGGCACAGAAATAATGGGGGCAATAGGAGGGAACCCACCACACCTTTGTGAACCTGGAAGAAGGTTCAGGTTTCAAAGCCTGAGAGTTGGGCTAAAAGTGGGGGAGTATTTTGGGGCAGATGGGCAGATTTCTCAGCTAGCTACAGAGGAGAGACAGCCTTGTGGCTTAAACCTCAGAGAGCTAGGACTCCTGGGTTCTCTTTCTGTCTCTGCCACCGACCCAATGGATCATGTCACTTCCACCTTTCAGTGCCTCAGTTTCCCCATCTGTTCAACGGGGAGGACCCAGGCTTGGGTGGATAGATGTGCATAGGGAGCCATGTTCCAGGTGAAGGGAGGCGCCCAGGGATTCCTGACTCCCAGCTCTGGAGCGCTCCACTGGGATGAACCGTCCAGTGTTGCTGGGAGATCTCATGTTTCTATGGAGTCCCACCAGGCTCCATCCTCTCGCCCTGCGACATGAAGCTGTTGGGGGATCTGGCAAGGCAATGCTGGCTGCAGCACGTGGCTGCCACCCGGCTCTGTCCCTCCACCAACAAGGAGCCCCGTCCCCCAGTTCTCTCGTCAGCCTAGATCCACACCAGTGTGAAAGGCAAGTGGCTGAGGCTGAGGCCAGACAATACAGGGTGAGGAGAGCTCTCCTAATCTCAGCATCCCCTGACTCAGGCCACGGGGCAGAGCACCAGTAGCACGTGTGTGACACTCCCTCTCCGTGCCCAAGCCACAGATACTACAAGGAGAGCTGGGGAGATATTTCCACTGAAACTTTTTTCAGCGAAAGAGGCAGATTCAGATTGACCAAAACATTTTGCGAATTCACCTTAATTTTTGCAAATTGTTTGTAGCAAAAAGCTCAAAATCAAAAAGGCTTGACTGACTTTTTTCAACTTTGCGAGTTGCTGAAAACATCGGAACGGTTTGGGTTTGGGGTGACCCGCAACGATTTTTTTCCAGAGTTTTACAGCTAGCCAGCGACTCCCAAACTCCATTTCTCACCCAGCTCTAGATCTGAGTCTGTTACAACCCCAGCTGTGAGCTGTGGTCAAGCGGTAGAGCCCTGGCACGCTTTTAGCTCTGGAGGTCCCCGGTTTGGCCCCCCAGTGTGTTGGTCGAGATGGCAGCTGTCATGCCCAGATGTGGCCACGGGGACATCCAGGGTAACTGCTGCTGCTCGTCAGGGGAGCCGCGCGCCCTGAGGAGGCCCAGCTGGCTCAGAACACAGCAATTTGGTGGCTCAGCATTTCAGGTGGCTGGGAACCCATCACCCATGATGAGATACAGGCAGCCCAGCTCAAGGTCACTGCAGAGAGTGCCGTGGGGGCGGGGAGGGCCAGGAAAGCCCCGTGGCCTGCACTGTGGAAAACAGGAAACCTCACTGGGCGAGACAGGGAGGCTGCTGGTGGGGTGGGGGCAGGGCTGAGCTAATGCACGGGACGGCGCGGGCGGGCAGGCTGCGGGGGAACCGTAGGGACGGAGCCTTCCCCTTGGGGTGGCCAGTGTGACCGTGGTCCAGGGCTGGGTGCTGCCAGCGTGCAGGGGACTGGTGGGTCCCAGCTTAGCTCCCAGGGGACAGGGCCAGTGGAGATGGTGGCTTTAACTGGCCATCACCTCAGTAGCCTCAGCGAGGAGACCAAGGGCTTCCCGGGCCCCGGAGGCTGAACCCCTCCTTTCTGGGCAGGTGGTGGTTAGGGATGGGGGACAGGTGGCAGAAGGAAGCATCCTGGAGAACCAGCCATGATGCATGAGCCCCGCTGACTTGGCACAAAGGGACGGGCCCGGACGCTTTCTTCTGCCACGCGTCGATCAGCGCCAAGGAGGCCCTTGTGGATTGGATGCAGGGGGCTGACGGGTGCGAGGCTGGGAGCCTCAGAGGCTGCCCTGGAAGGTGCCCAGCAAGGGGCTGTGGGGAGGTTTGTGCCCTTTTTGATACGGTAGGAAGAGGGTCTGGAAGGTTTGGTTTGTTCCGCCTAATTTTGTGTCTGGCGGGGGTGGCAGGTCTGGTTTAGCTGGAGGACTCCTTGGGTGACTCTGGGATGTGCAGTGGGAGCTTTGAACTGGACGACAGGATCGCTGAATCTTCTTTCCAGGGAGTGTTTCTCCTACAGGAAATAAGGCAATAAGGGAAGTGGTGTGAACAGCCTGAGTAGAAATCCCTTGACCAGGACTCCCCTGGGCATGGTCTGCCCGTGTCTAACCCTGTCGACTCTGCTGTTGCTCAGCGTATAACCGGGGCCAGGAGGCCTGAGTTCCCAATGTGACAAACCACACCAGGAAACAAATAAAGTTTCAGGTCTTTTCTGCATGTCGTTAGAGGGTGCCACACTCCCCTCCCCCCACACAGGTTCCCTTTATTACTAGTTGTATTAGAGCCAAGCTAAACCTGGGCCCATTGTCCCAGGTGCTGCACAGACACAGAGAGAGACAGTCCCAGCCTCAGACCACAGCCTAGCTAGACAACAGAGTCAAAGGGCAGGCAGGGAAACTGAGGCACAGGGTAGGGACTTGCCCAAGGCCATTCAGTGGCAGCACTAGGAACAGAACCCAGCTCTTCTGAGTCCCACTCTGCTGCACTACCCACTCGGCCACACTACCGCTACTGAGCAGGGAGGCGGGTTCTTCCTGTGGTCTTCGGAGGAGGCCGCCTGTCCCTCCTCTGGCTGCCTAGTGCCTGTTCGGAGAGCAACCTGCACTGTGCCTGGGGTGTCACAGCCGCCGGCCCTGTCATCTGGGCAGTCACAGGCAGGGGCCGGCGTCTCTGCGGAGGGGGAAGCAGGAGGGAGAGGCCGGAGGCCGCGATTTATGTGGTGGCACTAGACAGTCCCAGCCCACCCAGCTGCTCTGCTCTGGGGTGACTCATCGCGCGGCGCCATGGGGAGCCTTCCGGTTTGGGTGAAGGCAGGACGTGGGCTGGGCTCTGTTAAAAGAGAGAAGCCACAGAGTGGGGCTGAGCACTCAGCAAAAGAATCCGCCTTCCCTCTCCAGGTTCAAGCTGAGCCCCAGGGCAGAAATGACTAGTCTAGACCAGGCTCCCAACCCTGAGTGGGGGGCTCATTGGCCAGTCCCTCGGGACCAGTATCCCTCTGCAGAGCAGGTGTATGCCTTCACTGGCACCGAGAAAACCGACTGGCAATTTAGTTGTATTTCACCCAGAGGGAAGGATCCAAACCGGGGGAAAGACCAAGCCCCCCCCCCCGGACAGACTGGGCCTTAGCAATTCAACCGGAGAGGTGTGTCCTTCCAGAGCAGGGGATGTGGGGGAGGTAGTTTGCCCGGTTGTTGCCCAGGCTGTGGGTAAACAGAAGCCTCAATCCCCACGGCTGCCAACGTGGCATCTTCCCCCAGCACCGAACGCCCTGGGGAAATGTACACTGGAGCTGCTGACGTTGCCTTACTCGATGCCTTACTTAAATTGATCCTGGGTGGGTGACAATGAGACATGGAGCCCCCCCAGACCCGACGGCTCCTCCCAGCCACCAATGGCCCCTGCCTCTCCTGCACCCCACAGTCCCTCTGCTGGCTCCTGGCTGGGCCACCCTCCTGCCCAGGGCCCCTCCCTGCCTTGCTGCTGCCTCAGTTTCTGCTCCCAACACTTCCCTCCACCACCACCCCTGCCCTCAGCAGCCCCCCACTGGAGCAGCCGTCCCCTCCTCTGCCCATTTCCCCCTCTGTCTCCCCCAGCTTTCCCTGCCCTACATCCGCCCCACAGGCCTGCACGGGACTCAGCCATGCCCCCCCCCCCGTGGATCTTAGCCTGCCCAGGACCGGGGGGGGCACCTCAGGCTGGTCCGATTGAATCTGGGCTGGGGGGGAGCCAGCCACCTGTGAAGGGGCGAGGCCCGAAACCCAGAGGGGATAAGCCAGTCACCATGGCAACCTCTGCGGTGCGTGTAGGTTAGCCCCGCGATGGGTGTTTGTTTCAGCTGATAGCGTTGGGGGGAGAGGCTAGAAGAAGGGGGGCCCTGCCCTTCGTGCACTGAGCTCCGTGGCAACGGCCAGGAGGAGTAGGATCAGGCCCGAGGGCGGGGGGGCCCCACTTCCCCCCCGCCAGGAGGCAAATCAAGCCTGAGTCGATGTTTTCGCTGCTGTGCAGGGTTCAGCTCCTTGTTGCCGCTCTCGGGGGGAGGCCAGAGCCCCCCAGCAACGGCTCCTTGGGATGGATGGGAACAGGCTGCTGCGTGGCTGGGACTCAGGAGTCCGGGGTGCATGGCCCAGCTCTGCCTGTGTGAGCGTGGGTGGGTCACTCGGTCTCTGTGGTTGGGGATGGTTAACCTGCCTTTTGCCCAGGTGGCCTGCAGGGAGGCAGCCGGCTTGGGCTGCCCTTTGCATTGCCCTGTATTGGGGTCCCTGATGGGCTGGGGGGAATCCCACCACCTAGTGTCCTCTGCCCAGGGACCCTCACTCTCGGAGAGTCATAGGAGCCAGGCTTATCGGACCTTCTAGCCCATCTCTTGGCCTGGGCGGGACAGTTCCTTGTTTGCCATCAACCTGTTGTGTTGGGATCTCCCTTTGGGGCTGCAGGGAGAATGTCTCCCCCCAGCTGGACAGCACCTGGGAATTAACCCCCCAGATTCCCTTCCTGCTCAGGTACGGGATCAGCCCGGAGAACATCATCCTGTATGGGCAGAGCATCGGCACGGTGCCCACCGTGGACCTGGCCTCCCGCTACGAGTGTGCCGCCGTGGTGCTGCACTCGCCCCTCACCTCGGGCATGAGGGTCGCCTTCCCCGACACTAAGAAGACGTACTGCTTTGACGCCTTCCCCAAGTGAGTGTTCCCCCCAACACTGACCCCCCCGCCCAGCTGGGAAGATTGCTCAGCTCAGGCTGCCAGGGGACGATGGCCCAGTGTCCACATGGGCTCCAACTGCAACTCGCCCTTGCAGGGGTGGGGGGCAGCACAAGAGATTGTGGGTAAAAGGTGAGCCTTGGGGCTGTTTTCTGTGTGGATGCCTTGGAAGGACACCTGATTATCCCTTGGGGAGGCGCCTGGTCTCCACAGGGGTGCATGGATGTCCATCGGTGCCAGATGGCAGGATGCAGACAGACTGTTAAAGTGCCTGGGTCTGAAAATTGGTGCCCCTCTGGCTGCCAGCTGCCCCTCTGGAAATCCAGCCACCCCTGTAAGGGGACGGGCAGGCACCGGTTTAATCCCACCCTCCCCCATTCTCGTGCTGCCGCCACCCCTGCTGGGCCCCAAAGCCAGCCTGAGGACCGAAGGCAGATTCTCCTCCAGAAGTGGCCACACATCCCCAAAACAGTGAGATTACGGGGTGCCTGCATGGTGCTGCTGTGTACCCACAGCACCCCGCTTGCATTGGAACCTCAGCCTGGGGCCTTCGAATCGCCTTGCAGACATTAGTTGCCCAAATGGGCTTTTCCTGTTTGCGCAGCATCAGCAGAATGGGTTGTTAAATTCCCGTCGGCGCCCCTGTGTAATCACAGTGACAGCCGTGGCTCTGGTTTGCCCTGCAGACCTCTACATCTACACTATAGTAAAACATCTGGGGCTGGCCCTGGTCCGCTGATTCAGGCTGTGGGTCTATAAAATTGCAGAATAGATGTTCGGGCTGGAGTCTGAGCTCTGAGACCCCACAAGGGGAGAGGGTCCCAGAGCTCCAGCCTGAGCCGGATATCTCCTGCAATTTGATGGCCCTGCTGACCCAGGCCAGCCACAAGTGTTCTATAGCCGTGTACACATACGGTCAGTTACAGGCAACATCCATCACAGAATCATAGAAATGTCTGGCTGGAAGGGACCCGGGGAGGTTGTCTAGTCCAGCCCCCAGCGCTGAGCCAGCACTAAGTAAACCTTGATAGGTTTTTGTCCAACCTGTTCTTAAAACCCTCCAGGAACAGGGATGTACCGAAAGGAAAATCCCCAGGGAACTGTGCCAAGAGATATGGTGGATCCTCCATCACTTGGAATCTCTGACTGGCGATCAGTCGGCTCTTTCTAAAGGACGCGCTCAGGCTCCCCGAGTTCTGAGCTCATTGCAAGAAGCACTGGGGGAAATCCTCTGGCCCATGCGTGCAGGAGGTCGGAGCAGGTGACCACACCGGTCTCTTCTGGCCTTGAAATCTAGGAGTTGACAGGACTGGCTGGAAGAAGCCCCCTGTTTTTACTTGTGGTCAGAGCATGGCGGAGCCAGAGTCCGTGGGGTCTGTCTTTGCTGCAGAAGAGGTGCGTTCTGAACTCAGGTTAGCGAACCAGGTGAAAACCGTAGTGAGGGCTTTGGACTGGGCTGAGCAGATGCAGATGGAGCCTGGACTGGATCTTGAGCTGCCGTGTGCTATTTCAACCCGAGTTCAGAACATGCCTCTTTGGGTCTGAGGGCCAATCCATGTGGAGCCCCTGCCTCCGATCTTGTGGCACCCCTAGCAAGCCCATTATTGTGGGCAAACACTGGTCTATGGTGTGTTAGAAGATACACAGTCCCTGTCGTGAGGGGTTTGCAGTCTAGCTAAGGGTTGGGGGACTGGGGGGGTTTGCTGCGAGTCCTTACCATAATTCCTCAGGCCCTCCATCCCCAACAGATTGTGCACAGGGCTGTGATCTAGTTGGTTGCTTCCCCTCCTCCACCCCAGAGGTGGCTGCATTTCAGTGGTGGGGCCTGGGCTGCAGCGTGTTCTGGGGCGCCCCTCGTGGCAGGAGGTGCTCAATGCAGGGCAACGTTTGCTCAGGGATTGTTTGCTTCTCTCCTCCCTGCAGCATCGAGAAGGTGTCCAAGATCACTTCGCCCGTCCTCATCATCCACGGCACCGAAGATGAGGTCATCGACTTCTCTCACGGCCTGGCACTGTACGAGCGCTGCCCCAAGGCCGTGGAGCCCCTGTGGGTGGAGGGGGCAGGCCACAATGACATTGAACTGTACAGCCAGTACCTCGAGCGCCTGCGGAAGTTCATCTCCCAGGAGCTGGCCAGCCAACGCAACTGAGCCCCAGCTGCCACCCCTGACTCTGACCCAGAGGCAGGATCGGGCCGCACTGCCCGTGCAGGTGTAACAACTTGGGCAGCCTCAGCTCCAGCCCACACTGAGGTTGGCGAGCTGGCGGGACATGGCCAGTCCTCAAGTCATTGGTGTTTCCAGGCACTGTGCTCCCGGCTCGGCCCACCCTCTGCCTCCCAGCCAGATACTACAGACGGGACATGCTGGGTGGCTCCCATTTCAGCCTGGGCAGCCCCAGCTGGAGGACAGCTAGAGGAGTCCCCATGCGGTGGGGACAAGACCGGCTCCAGCTTTCTGACTTCTGCTCCAAGTGCTGAGGCCACTTTCGATCCATCTCCGGAGCTTGCCGTGGGTTCTGTCCCCCCATCCCCACTGCAAACAGCCCTCTTAGTTCCTTTCCATCATACAGCTGTTCTGCCACAAGCAATGAGATGTTTTGGAGTCCTGGCATGGCCGCAGATTTGGGGGGGTTAATTATCCCTGAAGAGCCCCATGCCTTTTCCCATTTGGGATCTGATCACTGCATGAGACACCCCCCACCCCTCCTTCTGCTTTACCCAGTTCGGTAACATCAGAATGGAGGAGCAGGGCTCTCTGGCCCTGAGCAAAGCTTCCCTTGGATCGAACACAAGTGAGGACCGGGAGGGCAGGGATGGAGGGGACCGAGTGGCGTTTGATCTCCCTGCTGGGAAGGAACGGCCCCGACATGCAACCCCTGCTCTCTGAAAGGGGTCGGGCAAGCGTGGTTAGGAGACATGCGCTGTCCCCGATCTTCAGCATCCGTCCTGTTTTCTCTTTCTGCAAGACTCCCCTGTATTTGGGGCACCCCCTTTCTTTACTCCAAATATCTAGAGACAGATCCCTCGAGTCATGCTGGAAGGAGGGAATCGAAGAATAAAGATTTAAGATGTAAAATTTTATAACACTTCTCACCAGGTGCCCATCTGGGGCTTTTTTAAACCTCTGGGCATCCCAGATCGGGTGGTTTTAGAGTCCAGCACAAGGGGCAATTTATGACACTTTACACAGTGTGATGTGTCGCACCAGCAGCCCGATTTCCCCCTTCCACCCAAGTAGTACACAGCTGCAGGTCCGTGAGCACAGCATGAGTTCACCAGCAGGGACAGCAACCCTGTGCCCCTTCCCCCCCTCCCCACTGTCATGCCCCCCTGTCCAAGGTGGATAGAAGCCACTGGGGCACCGTTCTCTTTGCCAGCTCCATTCTGGGATGTGCTGCCAGGGCAAGGGGGCACAGGAGATTTATGCCACTTCCATTGCCCTCCGGATTCTGGGGACTGAACCTGCCCCCAGACTAAGTCAGAGCAGCCCCGGGGTGCTTGAAATCTCTGGCTTTCTGTGCTCCTTTTTCTGGCTCCCCTCCCCACAGTATCGGAGCCCCTCATGATTGCTAATGTATTTATTTTAACCCCCCTGGGAGGCAGGGCAGGGCTCTTATCCCCATTTCACAGAGGGAAAACTGAGGCACCAAGAGACTGGTTCAGGCTGATTTTAGTGGGAGTTAGGCAAAGGTCCCCCAGTGAGTTTGTAGCCAAGCAGGGAAATGAATCAGCCACTGGACTAGCTGTCCTCTCTCCAGAAGGGTGGGCCAGTGCAGAATCTCTGACGCCATGTGCTCTGTGCTAGGGAATTCATCTCCAGGGCCTTGCAACATAACAGCCCCTCTGTGCCCCCAGAGCAGCGTATGGGGACCAGCGGAGGCTGGATGGGGAGGGGGCAGACTGGCCTGAGGGGTGTAAATTGCCTCAGTTTAGAACGGGTCCCCCTGACCTAATCTCCCCCTTTGCCCCATTTATTAGGATCCACAGCAGAATCTCTGCCCCAGGTGAGTTCCTGACGTGCTGGGCGGGAGGTTTGGAGCCTCTCCAGAGCTCTGGTTGTGCTGGCATTTTCCCCCCATTGTTGGGCACGAGGCTGGCGCAAAGCAGCCACCAGCGTTACAGGCAGCTGGGGCCCCTCACCCCATTCCTGCAGGTGAGCAACAGCACACAAGGAGCCAAAACAGACGCGGCCTCAGCCCCCCCAACCCTCCTCCCAATTCTGACCTGCATGTGCATCCCCCTCCCCGCAGGGCTGAGTTTTAACCCCAAATGTCACCAGGCCTGGGTAGAAAACCCGCGGGATGAACGTGGCTCTCGGGAGAACGAGTGCGAGCTAAGCCGGGAGGGCTGGTGTCCTGCAAGCTCTGCTGGTGTCCTCAGTCCTGATCTGCACCCTGCTCTCCTACACCTGGGGGTCTCCCCTGCCCCAGCTTTACCAGTCCCAACCCGTAGCCCCCTGCCATTGCAGTCCCAGGCTCCCCCTACCAGCTCTGCTGATGACCAGGAACCTTGACCTGGCTGCAGGGCGGGAGGACGAGTGGGTCAGTGCAACAGGAGGGGGAGCTTGTAAAGGGTACCCAGTGCAGAGGAGTGGGGCTAGGAGAGTCGGGGGAAGGGAAGGAGACAAGCCCCACTAGCAGCCAGCGAAAGCCTGGTGCCCTGATGCCTGGCTCTGTCCGGTGGCTCTGAGTCCTGGCGGGGTTGGGGGTGGCGGGAAGGGTGGGACCTTCCTCAGTCTGGGGCAGCGTGTGGGGAAGAGACATGTGCAGGGGACACTACTACTGGCGTAACATGTCCACCGTGCACACGGGCATTCACCCCACCACGGGGTCACACCTGCCCCCCCATGTGCATACTCCCGATGCACCCTCCCCACGTGCACTCACTTGTATACCTCCCTGTGTTCACACCCATGTGCACACTTACATTTGCACATCCACACACAGAAGTACACACCCACCTACACACGTGCACTCCCAGCCATAAATATAAGAGCCCACATCCCCCATACACATGTACTCACACCTACATCCATGTACGCCTACACCCAGGAGTTGGCCACCTCTGCTGGAAGCTCACTGTGCCCACCCTCCACCCCTCAAGACGGCCTGATGTGGGCCGTAGGGGGGAGCACCAGAGACCTGGCACTGGAGTGTTGGGCAGGGCTGGAGCTCGGGGGGGGAGCATTTGGTTTGGGGCCTGGCAATGATCCAACTCCTTACCCCGCCCTACAAGGGTGCCCATGTGTCCCTAGCAGGGTGGGGGCATGGCCCATGTGGGGTGTGCTAGGGGGTCCCTTCTGAATCAGACCTGCTCACATCACAGTTGTCCATTGCCCCCCCCCCGCACTGGGCGGGTCAGCCCCTGCTGGTGCGCTCAGTGCCCCCCTCACCAGGGACGTGCTGGATGGGCCTGCGTCTGGACTGGGGCAGATCATACGCCGGGGGGGGGGCCCGGTTTGCAGAAGGGCCCAAGCCTGAGCTCCAGAACAGATAATCAGACCCGCTCGGGGGTGCTGCTCTACCACATCCCCCCCCACTCCAAGCCCCAACTGGGCTCCGTCTGTCCCAGGCACGTTCTGGCCGCTAGCCATGCTGCCCATTTGTCAGGCCTTCTCCGAGCAGCCCTGTCCCAGCACTGCCTGCTCCCCTCCCCAAGGCTGGTCTCAGAGTCCTGGTCCCCCCCACAGCCTGTGATTCCCTGTTGCCCTGCATGTCCCCCCCCAGGCCCGTGGCCTCCTGCAGGGTCAGGTGACGTGCGCTAATCTCCTTGGGGGCCTGGCGGGGCTCAGGGGCAGTCACGTGCATGGGCCACGCCGCGGGTCTGCTGCCCTGGTCTCCGCTGGGAGGTCTCAAAGGAGCTCATTGTTCGGGCCGGGAGCAGAAACTGAGGTGGCAACAGCAGCAGGAGGCCGAAAACAGCGGCCCGGGGCCTCCATCCCAGCCCCACTCGCCCCATGGACAAGGCAGCCGCCCTGGCTGGCCGTTCGGCTCTGGGCGGCTGCCATGGAGGGGCCGGCAGGGGCGCTGCCATTCAGGATGGGCTGCCCCGTTCTCTCGCCTGGCCCTGCAACCCGGCTGCCCCGGCCTGGCCCCCGTCAATGCTCTGCTCACTCTCCTGCGCCTCTCTCAGCCTTCGGGGCTCCTACGATGACCCGGGACACTCGCCCTGCCCTGCTCCCCGTGGTATCCACCCTCGGCATCTCTCCCCAGCTGCCTGGATGCTCCGGCAGGTGGAGATGGAGCCTGCCATCGGGAGCTCCCTACATGTGGATGGGCTAGTGATACAACACACCCTCTGTCGTAGCAGAGCCATGTACTGGTTAGAGCTGCGGACTGAGGGGTCCAGACTCCTGGCTTCCCTTCCCAGCTCTTGGAGGGGAGTAGGATCTAGTAGATAGAGCAGGGAAGTGTGTGTGTGTGTGGTTGGGGCAGGGGGTGCTAAAAGTCAGGACTCCTGGGTTTTGTTATCAGCTCTTGGAGGGGAGTGGGGGTCTAGTGGTGAGAGCAGGGGTGTGTGTGTCTGTGTGTACAGGAGCAGGGGCTTGGAATTAGGACTCCTTGGGTCTTGCCTTGTAAATGTAACATGGTGCTACCTCCTCAGCTTTCTCCACCCCTCGGAGTTTTCCTCCAGTCCCTCTACCCAGATTCACACGGCTCCTGCCTGCAGAGCGCCCACTGGGTCTGATGCACACAGACACCTCTGTCATTTAGGGACATCCTTGGACTTGAACTCAAACATTCCTGATCCTATAGAAGCTCAGCCTCTGGCCCTGATTCCCCCTTGCTGCCCTCTGTCCGCAGCCACCACCCTCCCTGGCTCCAATGAGCCAGACCTAATCCTGACACAGAAATATTCTGTTTGTGCCAAATGTATTTTTATCCTCTTACTGCTGCCTGTTTCCTGTTTATAAAGACCCCTGAAGCGCTGACGCAAGCCCAGCAGCCTAGATGCTGGGCTCCAGAATTGTGTGCAGCAGGGCCTAGGCTTGGGGGTTTTACTTACTGTGTCCTGGGAGAGGGATGGTCCAGCCCACCAAAGCTGATCCCCAAAATAAAAAGAAAGGAGGGGGGTCTAACCTTACAGCAAAGGAGCTACTGTCTAGTAATCGAATGCTTGGCACTTCATACATATTACTGGGGACCCCCAGGGTCTGGGTGTGGCACAGTGAAGGACAATCCCTGCCCTGAAGAGTTAATGACCTATGGAGACCCAGGGCGCACAGAGAAACAGAGAGGTGAAGCCACTTGCCCAAAGTCCCACTACGGATTAATGGTAAAACTGGGATTAGCATCTCCTGATTCCCATCCTAGTACCCTGTCCGCTAACCCATGAGCCTTTCTGTGCACACCCCTGGGATGGGGGCGATAAGGTGATTGATGAACTAGGTATTTGAGCTGAGCTGATTGCTGGACTATGACAAATGGTTTATATGAGATGATTGATATTTCAATTCTATAGCTAGATTAGAATACATTAGCTGTGAATATAGGGATTAGATGAATGAATTAGATGAGATGAGAGATTAGGTGATAGCTAGCTAGATGAGAGTTTAGACTGAATGACAGTCAGAAGAGGGACAGATTAGATTAGCTAGATTAAATAAAGTGGCTGATGAATGTAGAATAGATCAGAAATGTAGAATAGATGACTGACAGATGAAAGGCAGACAGATAGATTAGATAGAAAAGAGATTATATTAGAGTAGATGGCAGAGAGATAGATTAGAAGGATAATGGCTATAGCAGAGGTGGCCAACTCTTTTACAGTTAAAGTGCCCCCCGTGCCCTCCTCCCTTCTCCACCTACCAGACTGGGGTGGGGGGAGCTCAGGACCTCTGCCTTGCAGTGGGTGGGTGGGGCTAGGGGCTTCTGCCCAGAAAGGAGGGGAGTCTTGGTGCTTCAGCCCCACAAGGTGGGTCTGCTGGAGCAGGAGCAGGGCTGGAGCCCCGAGCCCTGGCAGGCACCTCCCCAGGTCCTCAAGCCCTGATTCCCGGCAGGCGTGCCCCAGCTCTCAAACTTCTGGCGATTGTCGTATGTGGCTCGGCGGGTCAGTACGTTTGGCCGCCCCTGGGCTATAGTACAGTACTGTAATTGGTAGATTCAACTAAATTATTGATAGATGAAAGTAATATTTAATATATTAGAGGATACATGAACAGATTCAATACAATGCTAAATTAGGTGATTGAGAGACAATGATATCAGATGACAGATTCAATTAGATTATTATCTTTAGACATTTCTGACATGATTGCTGTGATCCCTGACCGAAAAGCTGTGCTCACAGGAGCCCCTAATCTAGGCACAGGTTCAACTAGCAGAACACGTTACAGGTGTGGCTTGTGTTGTTTGCAGGATGGAGGCAGGAATAAACTACACAGCTTTGCCTGTAGATGACGCAGCAGCAATGGGAACAGTTACCTGGCACATTGTACCGGGATCGCTGGAGCGGTGAAGTGCTCCTAGTGTAGACATAGCCATGGGCTGTGAGTTTTCAGACGAGACCGAAATAATACTAGACGGGCAACATACAAGCAAAATATCACCAGCGAAAGAGAAAGAGGTTCAGCAAGCTGAGAGCAGGATCTCTGTGCTTCTGTGTCTTCTCTGCCTGGCCCCGAGTTTATAGGGTTTAGGCCCCCTGTTGTCCTGCCGCGTCATGATGAGATGACGTTGTGTCGTGACCCTACAGTGCCGCTCCCAAAGGAGGCCCAGGCCCGAGCAGTGGGCACTCAGCACCCACCTTGGGAGCCAGATTTCTAGAGTTCAGCGCCTCAGGTAGGCTCATCCCATACAGATTTCTCAGCAGCCTTTGGAACCGCTGCGGAGAAGGCAGGTCCCTAGCACACAAACTCCCTCCCTTACCCCCCCCCCCCGGGTTTTGTTCCATGCCGAGCCCGGTGCATGGTGGGAGCAGGCTTTGCTGGGTTCTGCACGCAGCTCAACTGGGATTGGTGGAGCTTAGTGGGCCTGATTCTCCAGCCTGGGCCGCCCCTGACCCCAGTGCAAAGTAGGTGTCAAATGCCACTTACCCAGATGATGGTGATGCAGGCACACTCTGCCCTGCGGTACATGGAGACACAAGTGGGCAACGGTGAATGGGACCCATGGTCCATCTCCTCACTCTGGTATCTCTGAAACCTGGGAGGTAACAGGTACCCACACTTCCCTCTACAGCTGAAAAGCCCAGGGGGACTTTTAATCAGGATCCTGCCTAGAGTCTGGAACCTTATGGGCCAGGTTCTGCACAGTATTTAGGCACCTAACTCCCATTGCAGTGGAATTTCAAGGGGAGTCGATACTGGTGAGGAACTGGACTTTACCAGCCTGCCTCCAACTCCACAGCGTGTTTATTGGTAAAGATATGGAGTCTTCCGGTTAGGTCTGGACACAGGTGCTGCCTCCCGCATCTCAGTCCCCTGTGGTCTCATCCGGCCTCTGCTCTGCCTTAATTCAGCTAGCACAAGAGGGTTGTAACTCGCATGGCCTGGCTCATGTCTTCTCATGGTGAGCAGGGACAGCCCCAGTGCGTGCGTCAGGGGAACGCAGAGGCAGGACTTGGGATCGGCATAGCACGGCCCTTCCACCACCCACCTGATTTGCAGGCCCAAGGAAGCCAGAGCCACTGCCTGCAGGCAGTCGGGAATCTCGCACCCAGCTCCCCCAGCCTCCTGGTGCTCCGCTCATCCCCCACATGGCTGGGAGGAGCTGTCCCTCTGGAAAGCAGCCAGGCCTAAGCCATCGAGGGCCTGGTTTCAGACAGGTTGAGCAGCCTCAGCTCCCACTGGAGGGCGCTCAGCATCTCTGAAATGCCAGCCCATAAAGACTTAGAGGTTGGTGGCACATGGGAGAAGATGGGAAGCCAGCGATGAGTGGCGCTTGGCCTGGAAGCTCCCGCTCCAACCCGTTCCATTGAGCAGGGGTAGCGGTCACAATCCACCCCGGCGGAAGTGGTCTCCAGGAATGGCCTGTGGCTCAGCAGGGTGCAGGGGCCCAGCCTGGAGGAGAGAGCGCATCGGGTCCAAGAACAAGGGGGCGCTCAATGACATGGCAAGGTGGCAAACTGAAACAGATCAAAGGAAAGGCTTTTACACATAATCTGTGGGACTTACTGCCACAAGCTGTCGTTGGGGCCAAGAACTTAGCAGGATTCAAAAAGGAATGGGACATTTCTAGGGAGAATGAGACCATCCGGAGCCAGAAGAGTAAATATTAAAAAATAAACAGAAGCTTTGGCAGGGGGATAAATCAAAATGCTTCAGGGCTTGGGCGGACCTGTAATTATTGGGTCAGGAGGAAACATTCCCTGTGGGCTTCTTAACCCATCCGCGCCAGGGTTTCTTCCAGCTGCCTTGAAATCACTGATATGGGCCAATGTTGGAGGTGGGATATGGGGATAGATGGGCCATTGGTCCAATCCAGATTCCTCTGGATGACTATGCTGAGATCTGCAGCAATTAGGAAAAGCCGCAAGCTCTCAGTTAGCCCCACACAAGATGAGAGCTGACCAGCCAGCTGCCTTGTGTCCCATCATATCTACTGAGAGCAGCAGGACCAGGCATGCTGATCACCCCAAGTTAGAGCCCTGAGCTGGGGGAGAAGGGCCTTTCCCATCCAGGGCCCTGACTCTGGTATTCTCTCCTTGTGGTTAGGGGTCTGGGGCACCTGGCGGTGATCCCAAGTGGCTGCTTGCTTTGCTTGTGCATCAGGCTGGGGGAGGCTGAATACATCTCATCCTCCCTGCCACTGCCACCCCCCGGACTCCTCGCTCCCCCGGGCTGACTCAGTTTCCCCATCCAGACCAGGGTCCCATTTACCCTGCCTCTGCCCGCTGCTGGTGTGGATGGTTTATGTGCGGACCATTCCCAGCTCAGAGTGTGGACATGCATGGTGTAGGCCTGGCCGGATGACGGGCAGCAATCATCTCCTAGCCACATGGAATGCTCCCCAGGAGGCAAATGGGACTGCTTCCGGCTAGGGTGGTGGTGCTGGAGGCGTGCAGTGTGCTTCGCCATGGCCAGTAAATGATCCAGCAAGGGGGGTTTAATTCCCGGTTAGGTTAGCACAGGGCATAAATGAGCCCTTTGATGGCTTGGGTCTGCATGTCACAGTCATGAGACCCCATTCACAGGCCGAGCCTGGTCATGGGACTCAGGAAAGTGAATTACGGCCTCTTAAAGAGCTTTCTTTCTTTCCCTACTGTGGTTTTCACGTGCTTGTCATATGAACAAAGAAGGTATAAAAGGGCCGGGGTGGGGAGGGATTCCAGCAGGGACTCAGGCTGGGGAGAGGAGACTCAGCCAAGGGGAGGAGGGGGACACCAGGGTGCTGGGCTTTGCAAAGTGCCACGGGAAGATGGAGAGAAAAGAGAAAATCCGCCTGGCATGCTGGCGGATGAAGCTGGCGTGAGTCTGGCCTGCCCCTGGGCTGTGGGTGAGGCTGCGGAGTCCAGGTTTGTGCGTGGCTCAGTAAGTCCTGGGAGCGCTGGCTGCATTGGGCAGACAGTGATCAGGGCAGCGGCGTTGGTTGGGTTTCCCAAGCTAGATGGCAGGGGGGTCCGTGTGGGAAGGCCAGGGCTGGGTGGACTATAATTCAAGGTGACTGCAGCCCCCGCATTACTCCCCAGCCCCAGTGCGACACTCTCTGATTGTGTCACACAGATGGGTCAAGAGAAGAAATGTTGGCGTTGGGGGAGGAGGAAGGGGCTTTTGTAAACGGCTCGTCTGTTCGCGCTCCTGGGCATGCATCGGGGCACCCAAGGCACCATTGCTTTTATCCTCTGATTGGCACTTCCCCGTGCGAATGGGAACCCAAAGGGCACGAGGCAGAGAAGCCACCCAGCTGATCGGAATCCCCCAGCTCTACCGGCCCCCATGTGCCTCTGCCACCAGCCACCATCCCACTGCCGCCCTCCCTGCTGATGTTCAGGGGGCCTGTCCCAGGAGGGAAGCCACTGGCTGAGGGCAGGGCTGTCTGGGATTGAACCAAGCAATGGCTAGTAGCCCAGAGCTGATTCCTAGCTCTGCAGCCACACGGCCAGGGAGAGCAGCGGGGGGAAGAGGGCAGCAGCTGACTGATCCGGGGCGGAGAGTGGGAAGAGGCCCTCCGCTACGAGGAGGAAGCCCTGTATATTCTGCAGAGATGCTCCAGCCGGGTCAGTACCGTCGCCTCGCCCATTGGGGTGGGAGTTATCTCCCAACGGGCTGAGGGGGCAGAGGCAGCACCATAAAGGCTTAGAGGTTGGTGGCACATGGGAGAAGATGGGAAGCTAGCAGTGCGTGGAGCTTTGACTGGAAGCTCCCTCTCCAACCCGTTCCATTGAGCAGGGGTAGCGGTCACAATCCACCCCGGCGGAAGTGGTCTCCAGGGATGGCCTGTGGCTCAGCAGGGTGCAGGGGCCCAGCCTGGAGGAGAGAGCGCATCGGGTCCAAGAACAAGGGGGCGCTCAATGACATGGCAAGGTGGCAAACTGAAACAGATCAAAGGAAAGGCTTTTACACATAATCTGTGGGACTCACTGCCACAAGCTGTCTCTGTGCTCATCAGCTCAGCTGGGAGGCGATCACCTGCCCCGGGGTCCATGAGCTCTGCCCGTCCCCATGTGGGGGACGGGGTGGTCCTGTGAAGGCAGGCGGAGGGTTCCCCAGGGCTCGCTGGACACGCAGCAGCAGCTGGCTGCCCATGAAACCTGTGAGATGAGGCCGAGATTGGAAATAACTCGACATCTGCCCCTTCCTCAGCAGGTACCTCGCCCTCTGCCTCCCCACCAAGGCCTGGAAACTAGAGCAAAGGGAGCTGCCGGAATCCCCCCAGCCTGGCTCACGGAGTGTCTCAGGGATGAGGCCCCCACACAGCCCCGCCGCCTGCGGGAGGCTCCAGGCAGATGTGCGCTGCATGGAAGGGGTGACTGAGGGCAAGAGGCCAGGCCGCGCTCTTTCCCCGCTGCTGAGCCAGGCAGCAGGAGCCCCAGCTCCCCACCCTGCTGCCCCTGGCTCCTGTATGCCAGGATCCTCAAGCTCAGGCAGACGGCCTCGTCAGGAGAGCAGTCCCAGCTCTGCTGTTGACTTGCTGTGAAGCAGCCCCTTACTCCATGCCTCAGTTTCCCCCATCTGGACCAGAGTTTGTGATCTTTAATGGTACCTCACTGGCTCTGCGAGGTCCACAGAAGGGCCAGCTAGTCACATAGGCTAGAAGGGAACAGTGTGGTTACATTCCCCAGATCGGTAATAAGGCTGATAAGAGGCTCCGTAGCACCTTCCGCTTGTAGGTCACGGGTTCAAATCCAGCTCAGGTGAGATGCTGTTGTTGCCAGCTGCTGGCTATTGCTATGTGAAAGGCACTGGGAAGTGTTCCAGTCCCTCTGTTAGGGAGCTGCTGTTCATATCTCAACCTTTCCCTTCCTGGCAGCGTTGGCCAAGGAATAAATGAGTCATAGAGGCCAAATTCCTTTGTCTCACCCGTGGGGGGGCCTGGCAGGGCTGGGAAGCCTGCACACCCCAGTGCAGTCCCTCTGCCCCTGAGGTTATGGGGCTGCCTGCTGGGGAAGGGGATTTAATTCTTCAGCTCAAGATGGAGATCAGGGCTGGCCAAAACCAGGTACATATTTTCCATGGACAGTTCTGAAAGAGGTGAACCAT
Source organism: Dermochelys coriacea (assembly GCF_009764565.3). Classification (NCBI taxonomy): domain Eukaryota; kingdom Metazoa; phylum Chordata; order Testudines; family Dermochelyidae; genus Dermochelys; species Dermochelys coriacea. The sequence continues at coordinate 5,098,297 of NC_050092.1, read as the reverse complement.
TGTTTCCATTTGAAACTCTTTGTGGAATTTCCCGCTTTTTTGACAAACCAGAACGACACGAAATGAAATGAACATTTTTGTTTTGTTTTATTTTGACAACCAAACGCAGGTTGATTTTTTGCGGGCGGGGGGTGGGGGGGGTGGGGCAAGAAAGGGGGGAACCCCCCAAAATACAGAAAGAGAAAACTAGGAAAAGGAAATGTTTTTTTCCTTTCAAAAACCAAAAAAGAAATGAACATTTCCAGTTTGCACTGAGACTAAACAATGCAATGTGTTTTAGCCAAACAATGGAAAATTGACAAGGAAACCAAAAAAATTGCAGTCATTTTTGTTTCCTTCTCAAAACGTTTTCTTTTAACATCAAAATAACTCTTCTGCGACAAAATTTTGCCTGGCGCCGCCGTAGCGGCTCAGAGCTCTGGATGTCACAACAGCCCTTACTTCTCTTGCTGTTTCTCTCTGCAAACCGGACTCAGGGTCCTCAATCCCAGCATGGCACATGTTGCCAACGCTAAATTCACTCCATGTGTTAAAAAAGTGAATAGACAACACTCTGCTGCTCCGTGGTTCCTTCTAGGTACCCCTAGACAAACCCAGTTCTATTCCTGATTCTGCCACAGCTTTGCTGGGTGAGCTGGGGCAAGTCACTTTGTCTCCCTGTGCCTCAGTTTCCCCAGCTGTGCAATGAACCTGGCCTTGGTAAAGTGCTTTGAGATCTATGGATGAAACGTGTTAAGAGCTAGAGATGGGCAGTTAGTTATGTTTGAAGGGTGCAGGGGAGCACGGAGGGGAGCCAGACAAGAGATGAGTGGGGAGCAGAGCAGGGTTGCAGTGGGAGGGGTTGGAGAGAAAAGGCCGCACAGGAAATGCCAGGATTTGGACGGGGTGGGGGATGATTATTGAAGCCCAGCTCTGCCTCTGGGCCTTACCCCCTTGCTCACCATACAAGGTGGTGGATCCGCACAATCTGGAGTGCATGTGAACTGGTTGGTCACCATAGAAACCAGATAAACTCCTGCTCTGTGATGGGAGCACGGGGGGCCCGGGGAATTCCAATGAGTCTGGACAATTTCAATCCCCTCCTTTGCTCCCCCAGCCCCACTGCCAGGACAGGGGCAGCTCTGGGTCGGTCTCGCAAGTCGGCATCCTTGGGAATCTCACACTCAAGCCCAATCTTTGCAGAGACAGCCCCCCCCCCCCCCCGCAAGGAGCTCAGATAGTTTGGATCTGTGTCCGGACGGTGGCCAGAGACCCCCCTACTAGTCACTAAGCACTGACGGAGCAGTAAGGACTAATAGGCATCACAGATAGGGTGACCTGGTGTCCCGATATTAGCGACTTTGTTTTATTACACAACTATACCCCTGCCCCCTCTGAAAAAACGTGTCCTGATTTTTCTCACATGCTCTCTGGTCACCCTAGATGTGTGGGGTCTGGGGCACCCCCTAGTGTTGGCTCTAATGACAGTATTAGTACAGGAACGGGCCCGCTGGGCAGTACTCCGCAGGCAGCGAGGTGTTTCTGGGCTTGGCGCAGGGCAGGGGGTTTGATAGTAGCCAACCTTGAGGCCTCCAAGCAACTGTGCTACATCCCAGTCACAGAGCCAAGGGCCTGGGGTCACTCGATCCTGGAGTCCAGGTAGGCAGGGCCGTGCCCCTGCCCATGCTGCACCAAGTCACACGATGCCCAGTGGCTGGTGGAAATTCACCTGCGTTTCAGTTTGGAAAAGGCAAGGTTTGTTATTACAAACAAAGTCCTCCGGTTTGCAGCCCCGCCCAGCCTTGGGGGTAGCCCCCCGCAACCCATGAGGCTTGGGGGGCCCTCAAGAGCACTAGAAAGGGGGGGGGGGCTGGACACACCAGGCCCGTGCCGGGAGAGATGAGGGCCCTCTGCGGTAGACTTCTTCAGCCAGCGCTTTGCCAGGGAGAGATTCCTGCCAGTGGGGCAAAGACTGGTCCTGCTGCCCCATACGTCGGCACAGGGCTCCCCTCCACCCTTAACACCCACCCCCATGCCCCCCGGCCCTTTGCAGAGACACGCAGCTTTGAATGCCTGCATGCCCCCCCCTTTGAACAGACACATCATCTTTGCACACACACGCCTCTTTGCACACGCACATATACTCACACACACAACCTCGCTCAGGTGTTTTTATTTGGCTCATTTCTAGGAAATAAGAGATTTATTGTCCTTTGTTTATTTTCTTTTGCAGCTGTGATGTTGAAGGGACTTCTCTCCCTTTCCCCCTGGCCTCCCCGCCCCCCTCCCTTGGGTCCTGTTCTTCTCCCCTTCCCCCACTGCCTTCCCACCTCTCTCCTCCCGCTTCTCCTTCCCTCCCACCCTGACTTTTGCCTTCCCCTGGCTTGGGACTTTGAATCCCTTCACTGCCCCTTGCCCCAGATCCGTGGAGCAAGCGAGGGCGATTTGAGGAAGGGCACCGAGTTCCCTCCGCCAAAGGCCTCTCTGGTGCGCCCTGTGAGCTTCCCTTTGTCATCCTATGCCTGAGAGATGCCTGAAGGCTGGGACGGTGAAGGGAAGCCCACGTGGCTGCCCACAGCCCTCGCCAGAAAGGACCTCGGATGAAGTGCATGGGAGCCTCCCTGCGAGCCAAGATCAGCCCTCTCATGAAGGGCAGCATTAGAGGCCTTGCCTCCATCCTGGCCACTGGAGGGTTTGTCCTACCCAAGGGGGCTACCACAGGGAGATGGGGTAGGGAGAGCATTCGAGCCAGCCTGTGATGGCATCAGGCTTCAGGGGGCGCAGAGCTGTTCTGCTGACTCACCCTGGCGGCCAAATCAGGTGGGTCCCACTGGGCCCACTCAGGTGCAGAGAAGCCCGAGAGTTTCCCTGAGGCAAGAGAGGGCATATCTACACTGCAAACTGACCCAGGTGCTGAGACTCAGCCCCGTGGGTTTTTCTTTGCAGTCTAGACATACCCAGAGAGACAGAAGGAGGGGCAGGGGGTTCTGCTGGGTGACACCCCAGCCAGCTCTGGAAGGAGCTGGGGTGCTACCGCTTCTGGTGGGAGTTTCAAAGGCACGATGGGGAGTTATTTGTCCAGCTCCTCCTGGAACTCAATGGGAACCAGATGCTCCCTTCAAAGATCCCAGCCTGTGTTAGCACCGTCTTGCCCCGGAAATGGGTGAATCACTGGGCACCGTTCGATGGTGGGGAGGCTGCCTGATCACACAGCTGCTGCCAGAAAATGGCATATCCAGGGATTCTCTTCCCTCAGTACCCACCCGGGGAGAGTGCAGAGAGCAGCCTTCTGCTGACCGGGCAGGGGGGATGATGTGATCCACTGCTCTGGGAGAGGAAGTCTCTGGGAGGATTTCCCCCTTCCACTGCATCAGGGGGATTTGACCCCATGCAAGAGGCACTGAGGCCTTTCCCCAAGGGTCTGTGCAGATCCCGGGCACCAGCAATGCTCTAGGCTCATCCACATGGGCTGTGCCCCTGGCCTGCTCAAAAGCTGAGCTGCCAAGAACACCCCTGCTGTGGCTGCCCCAGGCTGCCTGGAAGGTGAGGGCTGCCTGGAGATAAAGCCTCAAGCCCCTGCCCAGCCCACCCTGTCTCCCCACTGGACTCCAGAGCTGCAGCAAGGGGACTGGGGGGACAGGGGAAGACATAGAACCAAGGAGACAGCAGGGCCCCCGAGCCAGGCAGGCCACAGTGAGCCCCATGCAGAGCGGGCCTGCTCCCTGCCCCGATTGCCGGGCATACTCTGAGGTCCAGGGCTTTAGAGCTGATGCTGGGAGGAGCCTTTATGAGAAGGGAAGGAAGGTGAGTTTTCCAGTATTTGGGGCAACACTAGAGGGAAGGGAGGTTAAATATTGATCCCCAGTGATGCCAAACCAATAAATGGTTTACAAAAGCCAGCTGCTTTCAGAGTAATTTTTAACCGCATGAGCCGTTCAGGGTGTCATCCTCGGCATGCCTGAGGTAGATCCTACTGCTGGTCTTAGACTTCATCTGTATTCCAAATTGCATCAGTTTAAGCCAAGGTAAGGTTTGATTTTTTAAAACTGATTTAGTTCAACAGATGCCAGACACAGTGTGAACACGTTAAATCTGAATTAAACCAGCCTTATATCAATTCAGCCTAATTTGAGCCTTTATCAATGAAACAAACAAATGCATATGCCTGGCTTGAAGCCAATGAAGTGTGTGCACTCAGTGGCTGACACCTCGTTAACTAAACTGGTTTTTAACCTGATTTAAAATTAAACTGGTAGTACTTTGAATAGAGACCAGGCCTTGCGCCCATTGGATAGCACCTTGAAAGTAGTCCTGTTCATTCAATGGAGCAATGCTCAGAGAAAGAGACTACTCAGGGTAAGTAAAGATGATGGGATCTGGCCTTCAGACTTTGTGTTAAAGGGGCATTTTGTAACAAATAACTATGACTAGAAAACTTCTGTGCATTAAAAAAAATAACTGTCTCTTTGCACTATTTGGTGTTTTCTTCTTAGAGTCCCAGCTCCTGGAGTCAAGGGATAATGTGAGAATCTCAGATTTTGTTTAAAAACAAAGTAAATTGCTAGTCATCATTGCTGCAGAGAAAAGCTTGACCACTTGATCCCTAACTCTCAAAACCCCAAAGCAAATACACGCTCCCCATAACACTTTTTTTAAAAATCATGATCTTTTTAAGTCAGTCTCATGCTTTTGAATGCTTGGGATGATATCCTGGCCCCATTTTCCTCGCAGAAGGGGACAGCTTTGTTAAAGTGCCAGAGAATCAAGGAGTGAAACTGATGATAAACAGAAAGGGAAACTGACCAGGCTGCTTTGGCTGAAATGCAGAAAGCAAACAAACTGCATTACTGGTGAAAATAACGTTGACTTGTTACAGTTACCATTTGTACTCTGGTAGCACATATTACAGATCAGGACATCAGTGTATCAGGCACTGTAAATTTAAAAAGTCCTCGCCCCCAACAAGTTCATGAGGTTTTTTTGCAATTGTGGTATTAATACTCTAAAGTAGGATAAGTAATGGCAATAAGTATTCTAAAATATAACATCAGTGTGAGAATGGCCCTTTAAACATCTTTAAGCACATAGCCTGGGAGGGCTACAGCAGTCAAGAGTGTTTGGTCAAAGTATATATTGTACTAAATCCATAACCACCTAAGCATGTCCCAGCATCACTGGGGAAAGAACCCAGGATACTTCTGCTCTAAAGGACCATTCCAGCTCCCATTGACTTCAGTCAGGCCCCAAATGCACATGCCTCTGCTGCTTGAATTAAAGGAAAATCTCCATTTGCTGCTGTCCCTGCAGGGCCTATGACACATACCTGAGCAGTACTGATTCCATCCAGTGGAGGGTAGTCATTACGACCTTTCATGGGCACTCTTGCTACCTTACTGAGAGACAGAGTTATCAATATAACAGTGCACTGTTTCACCATTACATATATAATATATCCTCATTAGGCTGGAGCATGAGGAGCTAAGCACCATATGTCTATGCATTCCTGCTTCACCTCTAGGGGGCTGAGTTCAAATCCTGCCTCAGTGATCCGGGCTCGCTGCTCCACACACCCATTGAGTCTTTGATCAAGAAAGGTTGAGGAGCGAATAAGAAGTGAGTGCTGCATGTCAGGACAGAGGTGACTAGGGAGAAGCTGGTACCACTCCCGGCTGGCTATCACCCCTGCTTTTAGCCCCTTGCTGAATTCACTCTCAAGTTCTCCTTACCTGGCACGTTTCACTCAGTGATCTCAAGGTGTTTTACATAGCTGGTGCCTATTTTACTGATGGAGTAACTGAGGCAAAGGAAGGGGATGTGCTCTGCTCAAGATCACCCAGCAGGCCAGGGGAAGAGCCCAGGTGTCCTGAGTCCAAGTGGGGTGCTCTAGCCACTTGGATAGTGCTGGTGAATAACAGTGGCAGACCCGGCCTGTAGGATTCCCTATCTCTGTCGCTGCAGCGGGAGAACAAAGGTGACCAGCTGCAGGGTTTGTGGTGATCTTCTTTGCATGAAGGCCAGGAGTGCCTGGATTTCCCGGTGACACCATTCCCTCACTCAGCCAGGCTGGAACCCCGCAACCAGAGCCTGCTGTGGTTTGCAATTTCCCGGCACCCCTGCCTTCCAAGCTGGTGATCGCTGCAGTCTCTCCCCAGGTCCGTGTGGGTGGCTGGCACCCCAGGGATTGAACTGAGGGCATCTAGTGCCAAAAGTAGGCGGGCCTAGACCAGACTCGGATCCTCCAAGGTTCCAGCACAGAGCAGCAGCTATAATACAGACAGTGGGCTCCACGTACACAGACGTTCCTGGCTCTCAGATCGAGGATCTCTGCTTATCCATCAGGGAAGAGACAAGGGCAGGGCGGCGGGAGTTTAGTTTTAATGCAAATGTATATGTAAATTAGGGTACAAGCCTCAGGCTCCCTCCGAGTTTCCAACTCAGCAGCTGGGGTGTGTGCAGGTTCTTAAGCCCCTGAGATTTTTTTTTTCTTTCTAAAAGCCATTTGGGGTTCATTTTATTTTCCTTTAGGCTGCATGCTGATCCCATTGTCCACAGCCAGGATGGCTAGAAACCTAGGGGCAGATCCTCATCTGGTGTAAACTATTACAGCGCCACTGAAGCGGGGCTGAGACAACTTGCCCCAGCTGAGGATCTGCCCAAATGAAAGCCGAAATTCTCATGACTCCAGGAGCTGGGGCTTTAAGAAAACCCCCACATATCATGAGGGTTGGTGGTAGAATCACAAGGGTTGGTGATACCACCGTTGCCTTGCCCCCTGTGCAGTCAGTGACGTCAGGGCAACGTGAGTGCACGAGGCACCAGTTCCGATCTAAAGGTGTTTGACACTCGCTTTGCCCTGGGGTCAATGGCTAACAAGGTGAAACTAGTCACTCAAATCTGGTTTGGATTAAAGAACTGTCCTGGCTCTTTCCCACTCCGTCCAAAACTGGAACCATGGTGCGGTTTTACTCCAGATCCCCACAGCCATGGGCAAGGAAGACCCATGTTCTCCTTCATGGCCTGGGGCATTGTTGGTGGGCATCTGGCAGTAACCTCATAGGTCCTGCTGCAGGGGAGACCCAACACTGTGGCCAGAACCTGCAGCAGCTAAGACGACACCCTGTCCTAGTGCTCAATACGCAGGGCTTGGATCGACTGCTCCACTCTGGTCCCATCCCTGGACACCCACGAAGCTCCAATGGATGCATCAGAGCCTGTTTAGAAAACCAGCCCCATTCCAGCTCTCCACTTTGCCTTCTTGTGCCCTTGGTATACAGTCCCTCGTTCTCTCTGCTTTCTGGACAAAGAGAGGATGCAAGTCTAGTGGTTAGAGCAGTGGCCTGGGAGTCAGGAGTCCTGGGTTCTGGCTATGGGTGGAGATGGGGGGCTAGCAGTTAGAGGAGTGGGTTGGGCATCAGGACTCCTGGGTTCTATTTCTGACTCTGATCCACTGTGGGACCTTGAGAAAATCCATGTGCCTCAGTTTATCCATCTGGAAAATGGTGGGCAATGATATTTACTGACTGCTTGGGTGTTGTCAAACTGCTGCTCCAGAGAAGCAGAGTCCCGCTCTCTTTTCCTGGCTCCTTATCTTTCGAGGGAGTTAGTGACGTCTCGGAGACGTTCACATCTTGGGCCCTGGGACCTGCCTGAACTCTGCTTCCGGAGGCAGCCAGCCCTGATGAAAGCAGAGCGAGTGACTTCCCCTCCCAGCTGCAGCCTTTCCTGCCTGTGGGATGGTGAAGCGCCTGGAGTGTGTGGGCTGGCAGGACATCTCTGTGTGGGCTCATGCTGCTGGGGGCCCTGTCGCTTCTCAGCTCATGGCAGTTGCACCCAAGCTACAAACAGGGACTTGTCTGCAGACAGCAACATGGAAACTGAGGCAGGCTGGGGCTACACTAAAACTTTTGCCAGCAAAGCAATACTGGTTGCGGGAGAGGGGGATTTTTAATGATATAGTTATACCAGCAAAAGCCCAAGTGTAGACACAATTAGGCCAGCAAAATAGTCCTTTTACTAGTACAGCTAATTTCTACAGCTGGCTGGCAAACAAAATCTCCCAGCTGCAGAAAATGCTGTTTCCAAATTTGTTTTCATTCTGAATCGGAAAAAAAAGCCAAAATATTACATGGGATGAAAAATTCCAAAAAATGTCAATTCTGACCCATTTCGTTCTGTTGAAATGTTTCATTTCAATGGGGATAAAAACATTTCCTTTCAATAAAGTGACTACAAACACTGTAAGAGAAAATATTAAATAGCATGTCGAGGGCACAAAAGACAATATCATATCATCATTAGCAAGTCATTGTGTCAGTGTTGAGATGGTGAACATTAATATTAACAGTTCATATCAAAACTGAAACAAAATGAAGCCAGACAATAAAGTTGAAATAAAACATTTTTGCTGCACAGAAAAAAAACATTTTCACATTATCACAACGAGAAACTCAAAAGGGTTTGTTTATTCCTTTTCATGTGGAAAATGTCTTCAAAATTGACACATTCCTGCAAAACATTTAGATTTTCATAGAATCATAGAACTGGAAGAGACCTCGAGAGGTCATCTAGTGCAGTCCCCTGCACTCAAGGCAGGGCTAAGTATTATCTAGACCATCCCTGACAGGTGTTTGTCCAACCTGCTCTTAAAAATCCCCAATGAGGGAGATTCCACAACCTCCCTAGGCAATTTATTCCAGTGTTTCACCTCCCTGACAGTTAGAAAGTTTTTTCCAATGTCCAACCTAAACTGCACTTGCTGCAATTTAAGCCCCATTGCTTCTTGTCCTAGCCTCGGAGGTTAAGAAGAACAATTTTTCTCCCTCCTCCTTGTAACAACCTTTTATGTACTTTTGACCAAACTCCATTTTCCAATGGTCTGTCGAAAAATTTTCAACCAGCGCTAGTTATTGGGAAGCTGGTATAAGCTCCACAAGCAAAAGGACTCTTTTGCTGGGTTGCATGTCCACTAGGGCGTTGTTCCACTACTGCCTCTACCAAACCTTCTATGGCAGTGCCTAGGCCTGGCTGGAAGCTATTGATGGGGGATCCCAGAGCCACAGCCAGCAGGGCTCATGCTGAACGAGTGCTCCTCTGTAGCAGCTATCCAGGCTTGTGGGATTCGTCAGTGCTCAATGGTCCCTTTGCAGCCCTAAGCCTCCCCCCGCCCCCCCCGGGAACACCCTCAGGGTTAGGGGTGGCTCTGAGCAACATGTTCTGAGGCCTGAGGATGCATGGCCAGCATGTGACACTTCGGCTGTTTGTCCATGCTGCAAGGAACCACTGAGGCAGGGCACAAGTTAGGAGAAACCTCGGGGTTGCTCTAACTTGCTTTGGGTCTGAGCCAGCAGCCTCAGGAAAGGAGAGGCCCATTCGAACCTTGATCCTTATGTCAGGCTCTACGTTGTCTGGCTAACACCCATCCCCAGGGGAGGTGGGCAATCAGGCTACAGACTCTCAACACCTTTTACTGATGTCACGCAGTCGGGGGGTGGGGAGCTTGCTATCAGCTTCTACAGCAAGGCTCTCTGTCTCCTTCTCGCTGGCCTGGCCTTGTCTACATGAGGCACTCAGGCAAGTCAATTCGAATTAACTTTTAAAATGGGTTAGTTAAATCACATTACATCCTAGTGTGGATGCTCTTAGGCCTGGTCTAAACTTAAAATGTAAGTCGCCATAGTTATGTCCCCAGAGATGTGGAAAATCCCCACCCCGGCATGCAGTGGCCGTGCCGACCCAACCCCCGTGAAGACGCAGGTCAGTTGACAAAAGACTGGTTCCCGTTTCAAAGCGCACTATGTCCAAACACCCGAGGAACCAGCTGCTGGGTCCGCATGGAAGGTATTGCACAGCAGGCTAGTGCGTGGGAGACTCACACCCCAGCTGGCTGTGTGCTGACTCCTTGTCTGGCCATGTCCTCCGACTGACGTGTGGGCAAACTCCGCACAAGCGAGGAGGCTCCCTGACTCTGAGGGGATCGCTCGTTGTGCAGGAGCTAAGCCCCGCAGTGCTTGACTCTAAGGGTCGGTCCTGCACCCATTCAAGCGAACCCTTTGACATCAGTGGCACAAGATCAGATCCTGAGGCCTTGCTCACATACAGAATCAGTCCCACTATAATTAGAGCAGTAGCCTTAAGCAGCACAACCCATCTTGCACGGACACAGTGTATGCTGGTATAACCACTCCCATACAGGAAGAGAAATAAGGCACCTTTATCAGCAATATAACTGTGTCCACACTAGAGATTATACCAGTAGAATGATACTGGGGCTTGTCTAACATGGGGAAATTGACCAGAAGAGCTATTGTAGGATAAATGGAAGTGGATTGAGCTAAAACAGAGAAGGGCACTCTTACTCTGGAATGAGAGTATCCGCACCGGGAGCTGGTCGCCATCAGGTGTGGAGGGCCAGGAACAATTCCTAGCAAGGCTGATGCCCCAGGAAATTCCACATCCAGGGATCTGACTTGCCGCATTCAGTCGATTCTGGGCCCCTCCTCCGCCACTGGTTTGCACCATTGCCAATCCTTTCCCATGGCAGCCATGTGCCCACGTCTGCCCCGCCTCCCTCGTTGCCTAGCAACCACCTTCCCGCCCCTTGCATACAGTGTCACATTGTTTCATCCATGGATTCTCACAGCGTCCCCCCCCACACCCCCCAGGCCCTTCCGAGCATGACAAGATTTTTTCACCCCACTCAAAGTCTGGTTGTGAGAGGTGCTGTGCACCAGCAGCTCCTCCCTTACAGCTCTTTTGTCTATAAAGATCAGGTGCAAGGCAAGCCCCTGGGTTGTCTGTCCCCTTCCTGGGTATGTTAGGAGCCACAAAGAGGTTTCAAAGTTTGGTTTGGTTCTTTAATGGGGGTGGGGGTGGGGGTGGAGCACTGAAGTTTATTTGGGATTTGAAGCATCAGGTCCAGCTGAACTTTCTCTTGCAGGACTTTGGCAAGCAGTGGAGGACTAAGCAAGGGACACAGCAAGCAGAAGGAGAGGAAGGCTGGTCCAGTGGCTGGAGTCCTCAATTCCCTGCTCTGCTAAGGACTTTCCCTGTGACCTAGGGCTAGTCAGGGTGGGACCCACGAAGGGACTTAGGCATTGCAATGCTGGATGTCACAGCGCCTAGACAACCACCGCGATGCTCTGGGATTCGCAAAGCCAAGTTAGATACCGAGGCTCCCTATCCTATGGATGGGGAGAGACAGGTGCCTACAAACCAGGGTGCTCAGTGGGAAGCCTAAGCTAGCCTGGGGCAGACGCCGATGAGGGGCATGCGTGATAAGCCCTGCCCGCCCCGCTCTTGGAGATTGGTCCCTAAGTCTGAGCAGCAAGGAGGTGCCTAGATCTGTTAGCAATCCACGAACGGGACCCCCCTCTCCTGGCCTCTAATGGAGTAGGTGCCTCAGGTGTTTCTTGTGGCACCTGGCTCGTGCCACACGGAGAAGGCCGGGCCGTCCTTAGGCGTACACAGCATACGTGGCTGCGTAGGGCACCCGAAAAATTGGGGCACCACCGGGACCGTAAGCGCCGACTTCTCATCTTGCCGGGGGGGGTGCTCGACACCCCCGATCCGCTCCAGGCCCCACCCCCACTCCACCCCTTCCTCCAAGTCCACGCCCCACCTCTTCCCGCCCTAGCTCCACTCCCGCCCCACCTCTTCCCCCGAGCGCGCCCCATCCCCGCTCCTCCCCCTCCCTCATGGAGCTTGAAAGCTGCGAATCAGCTGTTCGCGGTGCTCTGGAAGCACTGGGAGGGAGCGGGAGGAGTTGGTAAGCGCGATGCCACCAGTGCACGAGAGGCGTGGGGGGAGGGGGGCAGAGGGAGGGAGCTTGGCGCCGGTGGGTGCTCTGCCCCCATTAAATTTTCCCCATGGGTGCTCCAGCCCCGGAGCACCCATCCACAGAGTCTGTGCCTATGACCAGGAGAGCGGGTAAGAGCGGTCGGCTCCTTACTAGGCAGAAACCGTATTCAAAGAGCTGAATGCACCAGCATAGGGGCACCAGTTTAATAATACTGCGTAGGGCCCCATAAATCCCAAGCACGGGCCTGGAGAAGGTGGTACCCATCTTTAGCCCAGTGGTTAGTGCACTCACCTGGGATGGGGGAGACCCAGGTTCCATTTTCCCCTCTGCCAGACAGAGAGAAAAGATTAGAGCAGGGATCTGCCCTGGCTCAGCAGCGTGCTCCAACCCCTGAGGATCAAAATATTTATCCCCAGTGGAACCATCATTGGGCCAGAGCACGGGACTGACTCTAGCCCAGTGATTAGGGACCTCACTTGGCAAGTGGGAGACCCCAGGTCCACTTCTCCTGCTCCAATCACTCCTTACCCACCATGGAACAGCTTCAACAGGAGCGTCTGAGGGAACCTCACACGAGGGTGTCCTATCACCCAGTGGTTGGCACATGCTATGGTGAGGGGGGGGAGACCTCTAATGGAGAGGGGGGAATTGAACCTGGGTCGCTCACATCCCACGCACATGCCCCAACCCCTGAGCTCATAGTTAGAAGGCAGGCATTAGGGTCTCCTCCTCCTCCTGTTTGGAACAGGACCTGACTTGGGAAGCAGTGTCTAAGTGCACCTATCTCAGGGTCCTGATTTCTCATCGACCCTTTCCCTTTCTGTTGGTACTGGGAGCTAGCAACCAAAACACCCCCACTGGGTTTGAATAGAGACTGGAAGTGGCTGGGTCATTACACATATTGAATCTATTTCCCCATGTTAAGTATCCTCACACCTTCTTGTCAACTGTCTAAATGGGCCATCTTGATTATCACTACAAAAGTTTTTTTCTCCCGCTGATAATAGCTCATCTTAACTAATTAGCCTCTTACAGTTTGTATGGCAACTTCCACTTTCTCTCTATGTGTGTATATTATATATATATATATATATATATATATATATTTTTTTTCTTATTATATGTTCCAGTCTATGCATCCGATGAAGTGGGCTGTAGCCCACGAAAGCTTATGCTCTAACAAATTTGTTAGTCTCTAAGGTGCCACAAGTCCTCCTGTTCTTTTTGCGGATACAGACTAACATGGCTGCTACTCTGGAACCTGTCCATATGGGGATTGTTGTCCCCTTACACATGGATTAAGTTGGAACTAAACTTGGGCAGCTCAACAAGCGTAGCGGCGGGGAGAGGCTTTTCCTGGATGCACCAGCCCCTTGCCCCATGCTGTCTAGGGTGCTGGAAAGCCAGGGCTGGGCTGTGTGGCTGCAGTCTGGGGAGATGGTTTTCGGGAGGGTGGCTGGAGCCCGGCACTCCAGATGCTCATCCAGAATATTGCCCCTGTTTCCCCATGTGATGCCAAGGCCTGCCCTACAGATTATGCAAGGCACTGAATTTAGCAGTATGAGTGGAAATCTATCAACTTCATGAAAAAACTCATACAGATACAGACAGACATCATCTTCCTCTCCAAATGCAAACAGATGGACATCATACCAAAAGGACTGAAGGTAAAAAATCCATTACAATCTACATACCACACGACTATGCTGACAGCTTGTGCCACACGCTCTCAAAGAAACTGTGGAACCACCTGATCAACATCCTCTACAGCAAACAGGGCAAATAAATTTGTTAGTCTCCAAGGTGCCACAAGTCCTCCTTTTCTTTTTGCGAATACAGACTAACATGGCTGCTACTCTGAAACCTACAGATTGAGTTTCCCAGTGTCTGGATGAGGTTTTGTTACTGCCTGAGGGGCTAGTCCAGCCGTGGGGCCATGGATGACTGCCCTGGGAAGAAAGGTTAAAATGCAGCCCACCCTTCCGCTCAGGGAACAGACATTGTCACTTTCACCTGTTTCCATGGCAGCTAATAATGCTCTGTGCCATCACCAGCTCTGGCTTGCTCATACACTGGCCCTGGCTCATCCTAGGGGAGCGCTAGTCACCCCACAGGAGAGGAGTAGCCAGCTGCTGCCACTGCTGGGCTCTGCCTCAGGGAGCCCCAGATCCAAACCCAGACCGGGGGGGAGGGAGCAGAGGGGGGCGGGGTTGGAACGTAGCAACCCATCCCTTAAGCCCAGATCTGAACACTCCCGGGTTTGGTTCTGGATCCCGGCTTTACGACTCGGGCCCGTCTGTCTCGTAGTGCGAGCAGTGCTTGTGAGCTGGTGTGCTAGGGAGCGGGTGGATGTAAAATGAGCCGTCACTCACAGAAAATTGTGTAGATCCGGGACTCCTCTCTCCTTTCTTACATGAGAAACACAACAGGTAGCAGCACTGACATTTAAATGATCACTGGGCATCAGAGTCAGCCACCCAGTGAGATGAAGGGGGCAGCTCACACCTCTCAGAGCCAGTGTTCCAGACTCTGTGCAGCCTCATCTCTGCATCAGTTAGCCTCACCCACGGGAGCTGAGTGTTTCTCCACAACCATAACAGCTACAGCCTTGCTTGAGATATTCAAATGAAAGCTGAGATTCTGGAGAACCAGGCCTTGCCAGCGTGAGCGCAGAGCTGCTGTTCTCGAGTGCTGAAAAGAGGGGGCGTTTGTAATGCCTCTTCAATTGACAGCGGCCCTTTAAACTTAGCTGTTTGCTTGTCACTAATTTCTTGCTTGCATTTCTCTGGCCTTGGACAATGAGAATTGGCAAAATGTTTCACTTTCAGGTTCTTGTTTGGGCCATAAATGCTGCTGGGGGATTGTGACGTTCCGCTCTGGTGTTTTCTGGACCAGTGATTTGCTAGGCCACTCCAGTCCTTGACTCTGGGAGCCAGCCTTACCCTGCTCTGCTGTGAGAACCCCCACTCCTGGGCTGTTCACACAGGGCTTCTGGTATGTCAGCTGCTCCCAGCTACTTGCAGGTGAATGACACTAGCCAATATCTCCGGTCCCAGAAACAACCCGAGGAACCTCTGTCTTGCAGTGTCCACTTATGCCCACTGGACGGTGCAAGCTTATATAAATTCATCAATTTAACAAAGAAATTGATATGTTCCAGGCTTGAGCTCCCAAGCGGAGCCTCAGACACACTGCAAATCAAACGCATGGCTTTAGGTAGAATAAAGAAACGGATTTGTTAACAATAAAGATCAATTTTAAGTGATTATAAATCAAAGCATAAGTCGGATTTGGTCAAATGAAATAAAAGCAAAACGCATTCTAAGCTGATCTTAACACTTTCAATGTCTTTACAAAGTTAGATGCTTCTCACCACAGGCTGGCTCTTCAGCCAGGCTCTCCCCTTTGATCAGCGTTTCAGTGGCTTGGTGGTGGTGGTGGTGTCTGTAGATGGAGGTGGAAGAAAGAGACCATGGCAAAATGTCTCTCCCTTTTATCATGTCCTTTCTTTCCTCTTGGCTTTGCCCCCCCCTTTCAGAGTCGGTGAACATTACCTCATTGCACTCCCAAACTGCCCAAAGGAAGGGGGTGACTCCTGCGAGGGTCTAACGGATTCTTTTGTTGTTGCCTAAGCCAGTGTCCATAGTTCCTGTGAGGCTGGCCTGGGTTTGTCCCATCCATGCCCTGAGGAGGTGTGCACTGCCTCTCTGCTCTTGGAGAGTTTTTGCATGGGCTTGCTTTAAGCCATGAGGACACATTTTCAGCCTCATAACTATATACATGAAATTATAACCTATAACCTTACTATAACTTTACGGTAACAATCAATCACTATAACAATGCTCAGTGCATTATGAGCCTTCCGAAAACACCCAACATGACAAACTTTGCATTGGATAGCACACAATCATTTTATAAAGATGAACATGGGGCTGTAGGGGGTCCCCCCGAGGTACAGAGCATTTTTTAATAAAACCTATTTTTGTTGATTAGAAAGATGTGGAAAAAAGTCGGAACTTGGGGTTTGTAAAAGCTCACTTACACCAGCTTTAAACGTCTGAGGCCAAGTTAAAGGCCTTTGAAGCAGAGATGCCATTTGGCCTGATGCAGTGCTGTCTGTCTTCCTGAGTCTGCAGAAGGGCAGCTTTTCCCAAGCAGCAGTGGTGGAATAACCACAAGACTCCAGTTCTATGGTCAACCATGAAGCTGATAATCATGGTGCAGGCACTGAGCTGGTCACCGTGGAAAAAGACCCAGGAAAACTAGACTTGGGGAGGGCTAGACAACCCTATCTCCAATATTCAGGGATAAACAGGAGCTGAAGATTTAATTGTCCTGAGTCTTGCATCCCCAAATCTGGTCAGTAAGTGTCTGGTAAGTTTTGCAAGGCCTCCGTGGTTTGCACAAACCTCTTGAGCAAGTATGTAGGGATCCTACCTGCTTCTGGAATGCAGCTGACTCTGGGGTTTAACTGCAGCTATTTAACAACCCCCAACACTACCAGCCAGGAGTGAGGACAGGAAGTAGAGGAAAGTGCCTTATCGCCTTGTGATCTATTGTTCTTGTGTGCTCGGTTCTATTCCCCTCCCCTGTCTAATATGCACATGCCAGACAATCTCACTTGGCAGCAAAACACATGCTGTCTGAGACACCCTGCAGAGACTGTTCCATGCTGGCTGCTGCAGTTTACTGCAAATCTGCCTCGGAATCGCTGCTCTCTCACCCCAGAACCCAGGGGCTGCCTCCAATAAACTAGTAGGGGGTGCTAAAGTGCAATGAGCTGAGAACAGCTTGGCGGTGACCTTGTTAACCTTGGATTATGGCAGCACCCAAATGCTCCTATAAGAATTGGGGGCCCCATTCTACAGATCCCTGCAGAGCACGGCTGGCATTCTGCTGCCCTTCAGCTACTCTGCCCAATGCCTATCGCTAGCTTTTCTGTCTGGCTCTATTGTAACCAGTGATCCACAAAACAGAGGGGTCGTGTGTATGGGCTATTGGAGACATTGAGTAACTGCTAAGGGGTCAAAAAGAAAAGGAGGACTTGTGGTACCTTAGAGACTAACAAATTTATTTGAGTATCAGCTTTCATGAGCTACAGCTCACTTCATCAGATGCATTGGGACAGGTGAGCAGCAAGGGACAGGACGCCACGGTTCCTGAATACAGCACCCTGATGAGATGCCAAAGGTGACTCCCAGCTGGGGCAAGCTTGGCCTGGATCCTATTGGCCAGAGCAGGGGAATTCCAACTCAGAGTCCCTCTACAGATGGCAATGAATCTCTGAGACTCTCACCCACAGGACGGTCCCACCTCTGGATATGGGATCGGGACACCGGCTCTAACAAGCGGCCACCAAAGGGCCAGGCCCAGCTGCTAGTTATGAACAGCCCTCTCCAGGATGGCTTAATAACTGCCCCATGCCCTATGTCTCTAAAGGGAACTAAAAATCTTAAGCATGAATGTGATAGGACCTGTTCCCTCACCCCATGCACATGAATGCTCCTGTCAAACCCCGAAGGAAGTCTGAAGGATCTCTTAACCCAGGACTTGTATTGGGCTGAGTGAGTGGCCCTCTTTGGAGGCTGCCATCGTGTCCTCCGGAGGCACGGCCAGACCCCTATCTCCAGCCGCCTGCCCCACAATAGGCAGAAGTTGGCTTCAGCCCAGGAGTAGGAGGGTTAGAATCTCAGCTTTCGTTAGCGGGGGAAAAGCCCTCTCATCATAAGGGTCACAGAGAAACGCGTGAACGTGTGAGTAACGGATGCAGTGAGGTCCGAGAGCCTGCGTCCCGCCAGCCTGAAACAGGGCCTCTGAGAAGTGTGATGTGCCCTGTTCCTGTTACTCAGCTGCCCAAGTAATGAATCCTTGCACCTTAATGTTTTTACCTGCTTCACTCTAATAAATTTGTTAGTCTCTAAGGTGCCACAAGTACTCCTTTTCTTTTTGCGAATACAGACTAACACGGCTGCTACTCTGAAACCGAAAAAGGAGGGTCACAGTCACAGATCTGCCCTGAGTGCGGTTTCATTTTGATGCCATGAGCTGGTGGCATTTAGGAGATACCCTGATGCTTCCCCCACTTCGACCCTGGGAGCCACAAGGCCAGCGTGGAGATTGCGCATGAGCCTCACCAGAGGGGCAACACACCCTGAAGAGCTCAGGGGCATCCAAGCCTTGCCCCACGGAGCAGGAGAACAATCCTGGTTTGGTCAGAACGGTAAGTTGGGTCCAGGGGCTGTTTCTCCACTCTGCCTGTGGCCATTTGTGTCTGTCCATGCCCAGTGAGGGTGCTGCAAACACAGGGCCTTAGCAGGTGCTGAACTGGGTGCTGGGTGAGCTGGCCTGGCACATATAACTAGACTGAGGGTGGATGGGAGGAATGCTGGGATCTCCCACTGCACTGTGTGCAGGGTATCCTGGATAACCGGGGCGGATTGTGAATTTGTGACAGGAGCTGGGGGATAGGTTGTGGGCCCCTTGATCTGGGTAGCCAAGGGGAAAGAGGAAGGGAATGTGCCCCGTGGGCCTAGTCCAGAGGGCCTAGTCCAAAGGCCACAGGGATGGAGCATTGGGGACACACTCCACATCATGAAAAGAGAAAAGGAGTACTTGTGGCACCTTAGAGACTAACAAATTTATTAGAGCATAAGCTTTCGTGAGCTACAGCTCACTTCATCGGAATGCAAATGTGTTAGTCTCTAAGGTGCCACAAGTACTCCTTTTCTTTTTGCGAATACAGACTAACACGGCTGCTACTCTGAAACTCCACATCCTGGTGATCAGAGGAGACCCATGTCCACGCGTGGGGGGCGAGGGGAGGCTCCAGGGTCCCCGGAGCTTGGCTGGTCTGAGAGGAGATCACAGGCTGTGCTGGCTTTAGGGGCTGGCTGGGAGGCCGGAGGTAGCATGGCACTGGTGGGAAGGGGTTGCACCATGCTGCCGCTTGTGCCTGGGGGAGGGGGGTGCCGCCCGCCCTGTGCTGAGACGCGCGGAGTTGGGGGCGGGCCAGCAGCCGCCGCCGGCCCCTCTCCTCACCGGGGGCCATTACACCCCCCATGCGCTCCTCCCGCCGGCGTGTGGGCCGATGAGCCAGGAGGCGGAGCCTGGCGGCGGGTGGAGGGAGTCCTGGGCTGGGGGCGGGGCCCGCCCCCCCTTGCAGCCCACGCCCTGGGGCGGGCGGTACGGTGCGTGCGCTCCCGGCGGGGCGGGGAAGGGTGTCCCCGTCTCTCTCCGTGCGCCAGGGCGCGGCGCAGCCACTCGGTGCGCTCGGAGGCGGAGCAGGGGCCACCCAAGCCTTAGCAGCCGCCGCTTTCTCGACCGCCTGGAGACACAAAGGCTGCGGATCTCTCCCCGGAGCCGGGCGAGGCGAGTGGAGCAGCTCCGGCCCCCCCGCGTTCAGTCCCGCCAGGGCCCCCCTTGGAGAGCCATGTCCTGCCTGGATTACCTAGCTGCCGAGTGCCTGGTGTCCATCTCCAGCGGGGCTCTGATCCACCCCGCCGCCGCCGCCTCCAACCTCCCCAGCCCCGATCCCGCTAGCAGCGAGGACCGGGAGGTACGGGACACGCTCCGGGGCGCAGCTCAGGCGGCGGCCGGCTGCAGGGCGCGCCCCGGTTCGGCGCACTCGGAGAGCAGTAACTCGTCCTCGTCGGCCGGAGGGGGGGACCTGGAGAGCGGCTACACCACCCTGTCCGACGGGGGTGGCGGACCCCAGCGCGCCCCGCTGCCCGGCCACAGCCCCAGCCTCTCCTCCCCGGGCAAGCGGCACCGCTGTCACTTCCAGGGCTGCTGCAAAGTTTATGGCAAATCGTCCCACCTGAAGGCGCATCTGAGGACGCACACAGGTGAGACCGCTTCCCCGACTCTGCCCCCTCCTTGCGCGGGGCCCCCCCCATCCTGCCTTGGCCGCTCTCCGCCGCCTCCGCTTTCACGCTCCTCCCCCGGCCCCACTTTCCTCCCCCCTGCTCCTGCGCGCGTGTTCTCCCTCCTCCCCCACCCACGAGGGGCCCCGCCTTTACCCACCTCCCCTTGCTCTTCCTGCACCCCCTTTCCCTCCTGGGGTCCCGCCACCCCACTCCACCTCTCCAGTCCTTTCGCATCTCCCCAGTACCCCCCCACGCCCTCATGCCCATAGGTAGGAACCCCCCCCCCGTCGCTTTATCAGATGGTGGCTTTATCCTGCACCGA
This sequence comes from Dermochelys coriacea, assembly GCF_009764565.3. Taxonomy (NCBI): domain Eukaryota; kingdom Metazoa; phylum Chordata; order Testudines; family Dermochelyidae; genus Dermochelys; species Dermochelys coriacea. The sequence goes on along the minus strand of NC_050092.1, from coordinate 5,078,334 downwards.
TCTCCCTCCTTCGCCCCGGGGGCTGTGACCCCGCTTCCCGGCCAACCGCCCCCATGCCCTACCCCGGAGACCTCCCTGTGGCGGGTGGGCAGGGGGGAACCAGGGTGATGTCACTGCTTTTTGCTGGGGCGGGGTGGGGTGGGGTGGGGGGGGGCTGTTAAGCCATCTGAAGTTGTGTCCAGCCCCCGCCCCGCTGCGTGGAACGACGCTACTTAATTTCCATTGGCCTCAAATCCATCAGTTGCAGCCCCAAAGGGTCATGGGGCTTGCTGAGGAGCCCAGGCTGTTGCCCCTCCCCCCCCTTCTGTGGGAAGGGCGGGGCTTGGACTGCCGGGGAGGCGTGGCCCTGGCCTGTGACACGCTTCCCTTCCTTCTGTGCCGTGCCGTGCCGTGCCGTGCGGCTTTCTTTTTTGCGTGCGCGGTGGGGGACGGGTGCTGCAGTGTGCGCACACCGGGTCCTGCTGCCTGCTGCCCTGTGGGACCTCCTCCCCACGGCTCTCTTCCTTGCCCCTGGTTTCCGGGAGTAGCGCCCATCCCCGGTGACCTCTGGAGGTGCCTGAAGCCCTTCGGCTCTTGAGCGTGGCTTGTAGTGGGGGGCAGGGGGCCTGGCCTGCCCCCGAATCCAGGGGCTGGCGCTTCCTGCGCACGGAGGCTGTGGGGTGCAGCCAGCTCTGGGGGAGGCACAGGGCAGGTCACAGGAATCCGTAGGGCAGCTCTCCACTGGGCACAAGGTCGCCTGGTGCCCCTCTGCCTAAGGTGCTGGGTGGGGCTGGTGAGAGGCAGGAGGCAGAAATGGAAGTGAAGGGGGAGGGGGCAAAATCCCAGCACAGGGCAGAAGCTTCCTGGTTTCCTGCTTCTCTGTCTCGCCCTGATGCACTGGGGAGGCCGCTGCACCTGCATTGGTGCCAGGCGAGGAGGGCGGAGCATTGGCACTGAACAGAGCAGAGGAGATCAGGGAGCGAGTGTGATTAATTCTCCCCCCACCCTTTGTTGTTTCTGATTGGGCAGGGTGGCAGCGTGGGGGAGGAAAGATAAGAGGCCCTTATTAGTAAGCCTTGGTTCTAGCCAAAGGGCGAACAGGGCAGGGGCTGAATGAGCGTCTGGGATACTGTTCTTAAGGTTGGGTTCAGTGGGCCGTACCTGCCGATTCTTGGGGAGACTGAGGCCAGGTACTGGAGACCATCCCAGGGATGCGCTCTTCGTGCGCATGCCGCTTCTATCCTCAACGCTGTGTGCTTCCTCAAGTGAAATAAGCTGGCCTGGTAAAACTGCACTTTTTTTCGGCGATAACTGTGCCTATATGAGGGGCCCGCCGAGTCAGTCAGAGATCACACCCCTGACCGATGTAGGGATGCTGGCAGAAGTCTGTTGTGTCGATCTGGCCTGCCTGGCCCTGATCCCTGAGCTTGGCAGTCACTGGCCCCTTTTGCAGTGTTAAGCTCACACTTAATGTAAACTACGCTGAAATATATGGTAGGGAGTGGCTTATTGTTAGGATGATTGATACCAGCCCATTGTGGGTGTCTGGAGTCTTGCAATCCAGCGTTAGGAAGCGTCTGGATCCAGGACTTCTTTTTGGTCTTGGCAGGCGTCATTGGCAGAGTTCAGATCTGGATTGCTGCCAACCCAGAGGTTGTGAAAGTTTGGGGTTATACAGAGACTCAAAGCAATTGGGCCCAACTCTCCTGTCTCTCCCCAGTGAATTGGTGGGGTCACGTGGGTTTGTGGGAGGTTGGGAGTGGGCCTGCAGTGTCTCTGCCCAACCTCAGAAGGAGCAGAGGGTCTCATGGAGTCGGCAGCTTCTTCTCACAGTTGCTACCATAGTTATCAGTCAGCAAGACGCCTACGCGTGAAACCTGGTGTCCCAATGAGGATGCATTTAAAGCCATGGCTGGCTTCTTCACTCCAAGTCCTTTTAGGCACCATAATGATGATGGCACCAGTTGGGAGCAACTGCCTAGAAATATCTGCTGTCCGACATGACCCATGAGCCCTGCCTTGATCAGTGGTGTGTATAATCAGTCGTGTTGGTGGGGATGGGTGTGTTGGTTTGGCTTTGCTGAGAGCACATCGTTGTCCTTTGATTTCAGTGTGAAATCTGTTACCACGGAGGAGGGGGGCTGGACCTTGGGAGTGGCCTCTCCTGTCTACGTGGAGAGAGACCTGATCAACGGACCTCACCCTGACTGGGGTAGTTATACTGATGGTGTGCACCAGTGCAGAGCCCTACTGTAGAAGTGTGAATGCACTGACGTACGGTGTACTGCACGGGTTCTCCATCCTCTGGCTTCAGATAAGGCCACAACAGCAGTAAGTTTTGAGGGCTGACCATATGCTGGATTAATTTAGGCAGGGTAGTAGCTGGCTAATGGTAATGTGCATATGTAAAGGGGGCCCTCCTGGGGCGTAATACTCATCCCCAGTGTGATAAAGTCTCTCCCAAATTAGAGCCTGGAAGAGATATACAAGTGTGGCTTGAAAAATGCCCCAGCCCACAGTGAATAGGAAACTTGCCCTGTGGAGTCTGGAGTGGGGACATGTAGCCATTGGTCCATGCAGTATTCAAGAGCTGGACTATACAGTTTTTGCCCTGGTATAACTATAGGTATGTCTGCGCTATGGGGACTATACTGGCGTAGCTGTGCCAGCATAACCCGGTAGTGTAGACACAGCGGTACAGAACGAGGTTTTTCCGTCAGTGCAGAGACCCCATCTCTCCAAGTGACAGCAGCTTTCTTCCTTCACCTAGCTGTGTCTACTCTGGGAGATAGGGCTGTGTCACTCAAGGCTGTGGATTGCACACCTCGAGAGACGTAGCTATATCAAGCTAGATTTTAGGTGTAGAACAGGCCCCAAATTGGGGTCCCGTGGTGATAGGAGCTGTACAGACCCAAGGAGCAGACAGAAGAATGAGCAGTTTTACTAAAATTCCTCTGAAGCTCTTTGAAATCCCCATGGTGGGCAGGTTCTGCCTGGTTTTCCCGACTCCTTCCCTCATGTGTCCTCGGGGTGTGGCTTGCTCCCCTTGCACACATGCATGCACTCCCACTCCTTTTGCACGCTCACCGAATGACCAGAGCAATGTCAACATCCCCACTGCACCATTTCCACGCAGTGTGTGGGTTGCTCCAGGGTCTCTGCCCCAGATGCCTTCCACGATGTTTTTGGCCTAGCTAATCTGCCAGTTTCTTCTTCCTGTTGGGGTTGTAAAATGGGGGGAGAGGAGCAAGAAGTGTCCTTAGCTTGTCCTTCATCTCTCCTGTGTAGAGCCAGCGTCCCCGGGGCCTGCTCAGTGCTTGGCCCACTCTTGCTAAAATTGTAGCAATTAGGCACCCAACTGGTCTTTTACGACCCAAGGAAGCTGGTCACCTAGATCCTATGAGAGGGCTGGGGCAAGGGACCTTCCATCTCGAGGTGCTGACTGCTCGTGACTCTGGTTGAGGTCAATGGGCATTGTGGGTGATCTGGAAACTAGGCTTTGTACTGGGTACCCTTCCAGTCGAGCGCTTCGGGTTCCAGACCTGATCCAAAATGGCCTTGCCTGAAGTGCTTCCCGGATGCCTCCCACCACGTGTGTTGCTTTCCCTTTTGTGCTTAGGTGGGGCTGCTCCAGTTTCCCGCTGGGAGAGACGGCCCCCCGCCTCTGCTGGCCGGCTACGCCTCACAGGGTCCTGTGTCAGGGTGGACTGTGTGTGTCTCGCTTACCCCAAGCTGGCATCCCGGGGGGCTTTGCTCCCTGGCAGATTGGCTCTGGTGTGCCCGCAGAGAGGCAGCCGGACTCGGGCCCGTGGCATTGTGTGCTGGGCACTGAGCTGCGGGGTCTGCTGTCGCGTCGTTGGGGATAAAAGGCCCCATTGTGGTGCGATGGCTGGACTCGGGACGGTTTGAACTTGAAGAGGCGGCGTGGTTTGAAATAGAGGCACAAGGAGCTGGGGCGCTTTGGGGGGGGGGGTCGTTCAGGACGTCAGTGGAGCCTCCCCCCCCTCGGCCCTCTACAAAGGAGCAGCTAGAGCATGGCTGGGCTAGAGGGTTCTTGTAACCTGAGCCTCTGGTGGGAGGGAGGTGGGGAAAAGCCAGGTCCCCTGGGGGCGGTGAGGGGCTGGAGCCAGGCTGCTGGCGAAACAACCGAGGAAGCCCCAGGAGAGAAACCCGATTTCCTCAGTGGCTCCATCCTCCCTTTCCAAGGAAAGGGGCTGCTGGGGGAGTGAGTTCGGCCTTTGCAGAGGGCTGGACCCAGGGGGCGAACGGCGAGGGATGGGGCAGTCCGGGCGCAGAGCCGCGGTGGCAGGAGGGAGTGGAGGAGGGGATGGCTGAGGCCCGTACGTGGATCAATGTCGGAGCCAACCATTTGCTAAGGCCTCTCCTCCGGTAGCACCCTAGTGAGTGGGAGATGCCCGGAGACTGGCGAGAACCTACAGAACAGCCGTCCCCAGTGTGGAGGGGGACAGAGACCGTCCAGCGGGAAGTCCTTCCATTTGGTCCCTGGACACCACGGTGTCTCCAGAGTCCCAGTCCACTAGGCCACCCTGCCCCCTGTTTTGAACACCTTGTTTCTCTCTCGGGGTCTCCACCGCTGCACCCCCTCTCCCCAGAAGCACAGCGTGGTTGGGTGACTCACTGAAGCTCGTGCTGTCAGTCTGTGGCAGAGCTGGGAATCGAACGGCGATGTTCTCGCTCCCAGCCCCCTGCCTTGTTGACTGTAGGTCCTGCAGGTAAACAAAGCTGCACGGGAGCTGCCTGGGATTTTCAAAGCACCCTCCCATTCTCAACCCCCCCTCTGCCCCCCCCCTCCGACCTTCAGGGCGATGTGGATGCCTGACTCCTGCAGCTCCTGTGCATGCCCCGGCTGCAGCAGGGGGGCAGCTGGTGCTTCCGTGGCCGGGGGTGGGGGGGGGCGTGTTGGAAGCGCATGGCAATTGGTATGTGCTTGCCTGGAAGTGGCACGATTGGTACTGAGCACGGAGGGTGCCCGATGCAGCGTCCGAGGGGTGCGGAACCTGGGGTCTAAACTGCTTGATGCCGTCCCCTTTAAACATCTGCTGTTAGGAAACCACACCATCCGCTGTTAGGTGAGATTATATCTGCTCTAGGCTGAACTGCGGGGGCTGGAGCTGCCTTGAGATGCCTGGGTTGGGCTCTGACAGAACTCCTCCCCCCCCTGCCTTTGGACCATCCTGTGGGCCCAGTCCCGGACTCCCTGGTTCTGGAGCAGGGCTTGAACCGCTGAATGAAAGCACAGGGCGTGGAGGAGGGGGCAGCCTCCATGCTCCGGGAGGGCTGGCTATGCTGCAGAGCCGGAAGATCCCGTGCCGACGGAGCCGCTGTCCTCGTCTCACCCCGCTGCTGCGACTGAACTGGCTCAGTGCTGGCAGCACAGATGGTGCGTGAGATTCCCTGGCTGCACGGGGCGTCAGGAGCCCATGTGCCTGTCTCTTCTGGAGCACTGCTTGCGGGAGAGGGAGTTGCCTGCATGTGGCGTTAACCCATGGAGTTTCCAAAGCAGCTCCTGGCACTGCCCCCTGCCCCTGCCCACAAATCCCCTGCAGGAATTAACCGTGCGTCTGTGAACCCAGAACCAGGGCTGGGATCTCTGTCATTGGCTCCCACCCCCGGAGCAGCGACCCGGAGCCAGGGTCCTGTCCTCGCTGCCCTTCCTGTACTGTATTCTTGCCCCTCCAGTGTTTGGGCCTCCCCTCTCCACCCCTTCTAGAGAGGATCAGCCTGAGCTGTTATGTCTGGCCTGGGGCTCGGTCCTTTGGTGCGTTGGGTGAGGCTTTTTGTTCCTGGCTTTAATGTTTGTTTTTGCTCCAAGACAAAAGGGTTTCCCAGCACCTGCACCCTGCTGGGCTGGCAGGATGAGTCATGGGACAGTCCCCACCGCTGCCTGTCAGCCTCTCGGCAGCCCCTGAGAGCTGCAGGGGGAGGAAGGGGCGGGCAATTACTCCTAGCGGGGAGGGTTGCATGGAATTAGTCAGGTGGGCTTGGTCTCACGCCCTCTGAAGTTCAAAAAGGTTAGGGCCTCCTCTCGGCCCCTCACCTGGGCCCCCTGGCATTGAACGACTCCTTGGCCGAAGCCAACGGGAAACCAAAGTGTTTAGCTTGGCAAGCCGTGGGCAGCTTCGCTCACGTGGCAGCAGAGGCAGGCCGGGCGTGCGCTCGGGGCTGCGAGCCACGACTCAAGATGCCTTGGTCCCATTAGCTGCTCTGCAGCCAGTGTCCCCTGTGACCTTGTGCGGGTGACCTCTGTGCCAGCTCCCCACCCCCCGGCTAAGTGTCAGTGGCATTTGCCCACCTGGGTGCAGTTCAGTGTCCGTTCAGTGCCTTGCAGTGACAAGAAAGCACTGTGGGTATGCTCTGTACGGGCTGGATGCGCTGGGAGGGGCCGTGGGCTTTATGCGGGTAGGGATGGTGAAATGAACAGGGATCAGAGCAGATCTTCCCGGATTTAGCCCCTTGCATGGGATGCTGGTTCTAAAAACTGTCCAGGCCCAGCGCCGCCGGGGAGCACCCCTGCAAGGAGACCAGCCCACCCTGCTCTCTGTTGGCGGCTAGCCTAGCCTGTATCCCCTCCGAGCCACAGCCGGCTGGCAAAACAGCTGTAGCTGCTTTCCCCCACCGCTTGCTGTCCCCTGGCTTCCCCCTCTGTGCAGACAGCAGGCACAGCGTGGGAGGCAGGGAAGGGGCGGGAGGTTACGCCTGACCTGAGGAGCTTTTGACACTTATGCGGAGTGATGCGGCTCTCCGGCCTCTTGCATGACACAAGCTGTTCTCCAGGGCAGGGGGGGGCTGGGCTGCAAATCCTGGGGTCTGAAGTGTGCGCTCCCATCCCCCGCTCTTGCCTCCTGCCCTGAGCGTCTGGCTCGCTCCAGCTCGAGGCAGGACAACCGAAGCAGTGGATGCGTTTCGAGCAGGTGCCAGCTGGGGTCTGACGGTAGGCGTAAGTGGGCATGGATCGGCAGCGGGCATTTCTCTTCATGTGCTGGGGAGGGGCGGCAGGGCTCGGCCTCCCTAACAAAGGGCTTGCAGCTAGCGCTGGAGTGGCAGGGATCAGGGGCAGGATCTGAACTCAAAGGGATGCTGACCAGTGTCTTAGGGCTGGTTTGCATGGAAAACTTGCATTGGCGTAGCTACGTCTCTCTGGGTGTGACAAATCCCCCCTGGGAGACGGGCATAGGCAGCGCTGGGGAGATGGAAGAATTCTGCTGGCCCTGCTACTGCCTCTCGGGGAGGGGGGGTTAACCACAGGGACAGGAGAACCCTTCCCATTGCTGTCGCGTGTGTCTCTGCTGTCACGGTGTAAGAGTAAGCATACCATTGATTCGCGCTGCGTGCTGTAGTCTTGGTGGGCACGGAGCCGCCGAACGCCTTTCCCGTTGAGTTACCAGGGTTTTCAGAGCACGTCCCAGCTTTTCAAAACACTGAGGAAGTAGTGGTATCCCTGTTTCGCAGATGGGGAAACTGAGGCACAGGGGGGCTGTGACTTGCCCTGGGTGACGCTGAGAGTTGGTGGTAAAGCCAGGAATTCTTACAGCCCCTCGCCATCCAGCTGCTGCCCTGCGTCCCTCTTGTTTGTGCAGAATCTGAGCTGAGTAGAAGTATTTTAATGAAGAGGGCAAAGGAGGTGGGCCTTGAGAAGTGCAACGTGAAAGTGGTCAGTGGCTCGTGTAGGGATGCGAGCCTGGGAATACAGACAAGCAAACCAGATTTTCAAGACATTCATTATTAATAGTCTGTAGTGGTGTTACTAATACAAAACTCAGGCAGCAATAACAAACCACAGATTGCATTACAGGCGGGGCAGGGCCCTTCTCTTTCTGTGGTGGGGGCCGACTGCACGGGGGCCTCGCTAGGGTGACCGTATTTCCCAAAGTGAAAACAGGACACTGTGCGAGGCCGGCCCAAGTCATCCTCGCCGCCCCCCTCCTCCCCGCCCCGCCTGTGTGGGACCAGCCCGACTTGCCTGGTGTTGCCACTGTCCCCGCCCCCCAAACGTTCCTCCGTGCCCCTGTAGCAGGGCGGGCTCCACTCCTTTGGGCAAAACTGAGCATTGGTCCAGCTGATGATCAGTTGGTCCGAGCAAACGGGACCAGTCCCCAGTTTTGCCAAAAAAGTCGGGACACCTGGGATGGGGCTTAAAAAGGGGGGACTGTCCCAGCCAAACCGGAATGTGGGGTCGCCCTGATCGGTGCCGCCAGGTGCTACTGTAACACTAATAAACATGCCTGTTAAATTCAGGTCAGTGATGGCCAATGATCTGTTAGACCTCCTAGGCCCAGCTGCTACAACATGTGCTTAGCATGACACTGAGAAGCCCTACTGAAGACAACAGGAGCCTGGTTAAGCCTGCCAGGAGCGGTTTGCAGAGTTGGGGGCTACAGGAATAAGCAAAGACTTTTGATTTCATTTTACCTTGAAATGGTCCCCTGAGCATCCCACGCTCTTCTGCCAAGCTTGGGTTGTGACTCACGCTGGGGCTGGGAAAAAGCTCTGGAAATTGGAGCCGCTTCTGACTCCTTTACCCACCCAGCTTCTTTGCCCTGGGCTTACGCAAGTCAGGAGAAGCTATTTGTAACACCAGTGACGGGGGCTGCATTTTCCTGTTGAAAACCACTGTGTGAGATCGTGCCAACTGGTGATTGTGCAATCAGGGGAAAGCCTCTCGTACGTGGGATTCACAGAGCAGGGTGATACGGTTTAAATGTTTCATAGTCGTGTCGCTTACCAGGGGCAAAGCTGAGAGTGGGGGAGGCTGGTCGCCCCAAATCTATGCTGACTTTAAAATCTTGACACTTTGCCACCTCATCATTCGACCACTGACAGATGGGTGAAGTATCTTCTTTTTGGCCCGTGGAACTCCTTGCTACAAGGGATCACTGGGGTCAAGAGTTTTGCAAGATTAAAAAAAATCACCCAGAGTTCAACAGTGCGGTTTAAAGATACAAGAGTTTTGGCAGGGAGATAAACCCAACTCAGGGCATGAATTGGCCTCTAGCCATAGGGGTCAGGAGCCAGCTTTGCTGGGGGCAGATTACCCCATCACTGCTGAGTTTCTTGCTCCTCTTGCTGAAGCAGCTGGTGCTAGCCACTGTTTGAGACAGGAGACTGGTCTAGAAGGGCCACTGGTCTGATCCAGTCTGGCAATTCCTCTGCAGTCCACCTGTGTCATATGTGGGGGGGGGGGGAACATTTAAGGAGGTTTAACTTGGCCCTAGTTTCTGCCTCTGCACCTGTAGATGCAGGTGCTTCAGTAACTGTCCAGCTGCACAGTGGTAACCCGCTGATACATGGCCTGGAGGGGTCAGTCAAGATCAGACCTGAAACAGCCATGGGTCCAGTGATATTCCCCTCTTGGGACCAGTCTGCTGGGGGTGAGGGGCTGGGTGGGTTAAACCGGAAGAAAGGACGCTAAGTGGCAGATTGTGTTGTAATTTCGCTCACTACTGATCCAGTGACGATCCTGTCACACTTGTGATTGCAAGAACCTTCTGTAACCCGGAACGGAGCCTAGTGAGATTAAGCCCCGGGGTTCTCTCGGCGTCTCGTTGCAAGTGGCTCTCGGCTTTGTCAACCCAACTGCCCCTTGCACAGGGCCCCAGGAGCGCACGGCCCTTGTGTCTCTGGTACTGATGCTCCTGGACCCCTTGATCTCAGTGGGGTGTCGGCTCTCTTCGAAATACCTTCAGTCCGGACAAGTTTGCGAGTCCAGGCATGGTCTGCAGCTGACCGGCTGGGGGCGCCCTAGTAAGAGGCAGCAGTCACTGCGGGTGGAGAGAGATTGATGAACTGGGGGCTAGGCTGGAAGCCCTGTACCGAGCATCTAATTAGTCTCTGGGGAGGCCGGAGCCGGCTGCATCTTAATCTGAGGTTTTAATTTTGCCTTCATCCTCTCTGGGTTTTTTTTTTTTTTTTTTTTAAATTCTTGCTCAGGTCAGTTGCTTTGTGTCAGGATTAGGCAGATGGGGGTGGATTAGAACCAGCAAACAATCCCCAGAGGTTGGGTGGGCTTGAAACCCTTGGCTGAGTCTGTCTGCTGGGCACTTCTGGTTCGCGGGCCTGGCGTAGTCCTAGCTGTCCTCTCGGCTCGCCGGAGTGGGCTGCCCGTGGGTGGAGGGGGGCGCGTGCCATTTGTGTTTCCAGGGCTGTCTGTCCGGGGCAAGTGGGCATTGGGCCGGTCCCAGCACAGCGCCCCCTAGCGTCTCTCTATCACACAAGCCCTGCACCAGTGTCAGAGCCCAGAGCCGGGGAGGTGGGTCTGTTGCAGGAGAACTGAACTGCCCCTTCCTGGAGAGAAAGGAGACGCCCCCCTCTCCCCCTGATAGCCTGACCGGACCTGGTTTGCCAGAGGATGGCTGTCGCGCCTGATGCTATTCCCGTATTTCTCCCTGCACCCAGCTCTGCTGCTGCCCCTCAGTCCTGCCCCGCAGCCCCCGTTGCTGTTCCAGTTCAGTGCCTCCCGGTGTCCCCAGTTCTGCTGCAGGGCGGTTCGGGGACGGGGAGCAGAGCGAGGTGCGCGCACGCTCACGGTCCCCTGGTAACGCAAGACATGAGACGCTGATGGCAGCTGTCCGGGATCTGCACTCTGACTCTGCGGGGGGGAAAATACTCACGTGGCAGAAGTATCCTCAAACCCACGGAAATGTGGTGTGTGTCACCGTCCTTAATTAGAACAGGAGAACTTGTGGGACTTTAGAGACTAACAAATTTATTTGAGCATAAGCTTTCGTGAGCTACAGCCCACTTCATCAGATGTATTCAGTGGAAAATACAATGGGGAGATTCATATACATAGAGAACATGAAACAATGGGTGTTACCATACACACTGTAACGAGAGTGATCACTTAAGGTGACCTATTACTAGCAGGGGGGCGGGGGCGGGGACCTTTTGTAGTGATAATCAAGGTGGATTATTTCCAGCAGTTGACAATAACATCTGAGGAACAGTGGGGGGTGGGGGGGAATAAATATGGGGAAATAGTTTTACTTTGTGTATTGACCCATCCACTCCCAGTCTCTATTCAAGCCTAAATTAATTGTATCCAGTTTGCAAATTAATTCCTATTCAGCAGTCTGTTCTTGGAGTCTGTTTCTGAAGTTCTTTTGTTGAAGAATTGTAACTTTTAGGTCTGTAATCGAGAGACCAGAGAGACTTAATTAGCGTGCTGCCGCCTAGCTGGGACATGGGAGATTGTTTTGAAGGGGTAGGAGCTGAAATGAATGATTAACTTTCCCTTTCTCTTTGCCTCGTTCTCCAAGCGGCATTGCTCTGAGCCCTTCCCCAGGTCAGTCCAGGGACTCGGAGCTCACACATGAGAGCTACATGAGATCATGTCACTGGCCTGCCAAGCCAGCTGCCCCGGGCTAGAGCAAATGCCCAGAACTTGGAGCCTGCAACTCACAATGCACCTGGGTTGTTTGTCCAACACTGTTATTGGACCGCTGTGTATAACACTGCCCTCCACTGGGTGGAATTGAAACTGCTCAGCTGTGTGTCGTAGCCCCTATAGGGTGAATGGCTAGTGGAGATTCTCCTGAAGTGTTAAGAGCCTATGCTGTTGGAGCAGGAGGACTGGGGGAGGCCAAAGGGGTCGGGGTGGGGGGGCACAGGGACCATCTGGGGGAGCCCAAAGGGGTGGGTTAGTGGTGGGGTGGGGGATATGGGAATTATGTGGGGGAGTCCAAAGGGGCCAGGGTGGGCATGGGGACTGTCTGGGGGTCTAAAGGGGTCAGGGCATGGGGGCATCCCCCATGGACTCCTGGCTGTGTCTCACCCTCTTCCCTCCCTTCTCCATAGGTGAGAGGCCGTTCCCGTGCACCTGGCCTGACTGCTCCAAGAAGTTTGCGCGCTCGGACGAGCTGGCCCGGCACTACCGCACCCACACCGGGGAGAAGAAGTTTGCCTGCCCACTCTGCGAGAAACGCTTCATGCGCAGTGACCACCTCACCAAGCATGCCCGCCGCCACCCCGCCTTCCACCCCTCCATGGTCAAGCGGCAGGGCTGCCCCAGCGTTTCCCCTAGCAACTCAGCGCCTGGCAGCCTGGCGGGGAGCCCCGTTGCCAGCCCTGCCCCCAGCCCGGCCAAGTTCCTGTAGGGGCTGGCGCTGCTCCGAGCAGGGAGCAAGTGTCACGGACCCCAAAAGGTGCTGCCTGGCCCAGGCCAGCCCGGGAAGCAGCTGAGAGGGCCCGGGGCCAAGGCTGCCCTTGGATCTGTCGGGGAGCGAACCATCCACTCCTCCCTGCTGGGGTCTTGCTCATGGGGGCCCTTCCTCTCCATGTTCCAGGTGTCTTCGAGCAGCAGCCTCTCCCCACCTGGCTTCGTGGTGACGTCCAGCATCCCCCAGCCCCGGCCTGCGTGGCACAACGGTCGGGCGTCCAGTCCGACGGGCTGCGCTGCGCCCCCGGGGGTGGGTGTCCACGACCTCACCCCAGCTGCCGCCAGCCCCTCCCCAGGACAGACTCCTGCATGGTGGTGGGACGTGGTGCCTCTCCGGGAACCCCTGGCTACCACCGTGCCAGATTCTACCGGCTTGACTTGTTACGCCCCGGGGGCTGTTACACTCTGGAGATGCTGAGGGGCAAATCAGGGCCCTTGCCTCCTCTCTGCAGTGACACTTCCCCAGCAGGGGGCACCCGCGGGATGATTCCAGTTTACACCTTGGGGGGGGCCCCTTGACAAAGGCAGCTTAAACCAGGCCAGTTCCGCCTCCCGTCTCCAGAGACCGTGACCGCTTCACTCTTGGGACAGAAGGCTGCTCAGGGAGGAGACGGCCGGTGGCTGAAGTCCCCTGCGTCTCCCACTTCCCCTCCCCTCCCCTTCTGGAAACCAGGACCTGCTCCCCTGAAATTCTCCCCCCTGCCTCCGCGGGAAGCCCAACATATCCATCTATCTATAGATGGATATCCTCCTCCCCCTCCCTCCCCCAGAGGGGAATTCTGAATATTTATTTATACGGACTGATGCCCCCCCAGTTGCAACCCTCTGAGGCCTTTGCAAGCCATGGGTATTTGGCCAGTGGACACAGACTGAGTGACTGGCACTGGGGGGTCAAGTACCTTTCGAGTGACACTCAGTCCAGCCCTTGCTGTGGGGTGGGGCTGGGCTTTTTAGGCAGGAATCTATTTATGGCCAGAATTGGTTTTTATAGCTGTGGAATCAGGGGGAGGGGCTACAGGAGGGGAGTGTGACAGGCGCGCCAGCCAGCCTCTTTGAAGGGGGTGCGGGTTGAGAATTTGTCTATGCAGCATATTGCTGCTGGATCCCGGCTGTGTGCAGCTGTTTTAAGGGAAGCTTGGGCCCTGCATTTAGATTCTTGGTGATTTGGGGGGTGCCACAGATTTTTCCGTGCTCCACCGGAGACCTGAAAACTTGCAATTTAATTTTTTACTAGAGAGTGCTCAGCACTTTAAAGACACAGGGAGCCCCTTTGAGATGAGTCAGGTGGGGCTCCCAAAAAATCAGTCATCACTGCTGGAAATATAGGGCCAAGTGCCTTAAGTCCATCGAGAGCAGGCCTGTCCCAGAACTGCACTAGGCCAAGTACATTGATCAGAGTGGACTAGGTTATTGGCGCAACAGCGGTTACATAGCAGCCTTTCTCAGCCAAGTGGGACTCTCCATTTGACCCTGCTGCAAGTAGCTGCACTGAAGTCACTAAGGGTGTGTCTACACTCAACCTGCTGCAGCTGCGCTGGTGGAACGCTTGGTGTAGACCCCACCTAGGCCGAGGGGAGGGGTTCTGTTGTTGGCAATCCACCTTCCCAAGAGGCGGTAGCTAGGTCGACGGATGAATTCTTCCATTGCCCTAGTGCTGTCTGCACCAGGGGTTTGGTCGGCTTAACTGCGCCGCTCAGGCGTGGATTTTTTCACACCCAGCAAAGGCGTAGCTATGCTGGTGTAAGTTCCCAGTATAGACCCAGCCCTGAGGTAGATTGGGGCTGCAGGGTGGGGTGACTTAATGCCCCTGGTTGAGTCAGCTACAAGGATTGAACTTGGGACCTCTGGCTCTAAAACCAGTGAGTTTGTCACCTGAGCTAAGCGCCCAGCTCCATTCGTTCTGTCGCCGTAGCGGACTCTGGGGTCTGATCACTAGAGGGGGACAAGGAGCTGCCCCGCATGGGTGATGCTGATTGTATAGACACGGGTGTTCTGCCTGCACTGGGAATTGGCCAGGCTGGAAGCTCATGTGCTGCTGGCCAGAAGGTTGAACATCAGCTATCCTCACGAAGCCTGCAGCCTTCCAGGGCTTCAGCTTGAGCCCAGGCCGATTGGCCTTGATGGAGCGAGTTTGTTGGGTCACGGGCAGTTCCCGGGGTCCCACTGCCTGGGTAACAATGCCATCGGCGTAGCTGGCATGGCTCTCCCCTCCTGCGTTGGACCAAGGAGGGAACTGGCCCTACCAATGCCCACACCGCACCTGTTCTGGGCATAGGCTGCTCCGCACCCACGCCTCTCAAGCATTACAATCCAGGCAGGCTTTAGATCAAGAAGCAAACCCCCTCCCCCCAGTGCTTTCCCTGGGCTCTATGGAGAGAATCTCGCCCCTGGGAACGTTTCAGAGACGTGTCTGGGATGGGTCTGCCAGAAGTTCCTCAAGCTTGGCACAGCTGGGAGTCTGGCTCCTTTGCCCTGTCTCCATATTCCGCGTGGCCCCTGGGTTCCAGCTCTGCAGGACCAATCGCTGGTGGCGTTGGACTGTCTCAAATGGCCCAGGTCGTTGGACTGTCTCGAAGGAGCCAGCAGCTTGCTGGGATTGGGGCCCGATCTTGCAGCGGCCAGGATCCCGGCGCCAGAGCTCGAAGACTGTGTGGAGCTCCTCTGGCTGGACCTTGTCTCTGGCCTCCTGAACTGGAGCTGCCGGGAAGAGATGCCAGCCCAGCTGGAGGACCCCGGTTCTGGGAGCAGCGGCTGCCTCTTGGGGCGGCTCACCAAAGGCCACCTTTAGACTACACTGAAACGTACTGCATTAGCCAGCATGTCCCTTCTCACGTCAGTGTTGTGCAGTGGGACTTGGCATCCTTTCCTGCCCGCGCCCATCAGGCCGGGCTTTGCAGCTCACAAATTGACTGGCCTTTTGGGAGCTGCCTGTCTCTCTCTCTCTCCTGCTTTCGGCTGGTGCTCCAGGGGAGATCTGTTTCCAGCAAGAACTGTTGAAGGAGCCCAGTGTTTCCCACCAGCTGTCTCATGCAAGGGTGTCACTGGGTGACTATTCTCTGGGGCGGTCCCAGGGCCCCTGTGATGGGGGTAGGACGGGGTGTGGGGGGAAGTGGCTTATGAGTGGGTGGAGGAGGAGAGGAGTGGAGGGCAGTTAATGGACCAGTGAGGAGAGGGCAAAAGCAGGTGATCTAGAAACAAACTTTCAGGAAGGGCTCCATGGCTGGGGCATGAAGTGGTTAGTGGCCTGAGCTAGTGTGGGTGAGGCTGGCATGTCCCCTCCCAAGATAAGCCTGGCACTGGGTGCAGGGCTGTCACTGGCTCTTTCCTCTGCAGCAGCCAGCGGTGTCCCCAGTTTGTAGCCCTGACCTGGAGCAATTCTGACCCAGCCCGCCTTAGCCATCCTGCACCAGTGCATGCTAGGTTCCCCGATGCTCCTGTCCTGTAGTGCTTGGCATCATTGCTGGAGTGGGGAACGGGACTCGGGGTAGGGGACCCTTGTAGGCTGGGCAGGTTTTGCTTAGTGTTGACGGCACCTGCCCACCTAGGAAGCATCGCTGAAGCCTGCGGGCTGCCCTGGGTCCCTGCTGGCCTATACTCAGCCAGTGACCTGCATGGCCTCAGTTTCCCCACCGCGGTGAGGGGTGGCCATAGCCCTGAGCAGGGCCACTTGGCCCCCACCGAAGCTAGATCAGGAAGGGCCCTACTGGGCAGCGGGTGTGTGGTCCCTTCAAAGGATAGGGACTGGCAGAACGCCGTGTTCTGGGGGTGAGGGGGGTCCAGCTGGTGGGGGGAGGGGCTACACTGCCTCCACCAGCCGAAATTCCCCTGTGTGTGTGGGGAGAGTCTCTGTGGGGACTCGCCAGCTGGTTATTAAAGGCCGTTTGTGCAGCACGAAGCTGCCTTGGCAGCCTGGAGATGCCAGCCCTCCCCTCCCCCTCTCCAGCTCCAAAGGGGTCCTCCCCCAGCCTCCATGCACTTATTTCCTCCTTATTTATTACTGATTTCTCCCTTTTCCCCCAAGCAGTTGAACTGGAATGGGTCCTTCTCCTCCCTGGCCCCGATGAACGGCTCCTGCTTTGGAGGCAAACACGTTTCTGACTGGTTTGTCCCCCCGGGTGCGGGGTGGGGGGTGGAGAGGCTGCACTGGGACATCTCTAGTAACACGGCTTCACGCCACCTCTCTTAGCTGGCGAACCCAGCCCGCTGGGTGCTCTGCCCTAGCAGTGGAGCAGCTTCTCTGGCGCTCGCCAGTGTTCGTTTTTATAAGCCCTTTAAGAATACAATGCAGACGCTGCCATAGATTGCCACAGGCGGCGCTGTGTTTGCCCCTCTGGTAATGTAGGTTCTCTATATTCTGCCCTCCGCCCCTGGCATTTCCTTTGGGGGTGAGGGGCTGGTTGGTTTTCAGTGTCTTTATTAATCCGGTCCCTTTATCCCTGAAGGTTCAAAGATTCAGTATCGGGGTGGGGAAAGGGGCAAACTCCATTGTCACAGGGGCATAATCTCCTTGCAGCTGCTGTTCCTGGGAGCATCCCTCGCTAGAGGCCCGCCCCTGCGGTCCTTACTCATGCAAAGCTCCCATTAAGGTCTCGGCCCTAGATCTTCCCCCCCGCTATTTCTCTTCCTATGCAGTTGGATTCTGATCTTGGTTACATGGGGAGTAAATCTAGAATGCCCCTGGTTCCAGTGGAGTCACTCTGGATTTACAGGGGTGTCGGGGATCCTTATCCTGGGGGTTCTGCTCTCTTCTCTTACTGCTAAATGGAAAGGGGGGATGAGTCCCAATTAAACTGGAGGGTGGTTCCCATATGGAAAAGACCGAGTCCCTTCACCTAGTGTAACCAAGATCCATCTCAACCAAGAGCAATCAAAAGATGCAGATTTATATCTGGGCTCCCCAGATTCCATGCAAAGTGGGTATTTTTCTGGCTTGTGATTTTTAATAAGCGTGGTGAGATGGTTTCTTTTCTTACAAGAGGGAATAACTTTATTCTGTGTGTGTGTGATATTTTTACAGAGTCTCTTCTCTATCGGAGCTGGAGTTATATAAATAGATCTCTATACAGTAAAATCAAATGCTGCTGCTTTTTTGGGGGGGGGGGGGGACCCTTAACTTTTTTTAGTGCGACTTTTATAGAGTGGTTTAGAACCAGGACTGACTGGGTGACGAGGAGCCGGCTGGTACGCGTGAGTGGGAGCTCGAGTCCCATGCTCTCAGGGGGAGCTTCTATCCTGACTCTCCCCTCTCCCACCCGCAATCACAAGGGGAGAGGTCCGAAATCTGATCTGCTTGTCCCAGGGGCCCTTGCTAAGCAGATCTAACGAGAGGAGGCACCATTTTAGATGTGAAATTGACCCCTTAGGCAGAAGATCAACCATGTGGCTTAGGCTTAAACAGGACATAATTGGTGTCTAGGCTTTGGGAGTATTCAGTGGCTCGAAGGCGCAGGATTATTAGAGCCCTGATAAAGCTAGATCTTCCCCCAGCCTGGTCCACACTTAATTTGGAGCTTCCTCTGTTTTCACCCCCATCTGCCAGCCTGTACAGTTCTGCCTATTGCAGCACATGACTGGTAGCTGAGGTCAATTCCTAGCTCCCCTGCTGGCTTGCTGTGCAATCTCCAGCAAGCAGTGTCTCTCTGTGCCTCAGTTTCCCCTCAGTAGACTGGCAGCAGGGTGACACAGAAACCTCATGGCCCCAGCATGAGGTTAAGCAATGTTTCCTGACCTCCTCTGGTGGCAGAGAAGCACCAGGTGGCCTCTTGCGTCCTTGGGCCTGACCTTTCAAATGCTTCTACTTACTGTGTGCAGATGTGGTCGCTCTATCTCAAAAAAGATATATTGGAATTGGAAAAGGTTCAGAAAAGGGCAACAAAAATGATTAGGGGTATGGAATGGCTGCCCTATGAGGAGAGATTAATAAGATTGGGACTTTTCAGCTTGGAAAAGAGGTGACGGGGGGGGTATGATAGAGGTCTATAAAATCATGACTGGTGTGGAGAAAGTAAATAAGGAAGTGTTATTTACTCCTCCTCACACAAGAACTAGGAGTCAATAAATAGGCAGCAGGCTTAAAACAAAAGGAAGAGTTTTTTCACTGAATGCACAGTTGACCTGGGGAACTCCTTGCCAGAGGATGTTGTGAAAGCCAAGATTATAACAATGTTCAAAAAAGAACGAGATAAGTTCCTTGAGGATAGGTCTATCAATGGCGATTGGGCAGGGTTAGTGTCCCTAACCCCTGTTTACCAGAAGCTGGGAATGGGCGACAGGGAATAGATCACTTGATGATTCCCTGTTCTGTTCTGTTCCCTCTGGGGCACCTGGCACTGGCCACTGTTGGAAGACAGGACACTGGGCTAGACGGCCCTTTGATCTGACCCAGTCTGGCCGCTCTTAGGTTCTGCTGATGTGAAGGCCAGAAGGAACCATTGGCATCGTCTGGTCTGAGCTCCTGCATTGCACAGGCCAGAGACCTCTAAAATGATTCCTAGAGCAGATCCTGTAGAAAAAGAGCCAATCCTGATTTTAAATGGCCAGTGGCAGAGAAGCCACCGTGACCCTTGGGGAGTGGTTCGAATAGTTAATTACTCTCACCATTAAAAATGTGCATCTTATTTCAAGTCGGAATTTTCCTCGCTTCAACTTCCAGCCGTTGAGTCGTGTTCGACTTTTCTCTGTGAGAATGAAAAGCCCGTTATTAAATATTTGTTCCCTGTGTAGATACATGCAGACTGTGATCAAGTCCCCCCTTAGCTTTCCCTTCGTTAAGTTCGACAGAGTCACGGCTCAGTCACTCTAAAACAGGCTTTCTAATCCTCCGGTCAGTCTCGTGGCTCTTCTCTGATCCCTCTCCAGTTTATCAACATCCTCCTTGAATTGTGCACACTAGGCCTGAACGCGCTATTCTAGCAGTGCCAAAGACTGAGGTAAAATGACCTCCTGTCTCTAGTTAATTGCAGAAATGCCATACAGCTTATCCCCCACTTTGTACAGCACAGCAGATCCTGGCCCACTTCCTGAACGCAGGGGTTCTCTGCATCCCGTCCTATCCTCTGCCCAATCTCCTGGCCTGACGCACTGCTTGCTTTCAGGATGTGGCCCTTCCCCTTCTGCCCCGAGCCGCGGGGTGTGGAAGAGGAAGAGCATTCCAGATCCCCAGGCCACAAATGAATGTGTCGTCCCTACCCCTGGGACCCGGTGTTAAGTGCTTTGGGATCCTCGGATGCAAAGGGCCATAACGGGGCTGAGTACTAATGTCGACTGGCCTGGAGTACTGAGGGGTTAGAATGGCCCAGACCTAAGGGAGCCGTTCCATGAGCCGCTCGGCCAACAAGCTAAGCAGCATTGGCCTGGGGCCATTTGAGGCCAGCAGATCTCTAGGAAGTGCCGATGCAATGAGCATTGCAGGCCCGTTAAGGAGAACTATTCTGTAGGAGGATCCCTCTTTTGGGACAAGACTTAAAGCCCAGGCCTGGCACCTTGTGCTCAGCAGAGAGCTTGTGGCCCTTGGGAGAATAGTCCCCT
Source organism: Dermochelys coriacea (assembly GCF_009764565.3). NCBI lineage: Eukaryota > Metazoa > Chordata > Testudines > Dermochelyidae > Dermochelys > Dermochelys coriacea. Next base: position 5,058,653 of record NC_050092.1, on the reverse strand, counting down.
AGCTCTTATCCTCATACATCTCAAAGCACTTTACCAAGGAGGGTCAGTATCATTATGACCATTTTATAGCTGGGGTGGGGGGAAACTGAGGCACAGAGGGGCAGTGACTTGTCCAAGGTCAGAGCTGGGAATAGAATCCAGGGACCCCACGTCCTAGTGGCTACTCTCCCCATTAGAATGGATCACGCTGCTTGGCGAGAGTCTGCGGTTTAATCTTGGCGTCCTGGCTGAGTTCCCACCGGAGTCGTTGCATTCGGCCTCCTTGAAGCTCAGGCAGCACTGTCAGGGAGGGGTAGTTTTCACTTCCTTTCCTAATCAGCTGCATAAGGCTGTTGAGCCGCTGCCCCGTTCCTCTGTAGAGGAGGAGGGTGAAGGGATCCCCGAGCGCAGTTTGCACCCCACTCGGCCATGCTGCAAAATGACAGGTGCTGTGTGTCTGTGCACTCAAAGCTCCGATCAGCGACGGAGCACACGAGGGACGATGAGCTCGGGGGGAGAAATGGATCCTGTCTGAATGTTTCCTTGGGGAGCAGGAATAGCTGGGGAGGTCAAGGAGGTTTAATGTTACGGAAGCCACTTTCCCAAAGAGAAATCTCCTTGTTAATGGGTCTCTTCATTCTCTGCGTGTTTGTGTTTATTTAAAGAGCCACAAAGCCAAGGGCCTGCGTGGTGGGGGGCGGGCGCTGGCTCTTAGCAGACAGAGCTTTTGGGGAGTGGTTTATTGTTGCTAAATCACTTCCTTGTTAGGAAAGGGTAAAAGTACCTTTCCGCCTCCATTTCTAGCAACTGATTATTTTTAAGACGCACTGGAGGTGCCTCGCCAGCTGCTTCCCCAAACCCTTGGAGACAATCCTGCCACGAGGCTGCGATCTCGGACGTCTACGCCCCACCTAGGGAAGAGTGACCTTGGTTTGGCAAATTTCAAGCCCACTTGACCAGTGTAGGTTCAGAAGTTCCTCTAACAGTCCAGTGTGACAGGCTCTGAGTTTGCTTAGAGGCCGAAAGAAATCCTCATGGAAGGGCAAACACGGCCTTTCTCCTGTTTGTTGAACCCAGCTTAGGTGGGGTGGCTCAATCCCTAATGCGGGAGGTTTTGTGTTTTACACGGGCCTGCCTGTCTTGTCAGGGCTGGTGAGGGATCGTGGGTTGAAATGAGGTGGGGGAAGAAATGAAGTCGGAAAGGCTGTCTGTCTGTCACTGATGGGTCCCCTCCTCTCTCCTTGCTAGGCCAAATTCACCTGCTAGTAATAAGGTTGATGTGGATGTCCTTCCCGATCAGTCTGTCCCCCTGCTAAAGGGAAGAATTGGTGATTCATGGTGTGTTCCCCTGCTCCTTCCTTATGCTAACTATCTCTGGGTTCCCATGATGCCCCCAACACAGATCCCAGCCCATGGCAGCATGGCTTTAGTTAGGCGTCCCACTCTCCCGGGCCTGGAGCGCTGGCTTGCCTTTTGCACAAGATGTCTCCTATTTCTCGGTGTCTCTGGCTGCAGGGGAAGCTGGTAGATGCTGAGCTAGGAGCCTCTTCCCTTTGCTGCCAGACCTCCCGCTCCCCACCCAGTGGCCGATTCTCTTCTCGGCAGGAGCCGCATGGTCCCTGTTCAGGATCAAGCTGGGAGTGGGGAGGATCCCTGCCACTTTGGAAGGAGATGAGTTCTCTGCCTGCAAAGGGACGCTGCCAGCAGGAAGCTCTAGATTTTGTCTAATACGCAGTTTGTGGGTCAAACCGTACAGCTTGACTGGCAGTTCTGCTGTTTGAGTGGAGGAGGGGGAGTGGACCCTGGGCCTCCCCCTCCCTGGCATAGCGGGTGTTGTGTTCCCATAACACACAGCAATGCAGCTTTTAAACCCAGGCGGCTGCTGTGGGCACCGGCCAGGGAAGAGAATTGCAGTTGCTGGGATGGCTGGTGGAACTTGGGCAGGTCCAGCCAAAGCATTGTAGGAATGTGTCAGTCACTGGCCTGCCAGTTCTCGGATGGGAACGATCCTGGGCATTGCCGGGACAGTGGAAGCCAGTGTCACCTTCTCAGGTGGGAGCGGGGTTCTGGGCAGGAGCAGACCTCTTAGGGAACTTTCTTTTGCAAAACATGGGGTTGGTCAGTCGGTCCCTTTTTTAACCAGGTGTCTGTTCTTCAGTTCGCTGGCCCGGGAGCTGCGCGTGGAAGGATGGGTTGAAAACATTGCACTGTCTTGGTGCTGTATTTTAAAATAATTTTTTTTAATTAAAATAAGTCAGTGAAATATTTTGACTCGTGACCACATTTAATTCTTGCTCCGGGGTTTGGGATGCTTCTTTAGAGCTCATCTGTCCCCTCTTCCCACATTCTCCTTCCACCAGGGCAGTGCCCCAGCCTGCTTCTAGCCCCAACCCAAAGGATATTGATCGGACCCAGCCCTGCCCTCTTTTGGGTATTTACCCACCTTGCTGGCCGAGCTTGTAATTGACTGAGCTCATGAAGCCTGACCCTCAGAGGGATGGCATGTGTCTGTAATGTAATAACTTTTGAACACGGCAATGGGGGGGGAAGAGAGGAGGGGAAAGTGTATGTAGCCCCTGACATGGAGGGAGAAATGGGGGATGCGGCTGTAGGGTGCAAGCAGGAATGGGGGCCACACAGAACCATGGGGGAGGACTGGGGGACCCTGCCATTGGGGGAATGGGGATGCACACCGCTGCTCACAGGGGATGGGAGGAGGTATGAAGAGGGGCTACACAAACCCCTGGCCAGGGAGAGATTAGGGAAGTTCAGGGAGTCCCTGAAATAGAGGGGGGTAAATGGAGGACCATAAGGAGCCCTGCTGTGGATAATAAGCTCTGTCTACAGAAGCTAAGACATTGGCAACCCCTTCTTAATGATAAAAGAAAAGGAGGACTTGTGGTACCTTAGAGACTAACAAATTTATCTGAGCAGAAGCTTTCGTGAGCTACAGCTCACTTCATCGGGTGCATTCAGTGGAAAATACAGTGGGGAGATTTATATACACAGAGAACATGACAATGATAGTAACCAATCGCCAAGATAGAACTTGGCTGGCAGACAGACCCCAGAACCCTGCAGCTCCTTTCTGGGGCATTGAGGAGAAATACACTACAGTTACTGGGGGCCATATCCATATTTTAGTGCCCGCCAGTGGAGCCCACCCTGTGGTTACCCCATGCATGCTGCTGCGAGGTGGCTGGGATTTGTATCTGGGGTGGGTCTGATCTAAACACAGATACCTGAGCCCAGCTATGTCCCAGGGGGCAGTGGAAGAAGATTTCCTGCACCATGTGAAAGAATCCTGTTCATTTAAAAAGGAGAACTTGGAACTGCCCCACAGAAAACTTTGTGACCGTAGTTAAGATTGGCAAATGCAGCTCCAAAGCTGACCACGTTTACACTAGTCTGCTGCACTTCCAAGTGCAGAGCAAAGACTCCAGAAGGGGACCACACCCTACTGTAATCGGGGGGCACCTGGGGCCTGGCTGCTTTGGAGAATGGCTCCTGGATAAAGAACTCTAGGTCACCAGATCGAATTCAGGAGCAATTGCAAGGAGTGGCTTTCAGTGCCTTGCGTACAATGAGTCAGTTGGTCTCAGGCAGCTCCAAGTTGAGAGGTGTCACCATGTGCAAACTGCCCCTTCCAATGGCACGACTTGGCACCCAGGAGATGGTGCAGGGAGGCCAAGGACCAAATGGCCCAGAATGGCCCCCTCACCCCAGGTAAGTCTCAGCACAGCTGCGGCCAGCCGGGGTGTGCCTGTCCTGGGGAGAAACAGGACCTCACTCAGCAAGCCTGGCAGGCCAGTGTCTTTCAGTCCCACACAAGACACTGTTAGTAAGTAACAGGGTTTGCCTGACTCCCTGTAAAAGCTCTGCATGGCAGCGGGGCTTCGCTGCAGCTTCTGAACCTTTCTGGGGTGCGTCAGCCCCAGGTTACAGCCGGCGGGGTCTGAAAACTGGTGCCACCCTTGAGTGATGCCAGAAGCAGGAAAATCCCACCCCTGCCAGCGAGCCCGGAGTGTGCAGCGGCACGCTAGCAAGGCCTGGTCTGTGCTTCAAGATTGGCTTGACTGAGCAATGCCGCTGGCGGCTGGGACCGGTTGTGCGCCCTGAGCACCCATCCTTCCATGGACCCAGCTGCTGCCTCTCGCAGAGAGGGGTTAACTATGCCAGGAGAAACCCCCCCCCTTCCATCCATGCTGGAAACCTCTGCACTGCGCCACTCCCGCGGCAAAGGTGCAGCTTGGTAGCTGGCCCGCCGTGGTGACTGTAGTGTAGACAGCCTGAGTGTCTCTCCTTCCTGCATGAAAGTGCCACCCACGCTTCTCTGCTAGGCAACGGGCAGGCTTCCCTCGCCGATCGCTAGGCAACTGAAAGCAGCCTTCGCCTGTTGCAGAAGTGGGATGGGTTGAGCGCTGCCCCGTTTCTTTCCTCGGGCTAGTCTAGACACACACAGGTTGCACCTGTTACATTTAAATTGGTTTAGTTCAATCAGAGCAGCTTTTGTGTGTGGACTCTTCTGTTGGTTTAAAATGGGTGAGACTGATTTAGCTTGTGCCAGTTGATCTACACTCACAAAGGTACTGCTTTGTAGCTAACACATTACAATCTCCCCCAAGTGTGGGTGCAGTTCTGCCTCGGGCCAGGCGTTCCTACTGGTGTCGTTATTCCACTAAGGACAATAATGCTGCTACAAAACACCTCTCTCCAGCTGACTGGATGTAACTGTTGCACTACTAGGGAGGTGGCATCCATTTTACTGGAGCATCAGAAAACCCCACTGCTCCCTGAAACAGCGATACAGACAAACACTGGAGCTAGGCCAGGGCTCACAGGTGCCAATTAAATGGATGGCTAGGCTGAGTGACCACGGTTTGGCTGAAGTGTAGTGGAGATTGGGGGAGAGGGAGCTGGCTGAGGGAGGGGATGGGCTCACAGAGTGCTCTGTGCAAAGGGCAAGCACTGTTGCCCCCCACCCCTGTTCACACCAGCCACCGTGTGCAGGAAACGGGCAGCAGAGAATTGCTGCATTTCATCCCATTGCAGGGGATTCCAAGGAAGAGGCTTTAAGGGGGTTTCCTCCTGGACCCCTCCCCTCTCGACAGGACTCAGGGGGCAGATTCTGCTCCTGTGCATCTCCAGGCAAAGCCAGCTGGAGCCGAGTGTGGAATTCGGTTTGGAGGAGGAGTGGGTTCCTTGAGGCCTGCAACCTAAATCTTTCTCCCCAGCTGGTGCATTCTGACTTCCCCTACTTCGATATTAGCATGAGATGTTTAAACCAACCATGCAGGGACACAAGCCGGTGTTTGCATGACAGGGGCACTTAGAGCCCCATGGTACTAGGTGCTGTACATATGGAGTCAGAGACAATCCCTGCCACAAAGGCTTATGAGCCAAAGAAAACAGAGCCAGGATTAGAGGGGAAACCAAGAGAATGGTTTGCCTGAGGTCACCCAGCAGGCCAGTAGTTGAGCTGGGAATAGTACCTAAGTCTGCCACATCAAAGGCTGGGCCTCTCCACCTCATAGCTAGAGTGAGATTGGGGATGTCAGGAGGTCTGGGTTTTATTCCCAACTCTGTCACTGTGTGACCCTAGGCAAGTCACTTTGCCTCTGTCAGTCACCAAGGGACAATAAGCATGCAATCTCACAATGCCATTTTTCCCATAGTCACTTTTTGGAGTCAGACTGTATTGTGTCTCAGTTTCCCCATCTGGACAATGGGTGTAATGGGTCTGACTCTCTGCAAAAAATAAACCATTCATATTTATTACTAACTATGACTCTGTGGAAATTAATTGTGTACAAATCATTCCATCCTCCTTCTCTCAGAGCTATTCTCCCTAAACACATTGCAAGCTATCCAGGGCAGGAATCAGGGCTTCAACCTGTCTGTAAAATGCCTGGCTCAAAGATGATGCTATACAGATAAAAATTAATGAATATACCCAGTGGCCTCATCACCAAGTTTTCATTTTATTACTATTAGGAAGTATGTCCTAATTACTTTCCAAACATTAATTAATGTAAGTGATATTACCCCTTATTTACAGATGGGGAAACTGAGGCATGGCAAGGTGTGTGTGTGTGTGTGTGTGTGACTTTTTGACTCAATCTGATTAAACTGTGGAACTCCTTGCTGCAGGAATATTTTGAAGCCAAGAACATCATAAGATATCATAATTAATGGCAACAAACAATTTGGAAGGGATATTGAGCCTCATGCATCAGGGCTTAACCCAAGCTCCATTAGAGAGGAGGATGAGGTTGGTGGGAGGCAGATTCTCCACATCTGCTACTGCAGGGTTCTTGCACCTTCCTCAGAAGCACGTGGTCAGAGACAGTACACCTGGCTAGATGGACCCTGAGTCCAATTCTACGAGGCAATTACTCATTCCTATGACTTTTTCAAGGTCACAGATAGAGACAGGTTCCTGGCAGCGCGCTCAGACCATACTTAAGTCAAAGCCAAAATGTCTGCCAGAAAGTTATGCTTTTCCTGGGATTTTGGTCTGAGAAAAATGATTAGAAGGAAAAGTGGCGAATGGGAAGAGAAAAGGGAAAGAAGGGGAAATGAAAACCCAAAGAGGAATTTAAGCATTGTTGCTAGGAAGCTGATTTACCACTGTTTGAATGTAAGGTTGAATGGTAGTTTGGCTCTTTCTAGAGCATTTCTTGGCCAAAGTGCCTGAACAGAGACACTTTAAAGGATCTGATTTGCACTGGAGCGGTGCCCAAAAGCATTAGTCCCTCTTGAAAAATCTAGGACCTGAGTATGCTGTACACTTAGCTGATCTGGCCTGGAAGGGCAGGGACACAAAATGGCCACATGTGATCAAGACACTGATGCACTGGTCACTGTAGCTGGGCACCAGAGATGGGAGGGTTTTTTCCTTTCTTCAGAACATCTGGTAGAGGCCCCTGCAGAAGGCAGGACACTGGACTGGATGGTCCAATGATCTAACTTAGAATGGCAAATCCTCATGTTTCTTTGATCCTAAGGAAAGAAGCAATAGAAGACCAGGCATTCTAGATGATTAAATTTCAGACAAACTTTCTGTACTGGAACCAGTATAGGGTAAATGGTTGTGGCTTAGGTTAGCTTTTTGCACAATGCCCAGTTAGCTTGTGGAACTCCTTGCCAAAAAATCTCACTGAAGCTAGGAGCCTAGCAGGGTTCCAAAAAGGGGTCGATATGGATAATGAGGACAAACAGAGCTAGAATTGTAAATATTAAAAATAAGAGTTTGGCAGGGAGATTAATCCCTCCTGCTTCAGGGCATAAACTGACTTCCAATTAAGGGATGTCAGGAAGATTATTTCTTTGGGGGCAGGTTGCCCCATAAGTGCCACTACAGGGGTTTTTTTTTGCACCTTTCTCTGATGCATCCGGTGCTGGTCTCAGTTGGGGACAGCATACAGGACTGGATCCAGTCTGACAATGCCTGTGTTCCCATTAGAACAGTCCAGGGACAGGGAAAATTGCAGTACAGAACTGAGAATGCTAGAGGGTGCCGATGGAAAGGTACAGGAGCAGACCGGCAGGTGGGAGCTGTGTTATTGTGTGTGTCTGCTTGAGTGAAGAATGCAATTTAATCCCACTCACCGCTGGCTTCCTTTGTCCACGATCCAACAGAAACGCCCTATAGCGCTCCTCAGAGCTGCCCCCAAAATAAAGCTCTCTCAGTGCCCTGCCTAGCACCACTGCCCCCTCCTGGATGGAATCAGAACTGATGGGCTGCGTGTGATGGGCTACCATGCTACTCACCGTTTATGGGAGTGTCTACCACCAGCGTGAGTGACTAGGGCCAGGGCCGTTGCAGCAGGAGTATCTGAACCATTCATCTAGGCTCCCAGCTAGGTTCCCAGATTCTCTGCACTGATTAGGCCTCAACTGGAGTATTGTGTCCATTTCTGGGGACCACATTTCAGGAAAGATGTGGACAAACTGGAGAAAGTCCAGAGAAGAGCAACAAAAATGATTAAAGCTCTAGAAAACATGGCCTACGAAAGGAAGATTGAAAAAGTTGGGTTTGTTTAGTCTGGAGAAGAGAAGACTGGGGGGCGGGGGGAGATACATAATAGTCTTCAAGTACACAAAAGGTTGTTACAAGGAGGAGAGAGGTAAATTGTTCTCATTAACCTCTGAGGATAAGACAAGAAGCAATGGGCTTAAGTTGCAGCAAGGGTGGCTTAGGTTGGACATTAGGAAAAAGTTCCTAACTGTCAGGGTGGTGAAGCACTGGAATAAATTGCCTAGGGAGGTTGTGGAATCTCCACCACTGGGGATTTTTAAGAGCAGGTTAGACAAACCCCTGTCAGGGATGATCTAGATCAGAGGGACTTGAGGTCCCTTCCAGTTCTGTGATTCACTGCCAGGTGCAGCAGGGGCGCCTGGGGTTCTGTTTCTCTCATTTGGGGATCCAATTAATTGACTCAGTTTTAAACCATGTGAAGTCCGCCCAGATACCGAGGTAATGGGTGTCCTAAACTGTAAATGCCGGTGAGAACAATTTAAGCTGTTCCCATGAATGGCCACAGGGGGCAGCATGGGGACCACTTGACGGCCATGTAAAAAACTCCTCTGGACCCCAGTGGGTCATTCTTTGCCTACCAAGGGCAATATTATAACAGCCCTTCCTAGTGTACAGCCCTGCCCCCTACTGGATAGCGTCTGAACCACTCAACGAGGTGTCACAGGTTCTACCCTGCTAAATGCTAATGGTGATTCTCCTTTGGCTCTTGAGGCCTCTGTTTTCAAGCCAGGGGGATCTGGATTCGAGTGCCACAACTGTTGTGTTGTTCAGGTATATAGCATAGCGACAACCAGAAAGTTAGTAGGTGCCTAGAGATGTATGATTGTGTTATACTGTGTGTGAAGCATGGCTGGCCATAGTTTGAAGACCTAAATATCTGGGATCTGTATGTGCCATTGCAGGTATGTACTCTGCAAAAGCAGTAACTATCCCAAACTTTAACCTGGATCAGAGGGCACGTAAACAAAGAGGGAAAGCCCACCCTTCCAGTGAGAAAACATTAGAGAACTCTCTAATCAGTGTATTGATTGAGATTACCTATTTCGTATGTTCCACACAGCCCAAAGGAGAGTGAATAACGGTACCACTGTCTGCAGGAAATGTCTGTTATACAAGCAGGATGTATCTATTTTTATCTGGTGGCTCCAGACGATAAAGGAACTGTCAGGTCCACCTACACACACACTGTGTTTTCAGCCCCACTTCAGAGAGCGGCTCTGAAATCTCCAGCTACTTCTTGACATCTCCCACCTCACGGAGGATTGCCGGCTGCTGCAGCTGAGTACCAAACGGCGAGCCTCGGTTTCCATTGCTTGGTAGCAAGATGTCCTGTGGTAACTAGGGTTGCCACCTTTTTATTTGCAGAAAACGGAACACCCTTGCCCTGCCTCTTCCCAAGGCCCCTCCCCTTCTCCTAGGCCTCTCCCCCCACTCGCTCCATCCCCCCCCCGTTGCTTGCTGTCCCCCACCCTCACTCACTTGTGCATTTTCACCAGGCTGGGGCAGGGGGATGGAATACTGGAGGAGGTTCAGGGTGTGGGCTCTGGGCGGCCGAGCTGGGGTTGGGGATTACGGTGTGGGAGGGTGTGGGGTGAGGGCTCTGGGCTGGGGATGTGGGCTCCAGAGTGGGGCCAGAAATGAGGGGTTCAGGGTGCAGGAGGGGGCTCTGGGCTGGGGTAGGGGGTTGGGGTGCAGGAGAGGGCGAGGGGTCCAGCTGGGGGTGCGGGATCCAGGATAGGGCCAGAAATGAGGGGTTTGGGGAAAAGGAGGGGGCTACGGGCAGGGGCAAGGGGTTGGGTGTGGGCTCAGGGAAGGAGTTTGGGTGCGGGAGGGAGCTCAGGACTGGGGCAGGGAGGGGCGCGGGTTCCAGGCAGCGCTTACCTCAGACACCTCCCGGCAAGCAGTGACATATCCCTGTAGCTTATAGGTGCAGGGACGACTAGGGAGGCTCCGTGTCTGCCCCAAGCGCCCGTTCTGCAGCTCCCACTGTCAGGGAACCGCAGCCAAAGGGAGCTGCGGGGGTGGAGCTGGGGGGAGGATGTGGCGTCCTGAGTGCCGGCTCCGCAGCTCCCATTGGCC